>NW_020884874.1:17311547-17848839 GCF_003945725.1 Corapipo altera
ATTTTGTACATATGGATAAGTTCCCTCTAAACTTTCTCTTCTTCAGACTAAACAGTGACAGCTCTCTTAGCCTCTTCTCTTATGGCAGATACACCAGTCTTTGTGGCCTTAATAATCCCATGAAATTCCTCTTCTTAGTCCTATCTTTGATGTCTGCCCCAGATCTATAAATTTTTTTCTCTTAGACCCCACTCCTCTTGATTCTTGCCCAGCTATTTCCAGCCCCTATCCTTGTCTCCTCTGCATTGCTACATTCCAGATCCTATTCAACTTACGCTCTGTTGAACTGACCTTCAGTCTCTGTTCTCTCCATCACACAACTTTCTGCCAAGATTTTTTCCCATTTTGCAGGTCTCTCTCATTTTTTTACTCCCTTCCTGTGATGCCTGGAAACTACTAGACTATGAAGAACACAGGGACACATACATGTGTTCTACTCTGTTCCAGGAAATTACTTTTAGCAGTCTGAACTGTCAGCAATAAAGATGTGCCCAACCTCTAACAGTACTGATCAGTCATGTTTGAATATAGTCAGAATCTATAGGGTGTTAGACTGAGTTCTTAATAAGTCTCTGTTAAGATGTGATATTTCAAAGGCTTACAACTCCAACAGGATTCTCCCAGGAATAGAAAAAGCCACTCCCTTCACACAAATTCCTTGTGAAGAGTTCAAGACCTTGCTTGAAAGCTTAGGGACATCATACTGCTTCTGTATTTTTGATGCACACAAACGCACAGCACTTAGTCCCTGCATTCAGAAATCTGTACAATATTTTTGTTGATTTTTTTCCCCATGCAAAAGACAACTAAAACTCTAAACACCTGGCAAGTGAGAACAGGGCAAGCAATAAACATTTCTGTAACTAATGGTTAGTGGCAGCCAACTTGGTTAACACACCCAATGCCACAGAACAGCTCTTACACACTTTTACTCTTAATCTTGTTAAGGACGCATTTTCCATTTATAAAATTGAGTTTTATCAAGCTCTGACAAGACTTCTTGGGCACAGATACTACCAAAACCAATCCTAAATTAAATTTCATTACCTTTAATAAAAGCAAGAAATGCTAGGAAAAAATCTGTATACTTTTTAGGATTTCTTACATCTCTTTTGCCCACACCTATTTTCCCTTTAGTATTTACGTTTTCTGATGTAAGAAAAGTTAGTCAAATACATTAATCATGCTTACACTCTGAAAGAGGAAAAAAACCCCCACCATCCAAGGGAACTAGTGAAGCATTTCTTCATATCTTTTTATGTGTAAGGGTTTACAGAGTGTCATCTGATAACTCCACATACAGATAATTATCATGCCAATCCTGAATATACAGCTCGACACTGTAAGAGTATGCAGCAATTCAGTACTTCTTTTTCAGCATAGTGCAGTTTTTAACTTAAGTTTACACAATAGGTTTCTTGAGTATATATAGGATAGGAACTTTTTTTTCTGTTTTCCATTGCTACGCTACTAAGGATCCAATTCTAACTAACTTACATCCCAGCCCAGAACACTTCTCTTTCTGAGTATAATCTGATAAGCGGAAAGATAATTTCAAATATCACTGCTTATAAAAGTGCAGAATGAATTATACCACAAGTTACTTTCTGAATTTTTAGCATCAGAATAAACTGTAAGAAGCAAGCAAATGGAAGAAATTCAGAAGTGTGAGAATATACACCTCAGAAATAACATGTTTATGAATATTTGCCCTCTTCTATAATCTTAGAGATTCTAAGTCTATGTTATTCACAGGGCTACAGGTTGAAGCAGTATTTAAGAATAGATGTTGAATTAACTTTTAGTTTTTAGCTTCCTTCAAACTTGCATAAATAAATCCATTTATACTTTTCCCTAAAATGGATCTCAGTAGAATCTTACTCACTCAACCTACATTTTGGAGGATTCAGCCCTAAAAATAATGAAACAGCAGGGGAAATGCATCGTAAAATATACTGTTCTCACTGGACAGATATAGCATAGCTTTAAATTCTAAGAAAGATTGTAGCATATTTTGGAAGAGCCAGGAGATCTTGCAAAATGGAAACTTTCATGTCAGTCATTCTCCATGAAATCTTTGCTCAGAGGTAAGGACAGATTGCTACTCTGCAAGGATAAATTAGGAAATACAATGATGAGTAAGACCTCCTCCTCTTTGGAGAAAGTCCATGATACTTTAAAGTAGAAATCTACAATTGATATGCCATGTAAAAGATGAAGTAATTGCAGCAGCCTTTGTATAATTAAAAGAAGTTCTAGTTCTGGCATTCTGACAAGCACTGGTATACAAGCAAGTGTTTGTAATTATGGCAGTTTTCCAAATCCAAGATATGCCTGACAGGAGTAACTCCTTGCTTTGGTAACTAAACATGATCCACTAATGGTGGTGCTTTGAAAGGAAACCTGACCTAATGGAAATCAATGGGAAACTTTGGCAGAGTAGGTATGCATTGTGCTCTGTCTCTGTACAGGATGGAGAGTCATTTAGATGCACAAAATGAATTAATTAGGCACCAGTTGAAATTCACTGGTTTTATCCAGAAAGCTTCTTTCAACAGTGACCTCTGTAATAGATAACTGCATTTCCATCCCATTGAAGCTATAGTTAAAGAGCTTCCAGTTACTGGGGAATGAAAAAAAAAAAAAAGAAAAAAGAAAAGAAAAAAGGAGATTTGATAGGAAGGACAATGTCATCCCTTAGGTGCCATAGTACAATTTTGTTATAGGAAACCCTACATAGCGTATACACAAGCAATATGCATGCAAGTAACTGAATTTCATAAAAAGGAGAAAATTTCCTTCCTCCTTTCTTACAAACAAAGTATAGTTAACCATTTAACCACAAAGAATCTCTCTCTACCACTTCTTCATTATGTCAAATTAGTGGTAACTAATGCTGTGATGATTCATTGTAGGATTCAGAATTGTAAATGATATTATTAGTTGCTCTTTTTTTACTCTGATCCTTTCCCCAAAGTAGAAAATCACCCTGTGTATTTCGTACCCAAAACATTTGAATAAATTACTCATTTATGCATATGCATCCCTCCTTTAAAGATAAAAACAGGGCTTGTCTTCATTCACAAAAGATAAAGTGCTTCTGTTATATTTTACTACGGTGATTTAAGATACTGCAAAAAAACCCCAGAAAACAAAACCAACAAAAACTAAACACAAAGCCCCAAACTAACAAATCCCAACAACAGAAACTGTGCTCAGTTAAAAGGACAATGTGATAGAGGTTTAAAATCTGACAGTCTTAACCTGCAGCTTTCAAGGTATATTTCCCCACAGAACCTGAAAAACTAAGGAAAAATAAATCATGACTCCATGGTTTTGGATAAGAGTAAGGATGGACAGAGAGGAACGCTGGCTAATATTTAAGTTCACTCACTGGTTAAACACTATACATATGGTTTTCTTGAAAGTTAATGTTTGTCACCAGTCTGTTCTATGACTAATGAAGAAGAAACAAGACTACAACCAGATGCAGAGTCAGCACAAGAGTGCACAGTGAAGTAACTGAAAAACTCTTTGCTGATATTTACTGCGCAAGTATAATGAGTCTACGGTTGATAGATATGTACAAATAATATTAGTAATTATTCTGAACACAGTGAACTTTCTATTTCATTACCTCAAAATTCTTGAGAAAAAAGGCTGATTTTTTTAAAGGGGCTAGCAAGTTAATTTTTCCCCATGGAGTCTCACCAATCAGCCAGCAAACTGCATTGTTGCTAAAATAACACAGAGTTAGGAAACAGTGACATTAAGCAGCAGTTCATAAGAAAGATCGTAAGATTTGACACCCTCCCTTTCTCTACTGTTAAACAGGCAAGCATAGTATGCAACATTTTAAGTGCCTGTGGAGCTTTCCCTCTTGACAGAAAACACCAACAAACTATACAGCTCTACCATATTTTGAGAAAATGAAATGTTGCCTTCAAAGGTCTTGTAACAGAATGACACGAATACATCCCTTTTTAATGAAAATGTGACCTACAGAGAGAGAGAAACCGTTTCCTTTATTAACTTTTTTCTCACTTTCTACTCACCAGGCAGGAAGATTTCTTTCAATATAAAACTGACTCATCATAAGGCCAACTACAAATTCGAGGTATCTGCTAGGCTTCAAAAAAAATCTAATGACAGACAGATTTACATATATGTTCATATCAGCACGACATCACAGTGGTCCTGAGTAATTACTAAGGGACACTAAAACGAGTCCCTTTTATTCAAATATCCACCATCTAAATATGTTTGCTTTCTTAAGGAAAAATGTGTTGTCTCTTCAGGGGATAAAC
Source organism: Corapipo altera (assembly GCF_003945725.1). Lineage (NCBI taxonomy): Eukaryota > Metazoa > Chordata > Aves > Passeriformes > Pipridae > Corapipo > Corapipo altera. The sequence continues at coordinate 17,315,855 of NW_020884874.1, forward strand.
GTGAGTTCATTGGGAAAAGCAGAAATCAGACTCATCCTTCTCTTCACTTTCAAAGAATATGCAGAGTGTTGTATAGAAGGTCACAGGGTAGACAACTTCTGATCAGGATTCTTGAATGCTGTGCCTGTGCAAATGATACAGTGCCTGCAACTGCCATCTAGCACTGGTTAATCTATCTTGGGTTTACTGATTTTAAGTTCATACTCTCAAAAGCTCTGTATTCCCCAAAAGGCTGCTTTTGATTTTACTTGAAGGCCACCAGTATTGTAGATTTCTTTCCAGAAGAAAAACTCAGAGGCATTTTACCTGAAGCCTGTGTCACACTCAATTTATTTTATAAACAGCTGTGGAATTTGTTCCTCAAGTTCTATGGATCTGTTCGTAGAAGGTACAAATCATGTGGCTCAGAAATTAAGAACTAACACATCTTCCTACTAATGTATGGCAGTGAAAGAAACTAACCAAACTAGCCAGCAGCCAAAAGCAAAGCAGGAGGGAAAAGAAAGTATCAGTGAAGTCATACCATGACCGTGGACTGCTGGGAAAGTCACAATTCTGCCCACTTGATTTATTTAAACTTTGGAGAACGTTTCCTTTTAAAAAAATGTTTTGATGCAGAGTGCATAACTATAAGCAAATCCTATAACCCCTGTACTTTTCTTTCAGGTATGCTATGGTTCTCTCTAATCAGCATAAAGAATTCACTCTAATGAAACTTAAATATATTAGTGACAGTTGAACATGTTTTGCATTATATAGCTAGGAAAATTACATCTCTCCCATATAGAAATTAACTTCAGTAACCCCATGAACAATAATTACAATCAACTAACACGAAAACACAACACGACAAAATGCACCCTGCAATTTATCTCCTTGACAAAATTACACTGTGCAGAAGAGAAGGTATTCCATCACTTAACTCAGTACTGGTGTACCAACAGGCTAATGAAGTTCCTTCACTTACTGCAGATTCCTTCAAATCAGTAGCCAACTAAAATAAAACATACCATACACATAGTCTCTTTTAGACATAATCCAACTGATCTCTATACTATGATTTTTCATCTTTTTATTTTCTGCAATGAAAAAGAAAAAACCAGAGCAAGATAGCTATTATTCACACCTCAAATAGAATGGTATGAGTTTCAAATGTGAAGAAAAATAAATCCAACCCCACCTTCAAACACATTAATGGGATTAGAGTTCCAACAACAAGAAATATACACAAACTTTTAAGAAGCAAATTTTAAAAATTAACATTTCATTAAGTGCTTGCTTTCATCTTGACATGATAAAAAAAAAGGAAGAGCATCATTGGTCATCATATACAAGCATATCCATGAGTATAAACCCATTTAAATCACTGAAAGAAACATTATTTGAGCACCACAACGAAAAAGAAGGACAACATATGAAACTAAGATGGAAACCCCAAAGTTACATGCATAACAGATAAAACCTGGGGTCAAGAAACAAAAGTAGGGTGTCTATGTTAGAAAGAATTTATAATAATTGTAAAAAATGCCTTTCTACCACCTTTCCTGCAAGTACAGGCAGAAGTAATTCCATTAATTCCAATAAAAACATAATAAAGTTACACTTCATGAAAAATACCATAGGTCATAGTCAGATCTGTGTTTAATAGAGCTTTAGATGTGTTAAAAAGAAATACAGATAATACAAAAACAAAAATATATTTCAAAATAAAGGATATGCTATTTGAGAAAACTGAAAATACGAAGCCATGAATTTTGCAGTGTCAAAACATATTGGACAAAATATTTGAAGATAAAATCGTTTCTGCTTAAATGAAAAAGTAATTATCTCTATCTCTGTATTTCATCAAGATACTACAATTTCCTATTAACAGAACTGAATGCTAAATATGCATACTTCATTCTCATTGTCTATATTCTCCCTGCTTCTCTCTGCATATCATTTTATAAAGTGCCTCCTAAGAGTTGACAAAAGTCTATTTTATGACAAGGAAAATCAAAAGAAGGGACTAAAGAACATTTTCTACTTTAACATCATCTTCCTTTACATTACTTACAATTTCTGTAGGAAGAAAGGCATACTCTGGTCCACAAGAGGAACAAGAGTTTGCAAACGCTTTTTTGGATATCGAAAGAGTGGTGAGACAATGGCACAGGTTGCCCAAAGAAGCTGTGGATGCCCCAGCCCTGGAAGTCTTAAAGTTTGGGTTGGATGGGGTTCTGAGTAGTCTGATGTATCACAGAATCATATCACAGAATTGATTGGGTTGTAAGGTACACTGTCTCACATGACATCCTTGTCTTTAGACCAGAGAGACCTGAACTTGATGTGTGGACCACTCAGTAGATATGGAATTGGCTGAACAATCACACTCAAAGATTTGTGGTCAAGGGCTCGATGTCCAGGTTAGACATCAGTGACTAGAGGTATTCCTCAGGGCTTGGTACTGAGACTGACACTGTTTAACAACTTTGTCAGTGACACGGACACTGGGCCTAAGTGCTGTCAGAGAGTTTGCTGCCGACACCAAGCTGTGTGATGCAGTCGACATGCTGGAGGGAAGGGATTCAAAGGCTTGAGAAATGAGCCTGTGTAAACTTCATGAAGTTCAACAAGGCCAAGTGCAGGGTCCCGCACCTGGATCAGAGCAATCCCAAGCACAAATACAGGCTGGGTGGAGAACAGTGATAGGACAAGACATAATGTCTTTAAGATGAAAGAGCGTAGGTTTAGATTAGATGCTAGGTATAGTTTCCTGTGAGGATGGTAAGGCACCGGAACAGGTTGCCCAGGTGAGCTGTGATGTCCTATCCCTGGAAGTGTTCAAGGCCAGGTTGGATAGGTCCCTGAGCAATCTGGCCTAGTGGAAGGTGTCCTTGCCTATAGCATGGGGGGTTGGAACTAGGTGATCTTTAAGATCCCTTCCAACTAAGACCATGCTATGATTCTACGTTTAATGATGATTAGCTTGAGTGTATTACGGTACACTGATAAGTTAAAAGAAATTAATGCATTCATAAATGGAATTAGACTCAATTTTAAAATCTGATGTTTTTATTACTTTAGGTATACATTGTAAAGAAGGTGAAGTAACTCAGGCTACCAATAAGAAATTCCAATGATGTTCAGCAACTTCTTAAACATCTACCTGACTTGAAAGCCAAGTATGAGTTAACATTTGTCTTACAGGATAACGAAGTGAACAATTTACATGAATATTATTTGTACATCTGGGTCTGGACTTTGATTCTCTCTAAAATTAAAATTACCAATTGCTCTTGTTTTTTTCCTGATGTCTTTATCCCAGTGAACAAATCTCAGACTTTCTCAAAAGGGGAAAGAGGTAGAGAAGTGCAGAAATAATATTAGTAAAAGTAGCTTCTGATCAGAATGAAATCATAAACCCTTCAGCCATAATCAACAACAACACCCTGCAAGCTTGATATCCCCCAGTTATCGCACCATTAGGAGGGTGCAAGAGTAGCTCTGCGAGAAGCTGAAGAAGCAGGACAAATTCATTCATTTTCAGTTTTAAAATTCAAATTGAGCTGCCTGCAGAGAAGCTGATAAGCTCTCTAGTAGAGTATAAAGTGTACACAGACCCTAAGATCTAGCACAGGTGGATTATGTGTAATGAAGTAAAAGGAATAAATATCATCTAGAGTGAACAAATCCATCCCAACTGTTATCCATGCAAGCAAAACAAAGCACAAAATGCAGCCAGAATTATGCATATAAATATCTAAAAGAGTGTATAAATATTATATTTACAAAAATGTGTCTTAGAGATCTGAGTAAAGTGGAATTCCATGGTACACATCATATTTTTAGGAGAACACAAGGCAGAAGGCAAGGACTTTTCTTCTTCAACTGTTGGGTTAACAAAGAGTGACCAGAAGCAGGAAGGACATTTTTAAAAGGAGGTAACTTAAGGAGCATAAATTGTCACATTTCTCCATATTTTTTTAAGGGAAAAGAAAAAAAAGAAAAAAACAAGTCCAAACATGAGAAAAAGGTAACCATCCTGCCTTTTTCTACAAAATCATACATTCATACCTTACTAGACGACTTAGTTGAAAAATTAAATATAAATGTGTTTGGGTTGGAGGGGGTTGTGTTTGGTTTCCTTTTCTTTTTTTTTTATAATCACAGCTAATAGGCTAGCCCACAGCAGTCAACAAATAAGCAGTATAAATATTCATTCTACACATGGCAATGTCCTAAACTTCTTTGCACCATGAAAATATGTATGGCTAACTAGAGCTTAGATCTGAAAAAGACTCAGCATCCCACGCTGAGTATATATATATATATATATACTGCATATATATATATATGAACATTTTTTAATCCGGACAAAGAGCTGCTTCAACCTTTGTGCCCATGTAATTATTTTCAGTAATAGATTACAGTTTGACCATAGAAAAATATGTAATGCCTATGATTCTGACTGATCAAGTCACATCATAGGTTGTAAGGAGCATTGGAAAGCCAAACACAAGAGTTTCTTGCGCGACATTTTTAAAGATGAAAACAGTAGTTTTAACGGTGGATTTCTAATTGTAAATCATTAAATATACCAGTACATACTATACACCATTTTTTGTTGATTTGTTGTAGCATGGCAAGAAGACAAATCCAAGTTTTCCTAATATTAAAAAAAATGTTATATTTAGCAATATTGTCTTTTCATCTGGTCAACACATCGAAGTGTAATAGAATCAAGGAATAAATACTCATACCCACCTTCTCTTTCATAAAAACAGTGGGAATTAATGAAAAGCTTTCCAAAATTATGCCATGTAACAGTCCTGCTTTGTCTGCTAAACAGTGATTATACTGCAAGAATCTTAGGAGCTTGAAACGAAACCAGAGTAATTATAACTCTAGAGAGATGGTCCATTCTAATTTGTCAGAAGAACTGGACTGATGTTTTATGAAGGTGTATTTCCCTTCCCATAGCCTCTCCCCATCTCATCCTGCTCCTCTCCAATTCTTTAACCAGTACCAGCCTACCCTCACCAGAAACACATCCACCGTTGCCTCCTCTAACCCAGCATCACTGTAGTCGCCAAAGCCCAGGAGGTATAAAACAGGAGAGGAAAAAGCAGCTGAGGCTTATACCAAATAGCAAAGTTGCTGTCGCTGCTATTGAAGGTGTAAAGGAACCAGGAATGCTGCCAGTGCTAGAGGAGACTGCCCTTATGGCCCCACTTTGGTTGAAAAACACGTATCTCAGTACCTGTTGGTCTGCACCTCTTCTCCTAGGACGACAGCTTCAAACTAACAAAAGGACCCCATCCCACTCTGGTCTGCTTGAATAAATGCCTATTTATTGCAACTCAGGTACACATTCAAGGTTGTTATATAATATCTTTCATGTAACACCACCATCTCTGATAAGGCCACAGCTGTGAAACATATAATAGTGTTACCCAAGTTCCTGTGTGCTTTCTTCTGTTGGCTTTGGTCCAGTTTCCCTGAAGAAATACAAGACTCCTTATTCCTTATCTAAAACTTTTCCTAGAAAAGGCAATCATTAAGGTAAGGTTGCAAAGCCAGCAATGCTCCATGTTTCCTTAAGCTTTATCTCTATCAATCTCGTTTTAATCTTTCTTCTAAATTATTTACAGCAAGGACCAATTTTTTTTTCCCTTCAGACTTGCACTGAGTCCAGCAAAGAGGAGCCCTATATTATTTCAGAGGAAAATGGATGGTTTTCTGCAACACAGAGGAGATATTTTTTAAATTTACTAATATTGGAAGCAAATGAGTTAAAAAGAAAGAAAAAACATGTATAACTACTTGGAATAAACATTAATGAATGTTGTTCACCATGGTAATTCACAGCATATTAGCAAATATTCTAAAGCATTTTGATACTCAAAACATTTTGAAAATAGGAATACTCTTCAGGAAAAAAATATATGGTAAGTGAGGCAGAGTGCAAATTAGCAGTGGCTGTAATTCTGTTCCATTAATTTATTATTTTGGGCTCACTACATATGGGCAAACTCTCAGAAAACTAGTGCTTCTTTATTGCTGCATTTGCAAATGTGTACTGGGGCAGTGAAGTCGTAGAATTAATACTTTAATTTTCTTTCTTGAGCAGTGAAAATAGCTTCATATCTTGTTTGCAAAATCTACACACAATGCGCAATTGCTTCAAACATGAACATTTTTCAATACAAATGAACAGCCTAAAAACCATCCACCAGAGGGGCAAAATGGAAACATTCTCCCTGTTTTGTTATAATTAGTAAATCATTTACTTTAGCTCAGTACCACTGTTATCTTTTGAAACAGCTTCTATATTCCTTCCATCTAAGCCAAATTTTAGCTCTTGCATACAAATGAGCAAACCTGCCAGAAGTTCATCAGAAGAGCAGATTTGGCTTTCAGATTCTCAGCTCTGAAGTAATTCTGTTTTAGCACATACTCACAATTTTCATTCCCCTCAACAATTGCCCTTTCCCCACTTCAAATTAGATATAATTTAGAGAAAAGTATTGACAATATTTAAAAATACCTGTTCTGACATTAAAATCACTACATTAAGAACAGCCAATTTAAAAAACCAGTGGCCAAATAATAAATATATATATAAAAAAGAACAATAAATACCAAGATAGTTCTGGTATTGGAAAGCAAAATGTTGGTATTACAGAAAAGACACTTTCAGAATTTGAAGTTGTGGATGGAAGAATAAGATTGTGAAATTTCTTTCAGTGTCTCAAGTTATCTAATTAGTTTTCATAAAAAGCATTATTAAGAGCTCATTTTTATTTGAAAGTTTAGATGATAAGATGATATTCATACCACACTAAAACATGTGATGCTGCATGGCTACATCCCAGTTTTATGCTACACGCACAGGTAGTTATGTAGGGTCAGGGAGGACGCAGCACTGAGCTCAGAGCAGGCAGAGGCCCTCTGAGCTTGTCCCCATACCCAGGTAGGTTTTTCAGGTTTTGCAGTGCTCTCTGCTCCCTTAGCAATACTCCTGCCAGTACATAAGGTGGCTAATTTAAAACCTGCCCAGGTTTACACAAGTTTCAACAAGAATTGACTCTGTGATTATGTATGTCTGCCAGGCAGATATAACCTGAACAGGATGTTGGAGATAAATCCCCAAAAGGATTTATCGCACTTAAGTATGTATATTACTTAATAATACTTTAGTAAAACATTCAGTTTAGCATGTTATAGTTTCCTTTACTATGAAGGTTAAGAACTTCTCTCTATTTAACAGTTAGTACTTTTAAGAGAGCCTGAAGGTTTGGGAATGCTTAAGTTACCCTGAAATATGGAGTACATACTATACCTTGGATCCAGCCTCAGCCTTTTTCTTCTCTTCCAGTGAGTTCGGTGTTCTAATATACTTCCTGGAACTCCCTCCCTCCCACTGCCCCACAAATTTTGATTTAACTAATGGCTTTAGTCATGGAGAATACAGCTCTGTAGCTCAATAGGGAAGCACATCCATCCCCTTTGGCAAAGCAGATTACTTATGGGTGCCTGTATTCTGCAGAGGGCACTGGGGTTGTGCTGACAACCTGGCAGCATTTCTCCTAGATTTCTGAGAAGAGAGATCCATCATGAGCTTTCCTTGCAGGACAACTCTGGACTTCTACATCCACACCTTATATAGGGTCAGGATATCCAAATACTACTCAAAGCCATAAGCACTGCTTCGCACCAGTTGCCTGCATATTTGCTGCTGTACAAGGCAGCTCATTCTTCCTAAAGTAACCTTAGTCTTTGTTTTTGCTTTCCCTTAAGAGTCCAGGTCAGAAGATATTGATAAAATATCTTAAAATCTAAACCTGAGACCTAGATGACACAAAATTAGGGGTTTTGATGGTGACACAAGACATAAGTACTTTGGAGACCAAGGAAATCAGTGTTGGTCAACAGCAACAGACCATGGAAGGTTTGGCCAAAGTTGGGCTGTGTGGTGGTCTGATCTGCCATGCCTAAATAGCAGAGATTAGTTATGCACAGCCATACAAAGAACTGTAACTTACAATATATGAAGGAAAAAGAAAGAATTATAAATATCATGAAACAATTTAGTGGCTTCCCAGATGTTATAAACTTATCAAAATAGAAGGACAAGGCTTCTGCTCTGGAAAGGCTGTATTTCCCAAGGGATTATGATGGAAAAAAGGAGAGCCTACGCTGTCTCAAATCTTTTGTAGCTGTAGTAATCATAATGAAAAGCATCAACACTTCTGAACAAAGACTATGCCTGATTCCTCTCTGTGGACCTGTTTGCAACTATAAAGTCCAAAGCACAACCATAAACTGTATTCCAAAATAGGAAAGTGCAGGAGGGAAGATGGGTTCAAATTACAGATCTCTGATTAAGACAGAGAAAATTCTCAGCAGTCAACCAACAAAATAGGTTAAATAGCCTAAGTATTCATTAAGTTCCATATTTCTTTCCCTCTTTTCATTATTTTTGCTCTTTAGCAGACAAATCAGGACACTCAGTGTAAAACATAATGTTAAAGACCTTTGTATAATGTATTTTTCTGTGCCCAGTGGTATCTGAATTCACCCAAATGGCCTATTCAGTACTGACTGTATATATTAAAAAGATAGTTCAGGTTTTATATCTGAAAAACTATAATTCTATCTTTTATGGATCATCCGACCCCCCTAACATAAAATTTCATTCTGTTTTTGAACTCTACTAGACCAGAAACTACCAACCCCACTAAACCTTAAGCCTGATCTACAGGACTGTTAAACTAAAACATGTAACCCAAGTCAGGCATGACTCTAGCACAGGAAGTTTAGCCTTCCCTTGGGTCTCATTTCCTGCTCTCTTGCCACAACAGAAGCAGCTTGCTCATTCTCCTGATTCTCACTTCACGGAGTCATCAGCCTATTAACCAGCTGGATCTGAGAAGCGAGCTCCAAAACCATGAAAAATCCAAGGGCACTCTGAAGCAGGGAGGCATGTTTAACCTTGTCCCTGGCAGAAGCCCCACAGCACAGCTTTTCAGAATATCCAGTGGAAAGGACAAGAGGTGCTGTGGAATGAATGCTGGAGAGGCTGAACAGACCAGAGGGGAGTTTTCCTCTCAACCCCACACTCTGTACAGTCCCCTCAAAGTCTGACATTGATACTTCAAATTTACCTGGGCTACTTCAGCCAAATTAGGAATAACAGCTCAAAAGACATTTTAATGCATCAGTGAGCCATGTAATTTGGGGCAGAGGGGAAAGAAGAACTAAGCATGCTCTAATGTTAATTTCTGACAAACTATGCATAATATTGTATTTCTCACATTTTATACTTTTAAAACTTTATTTTATTCCTTCGAGGGTTTAAAGGCAATACCGAAATAACATGAAAATATTAGAAGACTCAGAGAATACCACCCATCTCCTCCTTTTCCCACAGAAACCTCAGTACAGATGTTCTGTCCTCTGGTAGTAGCAACATCGGAGGAAATTCAAGGGAAAATTCCTGTGGGCTGCTCCTGTGCCCCTGAGGCAGGCTGTCCTGTCTCTCAAATATGGCCCACTATCTTCAAGAAGTAGCAAGCGGTAGGGTGCTTTAAGAAAGTAACACTACAAATTACAGATCTCATGGAAGGTGCTACTGGTTAGTCACCATTTTAGGTAACTTCTGTCATCATTTCATGTGCAAAGTAGAACTGTCAGTTTGGCATGTATGGATGGCCAGGGAACAGAACAAAAGGCTGGTGCTGCAGCATGAAAAACAGATTAGGAACTAATAGATACTACCCGTATCTTCCTTTTCTTCCTTTGTCTTGTTAAGCATGTCCATGTTTTCTTCTTTACCCAGGCTGTCATTCAGACAACTCTGACAAGATCCTAAACAAAGGTTTACCAGTTCAGAATCCATTTGTTGGTCCATAAAAGACTCCCTTCAGCATGACTAGAAACATCTTTGGTCTCTTTGGTCTTAACCTTGCATGCAAACACAGTTCAGCTGAATTGCTGTGATTCTGCTGGGACTACTCAAATGAATAGTTACAGATAATTTTATTTGCAGAGCTAGAATGTAATAATAATGCCATCTGAATTTTTAGAATGATCAGAGCCAAAGCTAGAGGAATTCTGACAAACATGAAAAAATATTTCAAAAGCAGTTCATCAGACACTTGGGGCTTTGGAGTCACTTAGGTGCTTTTTCAGATACCCTACAGCTTTTGTTTTAAATTCTGTATTTTTGTTTTATATGACAAAGACCGCATCAAAGTTGCCTGCACCATGAAAAACAGGATCACTTAGTGAAGGCTGAGATATTCAATAACAAACAACACAAAAGAGATGTCATAACCCTGTAGTCTGTACTGCATTCAAACAGGAGCTTTGCAAAGACTTTTTTGCAATATTCTTCTGAAGGTTGTCAAAAACACCACCCACTCAAGCTAAGTATTCATAATTAAGAAACACGAAGGAAAATAGCCTGTGGAATATACCAGCTAGCCTAGTTTCCCTAACATTAGCAAGCATTCAAACCATACTCAAGCCACACTGTTAGTAGCCTTGGAAGCCCATGAGAGCCAAATAAAAGACAAAGAAGTCTCTAATTCCTGTTCAAAATCCTGCTAAAGGCATTGCAATTATTGACACTCAAGTAAGAGGTTTTTTGTGTATGGGTTTCTTTTTGTTGGGTTTTGTATGGTTTTTTAATGTGTTTATTTGTTTTGTTGGGGTATGTGGTTCTTTGGGCATTCTCTTTTTGCTTCCTTTTTTTAACAGAAACCATTTATATATTGTGCCTCAATGTCATGATTTTTCAATGTCTCCTCAAAAGATTTAACAGAGGAGGTGTTACATATTTTTGTAGCTCTAGAAGTTTAATTGCTCAGCCAGAGGGGGAGCCAGAAGCAAGGAATTACAGGGCAATCACCCTTAATAAAGTTACAGATGGAAAGATAACAGAAGCCTGTTGGAAATGAACAGTCATAGAAAGATTTGTAATTTAATTTGTTCAGGGATTTTAAGAGTTTGAAATAGCTGACAACCTGACAGGGGAAAATCTATCATTAGGAACCAGATTCAAAAAAAGCAAATGATTTTTTAATTTTTACAAGAGCAAACTGAAGAGAGTGAAAGCAGCCCATATTCACATTCTAACAAAATCCAAAGACTTAATAAGGATGAAAAACACATTATAATTTTGAAAGACCATTTGTTTCCAGGATCAGATTGCGTGTACTGTAAATCGCACAACAGGATATAATTAAGCAATAACACATGCCAGGCATTAGCTTCTGAGCAGTCAGAAAACACTATAGATTTCAGTAAAAAAAAAACCAAACCCAAACCAAACCAAAAAAACCCCATAGTTTACTTGTTACTTATCACAGTTTGTACAGCTTTCCTACTGCTACATTCAGCATACACAATATATATACTCACTCTGCTGTACAGATGCATGAAACTATGTCTGATCATATCTTATAAATCCTTAATTACTTCTTATTTATAAATCAAGGCCAGTTTTGAAGACAATCCAAAAGGCAAAATCTTCTCCGCTGAGATCCCTGTAATCCTTTTATTAAGTTAAGTGTTGTGGGTGATAAAAGTTAACCTTAACTTAATTCACTAAACATGGACTGACACATTTTTATGGTTGAGAAGTCCTCTCTCCCAGTCTGCAATCATTCTGTGATTCTCCTAACAGTAAATGACCAGTCGACCATGATGCACACAGGAAAAAACACCATAGTGTTTTCTCCATAGGTCCAACTTATGAATGATAACAACAATAAGAACTTTTCTTCTTAAAATATGCTCGGTCCTGTGCCTTGATGTTTCATTTGTTACAAGTGAGCAGCAATTCTTCACTATAATTCAACCAATTTATATTCTACTGTACAGTTATTACTCTGTGTGTTGCAATTTACATTTAAGCTTCCATAGCTCTGGCATGTTCCTTAAGAAAAGTAACTTCTAAGTAGATCAAGATCAAGCAGCAACAGTGCAGCAACAACAGTTGAAAATGTGCTTATTAAGTAAGATCACACTCCTCTCAGAATAAGGACCTCTGAATAAATCAAGAAAAGAAAATAGTTTTGTATAATGTGAAATACTGAGCATTTTGGTCAATAATTGCTCTTCAGGGATGTACTAACAGTTCATTGTTCAGCTCAACTCTGAAGTCTTCACTCACCTGAAAAAGGCACCAGGAGATATACACTCCAGAACTACCCCCAGAGTAGGTGATGGACTCCTTAAAATACACCAGCCACCACAAGAAGAACAAACCATAGTTGAAAAACTGATTCATTATTTGCTCACTACAAAGGCCAATCTATTGACTTACAGCTCCCCATCTAGGTTTGCCTGTTCTTCAGTAGAAATACAGGATTTCATTTTGGTCTCAGGACAGAGCATACAGCTAGGAAAATGAAGAAAGGGCTTCAGTTCTTGTGGGTGGAAATTTGCACAAATATCGCAAGGCTTTGAAGGCAGCACTAGTTTCACCTCCTGTCTGGTTGTTCTATTCCTACTGCTTCAGCCTCACCAGCCCCCAACAGAATTTACCAACATTTATAGACTGGCTTTCAAGCTTAAAAAACACTTCATAACCACTGTCTTATGGGAATAATGGCTTGCAAATATAAAAGGTTTCTCAAAAAAATTACATACTAGTATACTCCATGGACTAAGTATACAAGAATTACTGTGGCACTCAATTATGCTATGGCCAGCACATCTGATATTGCACAAGATGGGCTGAAAAGTCTCTAAAAATAAAAAATACTGTTATAATGTTGCCAGCTAAGATAGTATTTAAACCACTGTCTGGCTCCTAAATTCTGAACCTTAGAAATATTGCCTACTGAAAAACACAATGCCATCAAAGTTTTGAAGACTTATCAATAAATGCTTGGATCACTGTGTCAAGAGAATAATCACTGAAGATGCAACTGCAATGTATGGTAAAGGAAATAAATTTTCTTCAGCAGTTTGCAACAATATAAAGTGTGTATCAATTGGTTTGAAGTCTAACCTCCTTTGGAAGGGGTAGAATTCCAAGGAAATATAGTGACAAATACTGAAAATAGACTGTGTTGACAACTCTAAATTGTTAATTCTTTAGCCATACTATAACTGATCCCTCTATATGCTACTAACACAAATCAGTTTCATAAAACTTCATCCTATGCCAAGAAACCAACTGAACATGCAGGTCTCCCTTCTCCCTCGGAGGAGGAATGAGCCCTGGAATAGCTCAAGCCAATTTCACTTGGATAAGCATGTGCAGCCCTGAGAAACTTTGATCCTGGCTTATGTTCAGGCAAGTTGCTCTCTTCCTCCTCCCTGCTGAAAGTCAGGGATTTCTAGGGCAACTACCCAGGGAGGGGACACCTACTAGACTATTTAAATAATATCTCCATCTAAAGAATCTGTTGGAAACAGATAAGCTAAAAACTTCAGAATGACCAGTTAAGGGAACAGCACACGCATATTTAGAAACTACAAAGCCACTTAAAAAAAATTCTGGCTGGAAGCCAGGAACTCACCACAAGTCTTCCTGTGCACAGCTCAAAATCAGCAGCCTTCCAAATAAGATACATACTCGGTATACTCTGCTATTTATTAATAAACCTCTCAGTTCCATAGGGGAACCTCAGAACTGAAAATGTTAAGCTACACAAAAGACATCTCCCACCCCAAAAATGTGAGTTGCAGTAACTACTGCTCTGCTGTGCAAACAATATGGGGTGCATGCTAGCTATAAAACAGTTTTCATAGTGGCACTCTGGTCTTAATTGATGTAAAGAATGGTTGCTTGCTGCTGCTACATCAAATACATCGTTCATGTGTACATAAAATATAACCCTAATGTTCATGGTAGAACTAGGAAAAGAAAGTGGATTCTACATCTTGCTGATGCATGTTTTGCAGCAAGTGAATTTAATTTCTTTGCAAGCTTTTTTTTTAATGCAACTAATTTAGGCCCTAACCTTGGAGTGCCATTTTTTCCCTTCAAATAAGTAAATGTTTTCATACATATATCCTTTGGTCAAAAGCAATCAAACCAATGAGGACATTTTTTCAAAAAGAGGAAAGGCAAAGAACTCCGAATTCCCCTGTCCAGCCAGGCATGGCTGCAAACCCCAAAGTACACATTGTAGATTGCGATCGCTGGATGAAAGACAACATCCACTTCCCAAGTTCTATTATAAATCTTTGTTTTTATGTTAGAAACTTGCTCTAAGCTCAATTTCTGCTACATTTAGCCTTTATCTATCTTCATCGAATAAAGAAAGAGGCAGGAAATACATACTTGAGATTTCAAAACAAAACCAGCAGATTTCTATGCTATATTGTCTCTGATCTTGCAAATTCCCCACGTACATCTTATTCCTCAGGGTGGACATGTAGGGTAGGAGCCCGAAACCCAATACATTCAGTTTTGGAAAGAAGAAGCAACAGCATAGTCAAAATAGCACTTTTTCAGGGCTTAATAATGACAGTTTGCAGAAGTGTTATGTTCCAGTCCTCCTCACTTTTAGAACTGAACAGAACAGAGAAAAAAACCCACAAAACCCCAAAAAACAAAACCTTAAAGAAAACAAACAAAAAAGAATAATAAGAAAAAAGAAAAATAAAGGTAAGAATAATATAAGGGAGCCTCAGTATTCTGTATGGCAATCCTGCCTTCCCTACACTAAAGAAGATTAGTCACTGTCACAAAATTCTCTTTCAAATACTGGTTGTGCCTACACCCATGTATCATTCACATTAACTTTTCAGAAGAGAAAGTAGTTTTCCATTATCTCTCTTTATTTACACAGAGTATCTCTTGTGGGCAGAGCAAATTAGGTACTCTTCTCTTATGACCCTTTATTCACAGCAATTCTCTGGCTGGACAGCAAATGGGATACACAGTGACAAAAAGAACATGGAGGGAAAGAGACATCACAAATGCACAAGACAGGCATTGGCTAGGAATGAAGCTACTTGCCAAACAAAGCCATCTTGTGAACGGGTGCTGGCTCAGGAATAAGTGCTGCCAAAAAGATCACCACCCAGATGTCTTCTACACAATACTAATACCCCAGTGAAGGTAGCTGTTAGGATTTATTTCTCTCTTTAGAAGTTAGTTCCAACAAGCATCTCATGAGGCCATCATCAAGATGCAGTTGGATCAAGGTCATCAAGATCATGCTCAAGAAAATTATCAAGAGCACAATATACAGGTTATCCCAAAAATTCCTAACTGTGGACATGGCCCAAAGAAATTGTCAGCAACCATTTGAGAGCCTGCTTGTCTTTCTTTCTCAGGAGGGTCACTACTTTGGTTTTCTCCAACACTCACCATCAGAGTTTTATTCTCCACAAGTTTTGATCCACTCATAGTATCCTATTTTATTTGACACATTTGCTGTTTTATCTGGAGTTAATTGCAAATCCTGTAATAATTTACCTGTGTAAACTGTCCATGGTCTTTGGTTTCTATTCAGCCCTTTTTCCTCCTGTGACATCCCTCTCCACCAGGGCAAAAAAAGAAAAAAGTAGACAGCCAAGTACAGCCACATTCACCATGCTTTTACCTTTTTTCTGAGCTCTCTTTTGGAGATGCAACACATTTTACATGAGTGCTGTGTACTTCATGTTTCTGAAACACATATTTCCTCCATAATGCCCCAGGTTCTTTATGACCATTTTCTCCTGCAATTCTTTGCTGCAGTTAAAAAATAAAGTGCCGGAAACATTTGTTAGTTGCCCCCATTTCCATCAGCTTTCACCTGGGCTGGACTTCTAAGATCTGAATTCCATTTGTAATGTTGACTTAGTTCATTCATGATTTCCCACTCTATCCAAGCAGTTTGGGAGAAATAGGCATCATTCAGTGTTGAAGTCCAGCTGAAGCCTTGCCTATATACGTTATATAACATGACTAGTTCTAGCTAGTTATCTTAAAAGCCACATATCATTAGAAATCATCGATACTTCTGCTGACTCAAATGCTGAATAGCAGTCAAATGCACTTTACAAAGTAATTAATCACGTATTAAAAGGCAGAAACAAATGCACAATTAATGCTGAAATTCCACTATCAGCTCATGTTATGAATACAGTTAAAAATAGTTAGAATCAGTATTATATGTATCACTAAAAATCACACATGGAATCTAAATGCAGTGACATTTTTAAGACTACCCCTTCTTCATCAAGGATGTTTTGGGGTGGTTTTTTTTCACCTTTTCTTCCTTCTGAATCAGTCAAAAAATGTAGAAAGAAATAATTTCTGGAAAAACCTTCATTTCCACAGCAATAGATTGAGAGATCAAACACAAGATTTTCAATTACCAGCTAAATTTATATAGTAGAAGAAACTAGAAAATTCAAAAAACCCCAAACCAAAGAAAACCACTCAAAAATAATTACAAAATAATCCACAAGTCCCATTCCTCAGATTCTGCCTTGTGGAAAAACAGGATAAAAAAACGAAGGCTATGATAATCTATATCAACTTGTGATTTTCCTTTTCTGTGTGCATGAGCAGTAGGCCTCATGATATAAGCCTTCTTTTGAAGGCTGACAATTGATATGATATATTTTAGAAAGTCACAGTTTGTACAGAAAAGCAAGCAAAAATATTTTTGCCAGTTCTTACTCACACTGCTTCTCTATGTATGCCTACTAGATAATTATGTGTTTTATGATTATAGTAGGGAGCAATTTATACTTGGATTTTGATTTGAAATTATATAGTGTCCTCATTGCTTACTGGGGTGTGTTGTAATTATTTAGCTTAGTACCAGCCATTAAAAAAGTGGATCTATTACTTACTGAATGACATGAGACAGACGCTTTGCTTGTTAAACACTGCTCCTGTTTCTAACTTCTTCCTTCTTTGTTTGTTTTTGTGCTCACTGTTGTATTGTTCTTAAACACCAAAGTGGTGTTCACAAGAGGATGAGCCTGGCATTATAATTCACCTTAATGCTTGTTTTCCCAGATAATAAGTAGATTTTCCCAAACTTTCTTAACTTCACATAACAAATAGTTTTAAAAATAACTAGAAAGAACATTTAAAAAAGACTTTAGAACCCCTCAAGAAGTGGTCAATAATGTGGTACCTATTGCTTAAAAATACAGGGTTTTTTCAATATGATACAGTGGCAAATTTTGAAGAAATCAATGACTAGGCAAAAACAGATTTAATATTTATGATACAAATTTCCTTTCTGATGACTACCACCCTAAAAATGGGCTTTGACTGTTCTTGGTTCACATGATTTTTTTTAGCATACGGTTTCTTTCTAACAAGCAACAGTCCTTCAGAAGAAGTCAAAGTTCTAGCACGTCAGATAAAATAGCTCAACCAAAAGGTTGAATTATTATAAAATTATAATCCTTGCCCAGATGACCTTAGGATCTCTGCAGAGAAGAGCTGCAGATGTTGTGGTAAAATTTCCTTTTGGTCAGAGTCCGTTATCTCACTTGCCACATTATCCAAACTGGAGTAACAAAACATCCTCAAAGGATGTCAGATGAAGCTACCAATTAATTATCATCCAGAAAGTGATGTTAAATCTACACGAAGTACCAGCATTATACTACCAGTTAAACAGTGGTTTGGTGGTCAGAAACCACTGATGGAGCATCTCCACTAAGCTAGCCTGCACAGAATCTCTGCAACTGTGATAAGGTTTATAAACACAGAGCTATGAGGGAAATAAGTTGGTTGAGGAACACTGGAAATACACAGGCTGAATGCTTCAGTCTGTATGCACCCTTCCCCTGGTGCTGAAAAACCCTTCAAGCTTTAGAATCCTCAGAATTTCTCTTTCCTGTTGACCCAGGGTCTTTCTTTTCCAACCACAAGCCTCAGAATTCAGGCTCATGTAGGTACAAGCAGCGCCCTGAAGCACATGGCAACAGCAGAAGAAAACATAGTGTGGTTCTGTGAGGAAGCTCAAGAGTTCAGGGTGAAATCACAACTTCCCAGCCACAAAACAGAGGTGCAGGAGATGGACCAACTAACTGGGAGAGCTGTTCTGCACTGGCAAAGTTCCCCAGGGAGAATAAACATGGCAGGGCTCATGGTAAAATTATCTAGGCACAAGAAAAATGTTGAATCTGGGGTAGAAGCCAACAGACTTTTGTATCATTCCATTAGTGTTTTTGTGAAACATAACAGGTAATTTCTCCTTTTCCTTTCAAAAAAAGATCCTTTCTTCATTTAAATATCTGCTGAGATATACACAGGGCTTTTGATAGCAAGTGACAGGTGAAATCTTCAATCAGAAATATGGAGAAGTGAGTCCTGAATGAGAAGAGAAGGCTTCCCTCAGAGAAAAGTCTTCATTCTCCTCCTCGTTTTCAGGTCCCCTGAAAATTACCAGTGGCAGTGAATTGTTCCCTTGCTGTGAAACACAGGAGAAGGAAACAGGGTACTGAGATGTAAAATGAAACCATTCTCTGTGTGACCCCAAGGAATGCTCACATACAGAGCTGTGAGGAATTTTCAGTTCAAATTAAAATAATAATAATAATTTTAAAAAGATAAGGAAAAAAGGTGGGAAGGAAAAAGGAAAAAAAAGGAAAAGTTACTTTCAGTAAAACTGAAGTAAAATTGTTTCTCCGGATATCTCAATCTAATTGTTGCCAGGTAGTTTTTATCCTTTAAAAAAAGTAGTGTGGCTCAATTTGAAAACAAAACATTGTGTCAAAATCAAAGTAGAGCCATTTCATCTTGCTACTGAAATGAAATATTTAGGTTCCCAACATTTTTCACAGAAACTATGGGATGAATTGCATCAAAACAAGAAAATAGCTTTGATCAATACCACACTGTGTCTCTCAGTTAATACACTATTTGCATAAACAATTTCATCAGGCATTACTACAAGTGCAATTGAGACCACAGAAATAAGTCAATCTGCCTAGTGGGTAATTTGCTGCAGGATGCAAACTACACCACTGCTTACGTTCACAGACAAAAGACTGAGTAGCCAAAGAGAAAATTACATTCCCACTGGCCCCCTCACACCTTCTCCCAACCAGTGATGTGCTACTGCCATCTGTGTCTGCTTCAATGGCTGAAACAAAACGATGGAGAGTTTTTATGCATGAAATATTTGGTATGTATCTGCTCTTCCTTCCCAGAGAAGGATAGAGCTGGAGCCATCACATATGGTTGGAAGGTGTTGCTACTGAAGACTGACCAAATCAGCTGTGAGGATCAAGGGTAGAAGATCCTCAGCTAGGAAGGGTTGAGAAGGTATGAAGTCACAATGGGTACAAATCCCTGGAAGCACAACCCAACCTAAAACTGCATCACCACATTCCTATTTCATGGTCAATTTTGCATTCCTCCCCTTGGGTCAAGCATTAACCCCAAGCAACCAGGTGAATTCAGATGAAGCCTGGTGAGTTGGCAGGACTAGTCTTTAGTTGTGTCACATGAGATGAGTTTCTGCAGTCAGTCAGCCACACCTTAATGGAAACAAATGCTGGGATGGAACTATGTGACCACTTGCCATGAGGAGCAGTTCCCATTTCAGATGGAGGGCCACTTCATTTGAAAGCAACAAAATGAGCTCTCGCTCCCCAGAGACGAACAAGCCGAGCCTGTGCACCTGCCCCAGCATGGCAGGAGAGCAGTATGGTGCTCGGGTGCCCAAGTCCTGGAACAAAGTGAAATTGTTCTGAAGCAATTGGTTTCTGGCATAAAATTTCTCCAGAATAACAAATGGCAGTTGGCCTCATAATTAACAGTTTCAGGGGCCTTCTAGAATATGAATCAGAGGGAAACAAAATTTGAATAATGCATTAGTGAGAGTTCATGTTCTAGTAGCCCTATGTGGACTGTCAGTGTGCGTTCCAGTAGCTCATTATGATTTATCTTCATCAGCCATGGGCTGAAATTACCAGATTCCAATTACTTTGCTTTCCGTGTTCAAGAGAAAAAAAAAAAATTGTCAGGCCTACCACAGGAGATGGTTTAAAATGCCCGAGGTAAAGAAAATAATCTACTGTTCTCTGACATTCACTGCCTGAAAGTCATTCACATTAACAACCATTCAAACTTGTTTAGTGCAAAGCAATTGCTTCTGTTTCCCTCTGTCAGTAACATTAGCTTCAATTCAAATTAAACTCTCCAAAAATTTCAAAACGTAAAATGAAATTCAGTGAGGCTTGGCAGGGACATGTTAGGGTCTTGATAGAACATACTGTCACTGAATTTGTCTTCTTTAATCTGTTAATTTTTAAATTTCTATTTCCAAGGGAAAAAACCTGATGATCTGCACTTCTTTTACTATCTCAGGGAAGGCAAGAGATTTATGCTGATATTTACCAGGTTCACATTTTAATATCACTCCTAACATAACAAGGACTAGAGGCAGAAAAATAGATGCGCTCAATTTAAACTAACAAATTATGCGATTATTTACATGAACAACTTGAGGTTTAGTTACATAGCAAAATACATTTAATAACTTAATAACCCATCACCATGAATGCTTAGACTTGTATAACAGGCCATTAACTTCTAAAGAATTTGTGCTTATAAGGTTAGTGCCTATAGTGAGGAGGAGAAGTACGTTAGATGGTTAAACAACAGTAGCTGTCACAGACTGCTCGGATAGACACCAAGGACACTGGCCTCCATCAACGCTCTTTCTTCCTATGACACCCACTAGGAAAATGCTTTAGTAGTTAATTTTATAGTTAAATAAAGAAACCCCCCCCAAGATACCCACACAGGCTCACTTTTTTGGTTTCATGTTTTTAAGACTAGAATGCTGTAAAGTTGTGTTACTAATGTGAATTCTGAATATACTCCTAAAGATAATTTTTCGTATGGGTTGGGGATGGGGGGACTGCAAGATCAGAGGGGGAAACCTAATTTTTGTCTTATTTTCTATTTGCGAAATGAGGCGGGAAAAAAAAAAACACATGCAAGCTCACGCTGGTTGCGATAAATTCAACCCCATTTCAAGCAAATTAGTACAGTTACAGTCCTTTATGGTATGACATAATTCAACTGAAGAAAAAGCCAAATAATTTCTTACATGCTAGAAAATGAAAGTAGTAAAGCTCGGTATTACATAGTTGACTGTTTCTAAGTACTGTATATTCATTATTTTTAAACTAGCAGTAAAAAAATTACAGACAATAATTAACTTCAAACAGTTTGAGGGCAGTAGCTGGTTTACAGACTAAATCAGATGGGTTGATATGAGCCTGAAGTCTACAGCTTACACATCAGATCCAGTTAGACAAACCTGACATTTCTGTAGCCAGTCAAATAATTTTCTGGGTTTTGCAGTGCACGTCAATATGCCAGCTCCTTTGGGAAGACTGAGCAGTTACCCTACGGCAGAAGGTGTGGCATCACTGTAACACATCAAAACTCCAGCACAATAGTTAATGGCTATGAAAGAGTTTGACCTACTGCCTTATATTAACATTAATATCACTATCCTTACTGTCATAAGTTAGTTCACCTATCACACTTACTGAGGGATTCAGTATGAAACTGGAAACAGGTAGCTTGACTTATAATACCAGTTTTAGTGCCACCTGGTCTTTGTCTCTCTCTCTAGGCAGTTTCATCACAGGTACTCTTAAAACATTCACATTTCATGATCTAGGCAGAATACACTTTTGCAGATATATGTCCAAGGAAAGAAGAGAGATATAATCAAAATCCTGCCCCGAAAGCATTAGCAGTGCAGTTAATTAATGCCTGCCCGCCAGCAATTCTCTTCCCCAAAATCTCCACCAGTACAATTAGCAGATCTCATTTGTTACAGTGAAAAAGTCAAGCAGTTCCAATTAAATTGCCAACAAGGGGGACTCAGTAATATGCGTGGCTGGCTTTGCCTGGCAGTAGGGAAAGGGGCCTTGTGTGATCTTTTCTGCTCTTCCTGGCAAAGGGAAGGCTGTGGAAGGCAAGGTGGCAACATCCAGGAGATATGCAATGGTAAGAAGATAAAGGACAATAAGGCCTTAAGCCATCTATATGTAAACCAAAGTTTGCAGTCAGCATACAGCAACAAAATTAGGTAGACTTATTGGAAGGAAGTTAAGTAATGCAAAACCTTGTTTGGTTTTAAGGAAAGAACTCACCAGTACTTGGAACAATATTCTGCAATAAAAACATGTACAGGAATGCAAGGATATTTTTGGAAGTCTTAAGACAGATAATTCTAATTATGTCCATACAATTGATGTACATCCACACTTCTGAGGAAAAAAATATTATCGTACTGGAAGCCTCTAGAATGATTTTATTTTCTTGTTCTTCTGAGTTAGTCTGTCTCAAGCACTCATGTGACATATCCCAAGTTATTTCTTGCCTTAAAAAACTCAGAGACTATTTTATGTGGCATAGATCACTCTGCTGTCATAAAGCTTTACAAGCACTCTAGCTCTTAAGAATCGGAAACTGAGAAAATGGAAAAAAAATATTATTGATTAAAAAGCTCAAAATATTAGAGTATTTAAATTCTCAGACATAAGATATATTGGTACAGTAATATTGTGTTTTATTGCTGATTTTCCATTCATTCTAGGCACCAAATGTTATTATTACTTCTTATATGGTGGTAATACCTTGCAAGTTGATATTCCAACTAATTTACTTTTATGACGCTTGAGAACATTAATTTCTTTCATTTTTGAAAAAAAAAAGGATTACGAATCAAAGAAGTTATTTAATTTTTGCTATTTTCACTTTTTCGGTACAATGAGCAAACTTTGTCTTTCAAAAGTTAGACTTCTTACCTGGGAAATAATTTCACTCATTTATTAACTATATCACATTTGCAGTAATTCAATCTTTTCTCTTTCAATCAATCTGCATTGTTAGTTTCTTAAGAAAACTGAACTTTAAAGTTATTATATGCTCTTGTTTCAGCTTTTATTTTCTGTGGAAATTGCACTGTAGCTATAGGAAATTTAGGAAAACTAGTTATCTTTATGATTTTCTTTCAACTCCTGAACTGAGCTATTTAGAAAGGAAACAATGGCTTTTTGGAACTTATCAACTTGACACAGTTTTTACAATTATAAGCAGCAGAGCCAATGTTTTTTCAGAAGCATACTGAACCAAAATTTTTCATTGTGTTCATATGGAAATGACACAAAAGTGAAATTCATACCATTACAGAGTATCTTCTTCCTAACAGGAAACATAGGAAAATACAGCTCAAGAATAATCCTGGCGGTGCAGTTTCTGTGTTTTGAGAATGTATGCAATTTCCTGACCTGAGGTTTGCATGCTGAAAGCTGAACTGCTTAGCATTTTTGAATCTTAGTAATAAATCCAAAGCATCAGCTGAACATTCTACCTAAGGAATGCAATATTCTTAAAAAATGAAGTTTTCTAGTTAGTCCAAATAAAATGAGAAAATTTTGAAACTTTATTTGTAAATATCAATGAGTCATACCCAATGGCCCTCTTATGAACTAAGGTCATCCCAATTAGCTAGAGCTTTGGTTACACCAAGAATTCTGTGGCCACTGCATAAAGTGTCTAACAGGCTTGTGTCAGATTTTAAGCTGATCATGTGGTTTTATTTTATCAATGCTTAAAGTAAAAGATAAAAATTTTAGAAATCGTCCTGCCAAAAGCTCAGAAACCTGTGACTTGAGAAGCCCATTCTCTTTAGTTTCAACAAGTGCAGAACACATCCTTTAAATATCAGGCACGACTTCCGATATTCCAACTGAATAATAAACTGAAACAGTAAAATCACTCTTTGTTATTTTGTTTTGGATATGGTAATTTCCTTGTTTCTTTTGCATCAGAAGTTCATTAAAGAGAAATGAAAGGGTTGACCTCCCATCTTATTCCAATAATTTGTTTTTTTCTGCCTTGTCAGCAGAGGACAAAAGACATATAAAACAAAGAAAAACAAAATTGTAAAATTATAAATATTGCTAAGACAGTTTGGGACAGGTGTTACAGAGAAGAATGACTACAGGAGGAATAAAAGCAGACAGTGATGCTGGCAGGACAGGACTACAGCCTCCCTTTGATTCACAGTAGTCCACATCCATAGATGTATTTAAATTTCCAGGTCCAGTATGATACTTAACTGGAAATTTAAATCCTGATACAACAGAAGAGCGGAAAGTGAATACCCAAGAGTTGGAGAGTTGATGAGAAAAACAAGTAAAGTGGTAAAGCACATCCAATTCATTGCCATTAGCTCTAGTGAAAATGGTTGAAACAAAGAAAATCAGGAAAACAGCCTTGTATCCTCTGCCTTGTTCTATATTTTCTAAACAAAACCAAAACCACAACCTCCTCACAAAACCCACCAATCCATCCATCACAAAACACCTTAACTTAGGTCTTCCAGAAAAAAAGAAACAAAGGACTGGAAGCTTGAGATAAGACCTTTCTGAAGACATACTTCCATAACTTGTTTCTAAAACTCAAAGCTAATCTTATGAAGTGAATAAAGCTATTATTAAAAGAGAAAGGACAGTATACGTAAGCAACCATGTTGAGCACAAGGAAAAGACTAAATTGTAATATAAATGCTTGAGAGGAATATACAGTGAAGATGGTTTTATCTTAGAACCCTTAACTTTGAACCAGGTAAGGTAATGTTTCAAATGTGGGATATTCACAATATGGTAATTAAATTATAGCAACAAAGAAACAAAATCTATACAGAATTACTTCAATTAATAATAAAATATATAAACCAAAATTTTTTAGTGCTAACTACATTGGCATGCTTGGTAGTAAACATTTTTAAATTAAATGTGCTTTTCAACTTAAACAGTAACTGCAAGAGTGCAAAAGAAATACAACCTTATGGGCTGTCACAAGAAATACCTCGAAGTTAGCACTTTACTTAATTATACAAAAGTGTAAGATGAAATCAATTTCTTGGGCACTGTATTAGTGCCTTGCTTATTGCAAAATACTTTTGTATTGCCTTTGTCAACATAAATTAGACTTGTACAATTTTTTCTGAGAACACTTAAATTAAATTATGTGCTTTGCAAGTATAATATTAAACTGATGAATTAAGCTTCTAAATTCCATTAAACCATTGTATTTCCTTTATATTCTATAATGGAACTTTAAAAATCAAAACCGTTCTTAAAAGATATCTTCAATAATCTGCATCAAGAGCAACTGAGCTATCAGTCAGAAATAAAAAAATTAAAAAGAGGAAATTTGCATCCCATCTATAAAAACTTTAAAATTTGCAGCAACTCTTTATTCATTAAAAATCAAACAGCAGAGAGAATACCACCAGCAATTAATTTTCAGCATGGCTTGCATTATCATTTCAAGGTCAGGTTTCATTGGCCATGCCTCAGTGGGAGTTTAGTTTTGAGATCACTGAACACTGCTCATAAGGGAAACATCATTAAACATGTACTTGAAAAAGTGAAATTACTTGGAATAGCAACAACTGAAAAACTCTGCTTTCCTGCCTCAACCATTTACCCTCCAGACAGAAGCAGGTGCCTTTCAGGAAGCATTCACAAGCTGCCAGATCTACCACTGATGGAATACTTGAGTGTATCCTTAATAACACTTTGGCTTTGTGACCATAGATCTAAAGACTGCTCCAGTCCCAATGATGTCAGACAGAAATACAAAACTAGAGACCCATAATTCTGGGAAAGATTAGAAGTAGAACACCTAAAAGGCAAATTATGCTCTGAGGGGGCTGGAGGGAGAAAAAAAGCACAGTCACTCTTGGCCCAAGCAAAGATCAGCAGCAATCTTGACAAATAGAATTACTCCACCACATCCATAACACAAGGAAATCCAACCTCTCCAATATCAGTGACTGGCATTTTCAAATTCATGCCACAAGTATAATTTCTATCTCTAAGATATCTTCTATGTTTTCTCAAAAATTCTTTCTAACTTTAGGAATATCTTTAGAAAAAACCCAAAACGTAACAGGTTCCTTCCCTCACCATCTTTAACTGGAAAAACAAATCTTAAATTATACCTTTTTGACACATATTTTTTTCTAACTTCCAAACTGCATTTATTTATAATTTATACTCCTTTTTTTTTTAATTTTCTATCTACTCCTAGTATAATTCCTTGACACAACTGTTAAGATTAAGTAGTTCTTTCTCTCACTATAACCCATCCTTACAATGCAGGGGTTTCTAAATAGTAAGGTGAATTCAGGTTGCTGAGGACATCCAGTTGGCTGATATAATTTATGTACCCCTCTCACATAATTAATTGAGACCAAGACATGACTATGATGCAGAGACGACAATTTGGAAAAATATACTGAAAATAAGTGGCTGCTTCTTTGCAAATGATACCTGGCAGAAACATACAGTTTCGTCTATTTCTTCAAGTTCAGAAAAAGCAATAGGTATGCATTTTTTCCCCTTCATGTCTATTGTAATACACTGGGGAAGAGAAAATAGTTCTGACCATCTGACTAGTTATTAAACATATTACAATTATTTACAAAAAAATGTTTCAGCCTACTGAAACATTTTTTTTTAACAAAGTTTTCAGAATATTTCTCTTGCAATTGATATATATCCCAACACATCTATGTGTTTGGGTGCACATACACAGTTTCAAATCTCAAAACAAAGGTTTCTCTATTTCTTTCAAACACTTTTGCAGAAAACACTGCCAGCAACACCTATGAATGGTGACAGACATTCATAAGCAATTGCTGGAAGCAATCAGGGACCTCAAGATTTCAATTCAACACTGCAGTCCAAAGAAAGCTAGATCTTTTACTGTCCTTGAACACAACAGAGAATATCAGTCTGGTTTGTTTTTTTTTTTTCCTTTTTAAAGCAGCTAAGCAACAACGACTGATCTTGAAGCATGTATTTAACCATGACTCACTCAGGAACCGTTTATGTTGGTTCTTCCATCTATGCCTTGAATAATTTCCCTACAAAAGGTAGATGAATAAACATATTACCCTTCATTGCCCTATGCTATTCCCTGACCCCAGCCTTAAAGGATGAGCTGCCCCCTGCCTACCCCTGCAACTCATTTACTGCAGTGCATGCCAGACTTAAAACAGTGTAAGTGCAGCACGGATTTGCAAGGGACAGGTTGGTTCTCACATCCTGCAGTGCCTTGATCTCTTCCACAGCTTTACATCACATTGGATCTTAACTGCTAAATCTGTGTCTCATGACCTTCATCTCCCCTGGTCCCTTAAGACCATAGGAAGCTGTACCCTATCTTCCCCTGGAGGACATGGGAAGCCAGGAACTGCCTCTGAATGTTAGTGGCCTCATGGAGGAAGAAACAGAGTCCACCACCTTCCAGACAACATGAGCTGAACTACATGGCCCAGACGCAGCTGGGAGAGGAGAGCATTATTAACTACTGTGATGGTAAAGTCTATGAACTAGTTAATTCCTAAGAAAATCCAAAATAGCAGAGTGCATTTCAAGACCTCTATTGCTCTCCCCTACTTTTATTTTAAAATAGGAAATGGTATCCTCTTGTATAAGGACTTCGGCTGATGCTGACGTAGTAGAGGATGGGGAGGATGGGCTTTGGTAAGCAAATGCTGGCTTTAGCACTTTTGGGATTTTCTCTGTCCCTGTGTAACTGTCAAGAGAGCAGAAGGATCCTTCAGACAAAGCAAAAGGCCTGAGGGCCAGCAGCTACAGAGGATACAGTCTGTTAACTGTTGGCACACACACAGCAGCACCACCAATACAAATCCAGAGGTCACAGAATGCTACAAACAAATTGATTTAGAGATGCTCCATGAACACCACAAAAACAGCAACAAAAAAGTGACTGTGCAAGCCCAAAGACAATAACTCACAGGAAACCAAACTTGGTCATATCTGCCTTTATATCCAAGATCTAAATGGATGGGGAAAGACATACAGATAACAAACAATACTATGTAGCCTTCTCAAGAGTTGGAGAGCTACTTCTTCTACTCTAATTTAGTTTATGAAACAAAGGTGAAACTTGCTACAGAGAAACCTGCTTTAACTTCACTAAGAAACGTCATAGCAATGCTCTAAAATGTGCAAACTCAAACAATTTAGGTGTTTGCATCTTTTATGAAATTTAAGGGAAATAATTCTCTTTTAAATGTCAAAACACATTTTTTATTAATTTTCTTTTTCTCTAACAGCCAGCAGAAACTTTTAAGTGAAAGAATTTGAAGGATATTCTTGTCTATTGTTGTTTATAGCAAATTATATGCACAAAAGCTATTTTACAGTAAAAGAGCAAAATAAAGTATTTAAAAGTTGAGAAATGCCACCTTTGAGATATCAGTAACAACCTTAATTCAATTTCCCTGTGTATATGCATTATGATAATATTTTCCTTAAGGCAAGATGGAAAAATCTATATATAAAAATACAATGTCAACTAATGCAGGTGGCACAGGCTAAAAAAAGCAATAAATACAACTATGGATATATTTATCCTGTACTCCTTGTATACAAGGAGATAATCAAACCAGGTCAGAAAAGGCATATCAAAGAATACACTTTACTGACAATTTTAGGAAAAAGTAAGTGCAGCAGCATTGGTGTCTTGCTGCATGAGGTGTCACACACATTTTGTACACAGAAGCACATGGTCTACCAGGCATTCATCAGAGAACATCCTGAAAGGTTTGCCTGGCCTGTAAGCTACTCATGTTTGTTGTAATATGAGTTGCGCAACCTACCATTTGATCAAGCACATGCTAGGGTAGTTTATCAGTTTTCTGCGCTGCTGCAGTTACACTGTAGAAAAAGTATCCTCAATTTGCTCTGTAAATCTAAAAAAAAAAATTCAATTATCCTAACCCTTTAACAAATTTGTCTTGCAAATGATGGTAGATATTGTCATTGACAGGCAGTATGTGATACAAAAGATGTCGAGCCTCTCTATTTGCTACTAAAAAAAAAAAAGGAAGCACAAAATCCTGCCATAAAACCCAACATGTGCACACACACTATACACTGCTAGGAAGACAGTGGAAAAAGAGCAATTGCTTCTCTCCAAGCTATTATGGGAATTAGTACACAGCTAACAGGCTACTTGGATCAGACCGGAAAAAGGGACTCCAAAAATGGAGCCAGTTTGAAGAGCTGCTTGTGGTTTCACTGTTTTCCTAACTGGTAACAACTTCTGGTCTACCAGAAAAAAAAGCCTCTCTTCGAGCATATTCTAGGCACCTCTGTGGCCAGCATCAAGGGAATCTGGATAACTATTTCCCCATTTCAGTCAGTGTACAAAACCCATTCACTGTATATCAGCTGAGCTCCAGCAGAGAAACAACTTGACAAGACAGGAGTTGAAGCAATATGTGTCAAAGAGATTGAATTCCAGTTTCATATTAGCACAGAAGAAGACAGTGCATGATTATTGCTTGGAGCGTGTGGTTGTTTAGGGGATAATGCTGGTACCTTAACACTGAGAAGTAATGGAAATTGTCTGTCTTGTTCTCATTCTTTCTGAGACAGTCACTTGTGATATGCCTTGTTACGCTGCCAGGTCATTTCTCTCTTCAGGCTCCTTAAATATCACCTGTCCAAGTTGACACTACATCTCTCCAATGATGGCATTATGCTTTGTCCCTTGCTAAATAGCCAGACACTCACTTTACCAAGGATGAAAAGTCACACTTCACTTGCAGAAATTAAAATATTAAAGGCTGGACACTGTGTTAGAGCTCTGCTTCTGAATGCTGCCTGTCTGTAAGGATGCTCAGACTCCCTCACTGTCAAGGCATCTTCGTCTGCAGCAGCCCAGGCCCATGTCCTCCTTTCTGTTCTTGTTCACCAAAAGGGAGACTACTCCTAAAATGGCTAAATTCAAAGAGATGGATTCAATTATTAGAATTTCAAATAACAAAAAAAAGTGCATATACAATGACTTTCATATTAACTGAGAGGAACTTCTAAGACAGAAGTTGCAGTGCTTTGAGTACCCCATTTTCTCTCACCAGCAACTGTTCTGTGCAGAAAACAACTCAGCAAACCCCGATACAAAAAACAGACCTTCAGCACCAGAATCAAAATAGTTTCCTCCTGAGTTGTCAGTGCTGTATTTAACCCACACTACAAGTCCACATTAGACGGAGCAAGGCATAGCATGAAACACAGAAAGATTAGTGAGAGTAACAGTAGAATATTTAAAGGCAGATTTTTTTGCAATCCAAGGCTGAAAAAAACATATTGTACGTACTACAAGTTATTTTGCAGTTGTTCTTTACTACAATTGCTACACATTTGTTTCCTGGTCTGCGTTATGGTCTAAACAGGAGAAAAGAAGCCTGCCCATTGTACCCAACAGCCTTACACAGAACCACTGGCTGCTCTTCAAAGGTAAAAAAGCACACATTGGCACATGTGTCTGCAGAGAGAATATGTAAAGTGTCCAAGAGATTAGTTTTAGGACAATAAAGCGCATAACAGAAGCATCTGACATTTTCTAATTTGAGTCTGTCCACAAGGCAAACTTTCAGAGTCCACTGGAAGAGTACGGCTTCCACAGAACCTGCACCACATGGGATATCTATTTCCAAGATATCTTTAAATCACTGACAGTCATCACAGACTCAGAATTCCCACCTTAAACTTCCAAATCCTTTCTTAAACACAGAGACAGTAAGCTGATTTGTGAAAGCAATATTGAAGAGTGATAGTACTTTTTCCCCACAGTGGGACCAGATCAAATTAACACAGGAGAAAAAAACCTTAAATTTGTGAACTGACTTTATTTAAGGCACATGACAACTTGTAAATTCAGGACTAAATAATTCACAGTAAGGTATAAACATCATGGTTTATTGATTTCTACACAATATTGTTGTATATATTTTTTCTCATTGTATAAACTATGGGAATAGGCTCTGAATAAGCACATTAGTAAAGTGACAATGAAAAATGTCTACCATCTCAACTTGTGATTCAAGTATGCATCTACCATCTTTTCGAGTTACTGCTAGGCAAGATAAGTCACATCTATAAAACCTTTTACTTGTTTCTTTTCTGTATAGGTTCTTATACTATATTCATCACCATATGAACTGCAAACTTAAAAGCATATTAACCCAATATGAGTAATTTCTACAACATATTATTAGTTGTCTCATTCTTTGTTTGGACAGAAGCAATCACGTTTGCTCTTAACTTTTAAATTATATTTCAAGGCTGAAGTGGAGGAATAGCTGAGGATGAAGCAGCAGGTATGGTTGTGTTAAAAAAAAAAAGAAAAGAAAACTTGGTAATAGCAACCTAAGAAGTCTTTGAGATAAAGTGGGAGATACAGGAAAGAAGATCATGCTCAACTTTCATGATCCCTAATTATGGCTATTGGAAGGATAATAGACAAGGGCTAAGCCAAAAAAACCAAAAACAAAACCACAAACAAACAAAAAAAACACAAACAAAAACAACAAAAAACCAAACCAAACCAAACCAAAACAAAAAAAAACAAAACCAAAAACCAACCAACCAACAACAACCAAACAAACACAAAAAACAAACCCCACAAAGTTCAGGAATAAATTGATCTTCACTGATTTCTATACAGTATGATTGCTGCATCTTTCCACACTCCCCAGTCATCCCTTACTATATCAAGTCAATAACAGAAATAGACTGCATGGACAGACACAAAGAACCGTTGGTCACACTAAGAGCTCAATGCAGAACAGTTGTACTTCTTTATTTTCAGGGGAAGGATCTGCCTACAGAACCCTAAAAACTACATCAGTAATAAAATTTGTCACTGAATGAATAAAAATTTCATCTCTAATATATGATCTTCATTATATAAGATAATCATTATTATTTATCTTTGGAAAGTATTCAAACACAGAAGTCCAAGATCTCAATGCAGCCAGTACAATAAAAGTGCTTGCTCTTATTTACCTCTTGAGGTAAATAAATATGGGAGAAATTTCTGGGGAAACATGTACAGCCAATCCTGTTTTCCAAATGACAAAATGACAATGAGACACAAAGTGAACTGATTTGTCAAAGATGACATCAGAGGCCACAGTAGAAAGCAGGTTTCTTGAATAACAGTTCTGTGCTGCCTTTGAAGGTCATTAAGGAAACATGGTGCAATTCAACTAGTTTGTTTCTAATTGTCTAAGATGCTACAAGTTGTGAACTGTGAATATAGCACATCATATTCTCAGTGGATACTTGTGCTCTGACATTTCAGCCTAACTGCTAGAATTCACTTTGCAGACAAAAGAAGGTACATTGTCAAATATATTTTCAACAGTCCCTTGCATTAAGCACAATCTCTCTAAAATAAAGGTAATAAACTGCAAAATGTATACTTATGGTACCATTATAGTATCTGAAATTTTATCTAAATGATAATTAAGCATGTAATTTCCAAGAGTAATGAAATAGCTTTCACCAATTAATGTCCTGAAAAAACAAAATGCATAAAATGACAGTTTTCAAAGGTAACCTGAAATGAAAAAATACTAGTATACAAAGGAATGGAAGGCTTTTGTATATGGGTTGGAGATGTGAAACAAGGAAAATAAATTTCAACCACATAAGAAATCATTTCCTAAATCACACCTACATTTCTACCCTAGAATTAATTCTGGTCACATCACACATAAACAACAAGATTTTCTTTCCAGATTTTAACTTCATGCCATACTTTTTTTTAATTTTGGTTTCCTAATCCTCCTGACAACAACCTCTTGGACAACACCATATCTTTAATTCTATAGAGCAGGATGCTATACTGATTCGAAGAGGGGTTGGAGAGATAGGGATAAAGGACTTGGTCAGAGAACCAATTTGGTAAACAATTTCGAATATGTACTTTCAAAAGCTTTAAAACATTCTCCAATACTAAGTGGGAAATTTTGCTCTGGTTTACAAGCCAAGGACTAGAGGACCTCTTTTATTTCCAGTGCTCAAGTGACAGCTCTAACAGTAAGTGATTCTTAGGTTTCTTTTCCTTCTCTGTACATATGGTCTACTTTGTTTTTATTGTACTGCAGTTGGCCTACTTGAAACATAGATTAGCATCACTAATTTCAAACCACTGTAAATTAGTAACTCAATTCTTTATTCAAGTTACTTTTCTTCTACTAGTTTCATAATCTTCTGTAATTTACCCACTCTATCATAGTTACATTTTCTTTACAAATTACACAGAACGGTTCCTGATAGGACCCAAATAGAAATGTTTATTCAATTAATCCATAAAAATGGTTTTAGATATATAAGCCAGTTCTTCTCCATTGAGTTGATTTTATTCTGGTTTCTTAATCAGAATGTTTTATATCAAATTAAATGCATTAGCAAAGAACAATATTGCCTTTATTAACCAGATCTGTAATTTAATTTTTTAAAAATCAAGTTATTCTGACAAGATGAGTATTCTATAAACCTGTTGACTGTCTCTAATTACATTACTTCCTTAATTCTTCATTAATCAACCCTAGTATTGGCTGTTTATTATTCTGTTCAGAATTATAGTCAAGATGACATGCTTTTAATTAATTGGGTGATCCTAAGCCTTCGTGTCAGTATTTTTAATGTCTGTTTTCAAGTCATCTGGAACTTTCCAGGATTGCTCCAGATTTTTATCTGCAAACAGTAAACAAAACCATGTAACATTAAGAGTCTCGACAAGTCATTTTAGGTTTGTGGACCTACTGATCACCTGAGGTGTAACTTGACATCAGCTGCTGCTTAATATGCTCCTCAACTCCTTGTTATAATGGAAGCTATTTCATTATCATTCCATACAAAAGCATCACCTGGTTCATTCCCCCTCTCAGCACCAGTAAGAAAATTTACTGAGAAATAAAATGAAGAGAGTAAAATTCACTCAGCTCTGCCTCATACAGTCTAGGGTCAAATTAGGTGAAAAGAATTATGCTGCTCACTGTTCAAATGAAACAAAGTTGAAAAAATAAAAAAGGAAACAAGAATTAAATGAAAAATAAAGATTTATCTAGCAGAATAAAGCCCAAAGAATTTATGCCAATAAGAACCATGGCTTTTGGGAAGAACGACATGATATCTCTCTATAATGGCTTTGGAGAGAGACATGGGGGAGAGAGAAAAAGTATTGAATGCATTTGAGAAATCTCATTAATATCCCTCCCCTCAGCACATGCTGCTGGTACTCCTTTCCTCTTCCACCCTTCCACATCACCACTCCTGCTACTCACAGCCTTCCCTACCTAACCCAACACTACTCTGTCAATACTGCCAAAATAACAGTGAAAAATCAGTGTGCTTTCAAAATACGTCATTGCTGCCACGATAAGAGCAACTCTCAAAACCTTACTAGAATTTTCCAATTAATTTTTCATAGACTGATAAATGAAAATACAATAAAAGTCAGTCCTATAAAATTTTGTTCTATTTATGTACTTATCAATTCTCAAACACTATAAAATTAATATTGCATTCCTGAACAGTTGAGAGACCTTAATTAGGAAAGCAAACTAAATTAAAGTATCAAACACACTAATGAATCATATTAAAAAAAAATATTTATTTCAGCTGAAATTAAAAATAAAAGTCATAGTTCAAAAAAAGAGTTCCAGTCTTCTGAAAGGGAAATATTATCTCAACCTGCAGTCACGCTTTTTGGAAGCAAATGCAGACCAAAAAACTGTGAATTTCCTCTGAAGAGGCTATAATCAGGCTGTGAGTTATCTGGCCCAGGTGCAGTCATAGCACTTTCAAGTGCTGCAATATGAATTATTGCCCACATCCATTCTTTTACAGCTAGAATGGGCACTGTGGATTAATGTATTGCAATACATTTTCTTGCCACAGACAGTGCTCCTCTCGGAAGTGTGATCTATTGACTAGTTACATGCACTTTGGATAAATCACAACGGTCTCAGTGCTATGGCATGCTCTGCTCTAGGAAAAGATGCCAAACAAACCAAGATGAGACAGGAGATGGAGCAATTGCTTGACAGTCAGGGAAGCTCTGTGTGGTGTTGGCAGCTGCTCCTTTTCTTCCCCCCACCTCTATTATGCAGTGAAGTGGTATCCTGACCTAGTGCCCTTCACCAAAAGAGCCAGTAACTTTAACTGAAGTACTTCCCTCAACTTTGGTGACTGAACTGAAGCCTTGACTGACCAGCATGTCAAGTGCCAATGACCATAACCATATCTTACTGTACATAACTCATCCTCCACTGCCCACTGGTAGAGAACTCAGAAAGAAGGTAAAGGAAGAGGTCACTGCACACAACAGAGGCTTTGAAACGTGGGTAGCCATGCTAGATGAGCCCACCACCCTGCTATCCTAACTCAAGTGAAGAGCATAAGTGGGATTCACTGATGAATACAATACTATACCATATAAAACTAGCCATGAACAAAGTTTATCCCAAAAATGAAGAAGGAGAGAATTCAGAAAACCCACGTCTCATTGTATAACATGGAACTCAAAATGTTGCAGGATAAAAGTTTCCAGTTAGCACAGAGGGAACTTGCAGCTGCAAGTAACAAATAAATGATACTAAGCAAGGCTGAACATAGTAAACAAAAAAAGTTGAAAACTAATTTAGGGGAGGTCAGCGTATGAACCTGCAGTTTACTGCCAATTCAACTGAGTCATCAGCATTGTACTCTTTTGGAAAAATAGATACCATGCTTAATTTACACAATCTGACAAGAATTTGGCTGGGCAGGCTGCTCGCTCTCTTGCTAGGTAAGTCAGCTGCACTACAGTCCTTTCTTCTGAAAATAAGCATCATTAGGATTCTATATGCGGCATGAGTATCTCAACAGTGGCAAGCAGCACAATAATCAGAGTATGGTTGCATGTGCCAGATGATGGTCCAAATCAGATAGCTCTCCTACAGGATGCTTTCTCAATAACAATTTTAGTATTCAGTCTTAAATAGAATATGATGAAGTTTCTTAGTCCAGACCTTTTCCATTGTTTAAATACCTACCTACTCTGCCCCCCCATATCATAGCCAAGTGGTAAGCCTATACAGGACACGACTCTGGTGCATTTAGAATATGATAGTGAGATCTTAAATGTTTCCAATTACTACCTGGCCAAAAGCCCAGAAACAGTCACGAGTGCCAAACGCATTTGTAAAAACAACAGAAAGTTATAAATATTGGTGTAATAGGGGCCGTTCTGGAATGACAAACATAAAATAATTTTTAAAAGTATCGTATTCATTTAGTTTCAAGCTGTTCATCTTTAGTTTATTCTAAAAAAGTGTTCAAATTGCAAAAAAACAAAAACATGAGTAATAAAAACATGGAATTTAAGTGCTCAAAATGTGTTTAAGCTCCTGTTGAAGCTCTAGAGTAAATCCCAAACAATACCTATTTTGAGAGAAATAAAGTAAAAATTCTGTTTGAAGCTTTTCTGTAAAGGTAAATATTTCTCTCTGTTCGATTTAAAAAAAAAGTTAAATATTTGAAAATTACATTCTGTAAATTAAAAATCCTGTATTTTTATTAGCTTTCAAAGATTTAAATAACTGAAAATGCTCTACTGCAGGGGACACAAATGAAGAGCACAGTTTATCCATTCAGCACCATATTTTCCAGAACCCTCCTGCGATGTTGACTGTATCCAATTTTACAAGACCATTGCCTCACATACCAACATCCTACATTCTCAATTACAGCACACAACAAAGCCCATAAATCCAGGTCCGTACCCTGAACACTGCCTTTGCTCTGCAAGTGTAAAAGGCAAACAACACCGACTGAAGAAGCACTGCACAAATCCCACATCAGCACATGCAGATTCTATACTGCAATGTCCCTTTCACTGAACTCATTTTCAAAATAAATTACAATTTTTAGGTAACCACGACAATATTTTAGTCCTCCAAATGGCCCTGCAAGGTCACTTTCTCAATCCCTGTGGTCCCTCTGTTATAAATCCCCGGACAGTGAACAAAAGCCCTTAAGCTTGCTTTTGTTTTTCAACATTTCCCCATGTTTTGGTTTTTTTGTTTGCTAGAGGAGAATTCAGCAGAATTCTGCATTCTGTGTACACTGTTTTCAAAATTAATATATGAGGAAACTGTACACAAATATTTGGTGCTTGAAAAAGGCAGCAGAGAGTAGACAAGTTCCCAAAACTTCAACTGCAGTGATCATATGCCAGTGTTGCATCACTGAACCAGCATCTCCGCTATTGTACCTTGAGGCTGACTGTTACCAACAGCAGGTCTCTGTGATGGATAATGATTTTGAACAATGAAATAATAAAAATAATAATAATAATAATAATAATTATTTTATTGATATATATTTTTCCATTCCTATCCCTGCTAAAGCCATAAAGCTTCCCCCCCCAATGCCCTTACTCATTTTGTTATTAAAACCAAATCATACAAGCAACGGTTTACTAAAATCAAGTCATTTGGAAAAAAATGAAAACGCAAAGGACTCTTTCTCCAATTGCTCTACAATTCTTCATGTTTTTCTGAAAAATCACACCCTTGCACTGAACTTCAGTAAAATAAGAGCGAGCAATTGCACTGTATACATATATTAAGCTCTGGACAGGCTGAACTATTGACCTCCTTTGCTACTAAAATATCAGTTAATCATAAAACTGAGCTGTGAGTTGTTACTCAGAAGCAGCAGCCAGTGTGACAGAATAACTTCTAACTTACAGTTGAAAAAGTAGGCTAAGTGCACAATTTTATATTACCACATATTTTCTACACACACACCCTCCCCAAGGAAAGACAATCACAACTCAGACGATACGCTAAGAAAGATGACACACTCCAAAGCCACAGAAAACAGCCGTAAGGATTACTTCTGATTCAAGTGTTACTCTTCTGCGTTTTGTTTTGGTGTTAAAATCCTTAAAAAGTGAATAACGTGAGCAATGACACTAGGCAGGAAGTGTAGTCATATAATGAAATAAATTTCAGGTGCCCCGTGAGGACTGATGGGGAGGCAGGAGCCTTCGGCATCAGCAGCCGCGAACACAGTGCCCAGTACCATCATCAGAGGTGCTTAGAAAAGGAAAACACAAAGCGTATGCCTGGCTGTTAGGGAGGATAATGTCAGAAAATAGTGCTTTGTTTCACATGTTTTAGACTTCAGCCATTTAAAAACACTCAGTGGTTTCATATATTTGATTGCTCAGCACTATCTTTAATTGCAGACTGATAAAACAACATATCTAGGAAAATGCATTCACTTAGCATCAGCACAAGAAAGATTACCTGGGAAATGCCAGGTAGACAAACAGGCTGTCAGAAGACTTAACTACTGGAAGAATTATCCCTTCATTAAAGAACAATTTTGTTTAGCATTAGCGGAAACATTTAGTAAACGAGTCACCAGACACTAGTTTTGCCATGAGGAAGAGCGAAAATTATCTAAATACCTAATAATAATGTGCATGTATGGCAATGAGATACTTACAATCATCAGTCAAATCACTAAGGAGTAAGATACACACCCTGTAAAGCATAGGCCAACTGATCAATAATATGTTATTAAGAAATATAATGAAATTATAAATACTGAATGAATTATGGAGAAAAATATTTTAATCTTCATTTGAAAACAATGCTAATATTTGCTTAAATATTAAACAGAGAGTAGAATACTAACTATCCTGATTATTTTTTCAGTGAGTTTGCTTTTGCTGCTACTCCGAATGTAAACTTTAATGTTTACAGTCTCATCAGATCAACATTCACTAATGTATGCTTTTTAATCTGTATAGAGAGCAGTCAAAACTTCATGTTGAAAATTCATTTATTTCCCACCACTCCATCTGACACTGAGCAGATAAACAATTATAACTTGTTTCAGAATTTGAACTAATATGTATAAAACCAATGGAAAGACAAAACTGACAAAGTACATTGACAGAAAAGAGAGTATCTGTCTGGAAAAAAAGTGATCTTGTCAGAAACAAGAATTAGGAATAAATGAAGGATCTCCAGAAAGAAGATATTGCTGCAGAGATGTCATCTAATATAGCACAGTAAATCACCTGCCAGTCACTTGTACAATACTGGCAGCAGCAGAGACTGCAGGGTGAGCTATTCCATTATTACCTTTTCTTATAAATCTTCTCTTTGAAAAAGACTAATTTTTATGTTTATAGTTTGCCTTTAACAAGCAAAATATATAAAAATAAAAAAATCATACTGATTGGGGCTTATCTATCAGAAGCCTTGGGAAAACACTGCAGAAAAGGAAGGTCTGTCTCATTTTCCAGACA
Source organism: Corapipo altera (assembly GCF_003945725.1). NCBI lineage: Eukaryota > Metazoa > Chordata > Aves > Passeriformes > Pipridae > Corapipo > Corapipo altera. The sequence goes on from NW_020884874.1 coordinate 17,355,015, forward strand.
GGTGAGGAGGCAGAAGGGTGACCTGCTGTTCAAGCCAGTTCTGCCCCTGACTCATCCCTGATGGTGGGCACAATCCTTCAGTCTTCACAAGCCCTTGTTGACTCACCGTCTTCCAACTGCAACTAGTTAATAGTAACATTTATTTGCCTTCACTTTGATAGAATAAGAAGAATCAGTCTTACTGCAAGGTAAACAGCTTGAAATTTCATTATTATTAATGTTGTCACAGGTTCAGATTTTTCTGCTCAAGTATCTTTTTATCTGCTTCATTTCATAGTGGATTATATTGAATTAAAAAATTTTGTCAGGACAGACTAGATTTTGGAGACTTATATGTGAGCATTATGCTAAAAATAAATTAAAAATATAATCACACCCAACACATTGTTTCCCCTAACTGGCTTTTAAAAATATGTCACATAAATAATTACTTCCTTTCTTTTTCTTTCCTATTAAAAAGCTTTTGTCTGTCACAACCTGGGTAAATGAAATTACATTTTTTAAGTGCTAGGAAAAGAATCTGAACATTTGGATATGTTAGTCTCTGCTCAGCCTCTTTAAAACAGAGGCTGTTTCCCAATTCCTACTTTTTCAGAAGAATGTCTAAACCAATTCAGTGCAATTAACCAATGCTTTAACCTTACTCAGATCTCAACAACTGTCACCTTAACTGAGATGGGCACACAGAGCTTTTTACTTCACTAGAAAGACAGCCTAAATTCTAAATAAGATCACAAACTCCAAAAGATGCTTCAGTTTAGTCTCCAGTTGCTTGCCTTAGCTTCTGATAGTCCAGTTTCAAAAAAGACCATCTAATTTCCTGGGTTTCATGCCTATTGACCTAGTCTGCTGAAGTTCTGGCTTCTAATCCAGATCCTGACACTCTTTCTTAGGTAAACAAAATGAGTGGCCATGCATGAAAGAGGTGTCCCACCGAGATATCTCACAAACTTGTGAAAAAACTATTTCATTTATATTTCTTATTCACATTTGCACACATATACCTGACACACAGAAACCTGAAACTGCAGCTTTTCCTTCTGATTACTTTAATGCAATTTTGAATAGATGGTTTTCCGCACTCTTTGTGAAATCTAATATAGTTGCAACTTTAAAATACTGTCAGGCCCCAGAAGTCCTGAGATTAGGGGGAAAGAAAACGCACAATTTAAGTTATGCTTATTTGTCTCCCAGTCTGAGATTCAAACCTGATTTTTCTCCCCAACAACTATGAGATATAGGTATTATCTTTCTTCTTATGAAAGCTGAGATTAAAATAACTTTAAGTATCTTTAGAAGGAACAGCATATAACACAAGGTGGCTATGCTTAATCTTCTTGGTGCTGGCCACGCAGGGGCACTCTAAGAAACAAGAAGCAGACTTCAGGGCTCAGGAGCACATGATTTTGGTGATGGTAGTCAAAAATGGAGAAAATACTCTAGTAATATTTGCAATTGTATTTTATGATTTAAAGTATAATAGAATATCTTGAGTTGGAAGGGACCCACAAGAATCATTCAGTCCAACACCCAGCCATGCACAGGACAGCCCCAAGAATCATACCATGTACCTGAGAGCTGTGACCACTTCCTTTGGGAGTGGTCATGACTAGAGATTTTAGTATTTGTATTCTAGTTCTTAGAGATTCTGGCAGGCCATTTGTAACTGCTTGGGAAAAGACAAATTATGCGGAAGTACACTACATTTTTTAATACAATTTTATTTCTTAAACTTATCTCTTTTTTTACCATGCAAGTTCCCTTATGTGTAAGTTTATTTAAAATGTAAGTGAAAATATAAAGGTGAAAAAACAAGGTGGTCTGTACTTTCCAGAAATCACGAGATCTCCTTCCTTGCACGAGGAGAAACAAAATGCTTTCTTAGATTTCTAAAGTCCCATCTCCTAACCTACCCTCCCAGGGTTAGCAAACAGCAACCTAGACAATGACTGAGCAAAGCAGCTAATCCTATTGGCTCAGAAACTTGGAGATCCTGTGGGTGTGAAGGGAATCCTTAAGTTCTGCTACAAATTAACTGAAGCCAACAAGCCTGCCAATGGATTAAACCAATTAACAGACAGTTTTGAGGTTTTGTTCACTTTTTCAAAGCAGCACTCACCAGCACATTTGGTCCTGGTGATGAGCGGTGGTCCTGGCTGCCCAGTCCCACCTTCCCCTGGTCTGGTGAGCAGGACTCGAATCTCATATTCAGTGTCAGGGTCCAGGTGCCAGAGCTTGTACGTTGGTGCATTGACAGCATGGGTTTCGGTCCAAGTCCCAGACGTCATTCGGTATTCCACTTCTTTCAGGATAATGGGTCCGTCCCCGATGATGGAGTTGGCATTCAACTGAATGAGCAAGTATGTAGGCCCAACGCCCAGCAGCTGCGGGGGTGCTATTGGCCGAGGTGGCTCTGCAGGGGAGACAAAAAATAAGCCAGTGATAAAACAAAAGCTGGAAAACCCACAAAGAGGAGGACTCTTTACATAGAAAGTTGTCAGATTTTGGCCAGCAAAGATTCCAAACCTCAAAAGCATATTCAAACCAACATCAAAGGAGAAGTGCTGAGAAGAATTTCAGCTGATGGAAGTGAGTGGTACACCGCTGGCATCTGCTTAATGCTATTTTTTCCATTTAAAAATCTCAGCTAGGGACCACAAAATCCTATCTGATTTATATATTGCTGCTTCTTAACATTTCTCTCCGAAAAAAAATGCTCATTTATATAATTTACTATGGCAGTAACTCGAGATTTTCTTTTATTGACTGAAACTACATTTCTACTTTCCTTTTAGAAAGAGCTGCAATAGGTGATACACTAACCCTGCACAGAATATTCTTAAAAACTAGTATCACTGTAGTTAACTTGAAACCCACCAGATGCATTTAGGGTAAAAGATACAGATGCCTATTACAGATCTGAGCAAAAATGCCAGGAGAATGACAAAATAAAGACATATGGCAACAACTTGAGTCTTCAGTAACTTACTACTGATTTTGAAATTAAAACAATATGTGCTGCCTTTTGTCTTTCCCTGTTTTCATCAGCTTCTGCTTGCCCAAATATTTCAATGCAGCTGCAAAGTGAAAAAAAAAACCAAATGGGAAGGAGCAATCTCCTCTACCCTGATAAATGCTAACATAGAAACACTGCCTCAGCATGATTTTTTTTTAAGAAACAAATCACAAGCAACATGTACTTTTCTAATAAAATGAATCCACCGATAAACATGGAAGGTTCATTTTCATTCCAGATGGCTCATATTTCAACTAATTTGTTTCAGTTAATTAGGCAACAATGCTAAATTCAGTGCACACAGGGGTTTCACACAGCAGTGATGCAGAACTAACAATGCAGCATCTCTGAGCAGTTAGAGGGGATCTCATGGCCAGTACACTAAAAATAACATTTAGCCCCAGACCATAACATTTCCTTAGAGGGGAACCCTTCTCTTCACCATTCCCCCCACCCTCTCCACAACAGAAGTTGAGACACAGAAGAATTGTACATATTCTGCCTCCTAGGAGTGATCCCACCAGTGTCAATGACAGAGTTCATGGTGCGGAGTGGTGAACCTCCTTTGACATCCCATATGCACTGCATGGTGAAGTTCAGCTAATGACTCTGGTTCTGCCTTATTCTCTATATCCAACAGTAAAGTTTCCTTCCAGATGCCAGAGCTTGCTCCAAACAGTGTATTTATATTTGCTATATAAGCAACCAAGTTTCCCACATTTTGGCAAAAAAGGATTTCTTGCAGACTTTTTTCTAAATTAGCTGTGTCTCAAAACACTCCGTTTGGAGACCAAGGAATCTGTGGCCATGCCATAGCGGCTGTAATGGGAGCTGATTTTCTCCTCCTGGACTGAAAAGGTGAATGCTCCAAGGTCTTTCCATTTATGCTTTGGGATATACAAAGCTGTAGAAAATATCTCGATTAATTATTAACATTTTATCTTGTTTTGGCAAGAAATGTGCATATGAACTTATTTAGATCCCTACCTGCATCAAAGCTCAGAAATGCAGCTGGGCTTAATGAGGGTGGTTTATTTGCTGTGGAACTAACATATTAAATGTCAAACTAATGTATTCTAAGGTCAGTATATATTACAGAAAAAAAACATAATCGTTGATGAGCATGATGCATTACCAACTCCAAGTTATAAAACTTCTAAAACATATGGCTATGTTTAGAAGTATACACTTTGATTAAGAGCACAATTATCACAAATAAAACCTCACATTAATGAGACTAATATACCATTGCCTATTAAGTTTTTATGTTAAGAAGTAAAGCACATTCTTATATTAGCATACACATTTTGTTTTTAAGCTCTTGAGGCCAAGGAGACTTATTTATAAAGTCTCTTCCAGTTCAAATAAATTATGCATGAATTTTAATCAGTTAGCAAATGAACCAGTAATTGTTCTGCAAGATTATTAATATTCTTCATAATACAATATACTATCAGAACCAGAGGTGAGGTGCAACCAGAAATCCCAAAAGTACACTAAGTATCAACTGAAGCATGCAATCCCAATATACCAGGATAAACTTTTCTTATGTTACCCAATTAACTTTCTATTAATTATTCTCATTTGTTATTCTACAACCACATCTCCAATTATAATTTGAAATCACATAATTTCTTTTTGTATGTACAGCAACCTGAACATTTAATGGTTTAAAAATCACCATTGATAACTAAAAAGACAGAACAAAGCCATTAATAATGTTTTGGTTGCCATTCCCATATCACACGCATCAACCACACTCTTCTTTCAGTGAGTTTTAAAACACAGTTTACAACTTTCAAGCAATTTTATGCTTCTGGCTTTTTACCTCAGTAATCTGGGTCCACCTGTAGTAAGTAATACAGTTTTGGAATACCCTGAGAAGACAGTCTGCCAAAAATTAAAAACCTCTTATATGAGGCATGAAAAATAAAAGGAGATGTGTGAAAGGGAAGCCCAAGAAAATCACCCTCTCAGAAGTTTGTTCTGGCTTACAAACAACACAAAAACTCAGCTTTAGCCAAGACAGGTGGTGGCTTAGATGTTCAGAGCCTGGCTCAGAGGTAGCATTGCAGGAAGCTGAGGTTCACAAGGTGCCCACCACAACAGCCACTCTCCTGCCTGGCCCTGTCAAGGCACTCCACAGGCAGACGAGCCCTACTCAGATGCATTTTGTGGCTTCCAGTCACCCAGACCCGAAGTCAGGTGAGGTAGCACGGTGACCTCCCTCCACCCTCACAATGCCCTGATCACTTCAACTAAACTGGAGAACTGTACTGTTTATTTCTACCAAAAAAAGAACATATCTACCTCAATTATTATAAGCAGATGTGGTTAAGGCACACAGTATTCCTTGCAAGCAATTTTCCTTGAGCTCAGTTCCCCTTTTTCCAGCCATGAAACTCTATGAAGAGCCATAAAGTTCTAAACAATATTTTATGAAAAAAATATTTCAACCCATGGATGGTTTAGCTCTTCAGTAGAACCACAATTTCAATAGGTATTTAAGATACACTAAACATTTGAACAAAGACCCTGCATGGTGAGTTTCATTTCTCCCTTTGCTTAGTACAAAATTTAAGTCCTTTTCTAATGTAACTAATTTAATTACTGATTCATTTTCTGACTATATTTTTAGCCAGTCCCTGAAGGTGTTAAATCTGATGAAACCTCTTCCAGTTTTCATAGGCACTAACATCTCTGAAAGACTATGGGAAAATACCACTTGTACATTTGCAAGACATTAAATAAATGAAAGCATTTTCATTGCATAGCATGTTTCAGTATTTGGTCAGATCTGGTTTTGACATAAAATGCCCACAGCTAAGGTAATAAAAAATTAAGACTGACATTTCATCAGTACAAAGTTTCTATTCTGCTGAGCTACTAGCAGTGCATTATGCTCACATCAGTATGTATATGACATTGTATATTAAATGTACTGTGATATTTAGGCACCTACGACTAGAATAAGCATGCAGCATCAACCTCAGCTGTAAGTATTCCTATGATTAAGTAGTTGTGTCATATTTTTATTATTAAATATTGTATAAAAATAATTACACATTCATAGACATAAAAAAATCAACCAGAAAAGGCTCCTAGTGTTATTAGCACGGTAACTAATATGCATAAAACTTCCTGTATTTTCAAGTAACATACGCATACTATATAGTTTAATACTATTTACTTAGCCTGGGTGATGATAGTCCTACTACACTGTCCTCAAGCATTAAATACCTCCTAAGTTTAAAATAAAGAAAGGTAGTTTCATTACTATGGTAATCACATACTGTTAATGATCAGTTCGAGGTAGAAAATAAAAATAAAACTAAATCAGAATCCTACAAGGTTTTCCACTTTGGAGGAAAAGCTGATACTGGATGCATACCTGATAAAATCTTATTTACTTACAAGAGTCATGTTTTGCTGCGCATAACATGTACCAGGAGTCACAGGAGACTGTTGTCCGGCTCAGAGCAGAAGGGACTGGGGAGGTGGGGAGGAGGGTGTTGGTCACCACACAGCTCAAACACATAGAACGGGTACATGCCGTCATCCTTGCCACACTCTGACCCATGCATGCTTGTACAGTACCTCCACACATTATTGCTGTGTATTAATAGCCTGCAAGTTCCCTCCGCTCATGCACACAGTGTGTTTTCCCTCTGGTGTCAGCATGTTCAGTCTTCTCTGTGAAATGCTTCACACCAAGCTATACAGTTGGTATGCTGGTGAGTATTGAGTTACAGGGTTATGTGGTACATACAGCAGGGGTAATCATAATAAGCTTAATTTTTACAAGTATAACAAAGCACTCGTTTATTAAAAGAAGCCCAACATCAGTCTCACCTCTCAAGAAATTAAAATCGATGTGTCTTAATTACACCACAAACTATCAAGAAAGCAGGTCAACCAAAAGAATACAAATTTCTTTTAAAATTTGTCATAATTCAAAGAAACAAACAAATAAGGCCAAATAAATACAGTTAATACTGGATGTTCCAGGGAGCACAGCAGAGATGCCTCCACAAACGACTCAAGACTCACTCAGCTCTCACCTAAACTCCCTCTTCTAGGGAAATTTCCTGCAAAACTGGTTAAGTACATCTGCATATTTCTTCCAAGTACTCTGGGTTTCTAGTAGAGTTCAGCTGAGGTTCAGTGCCTGACCCACACTGGCTATGTATAATTGGAGCACAACCTTAGCCATGCGAAGGCCCCTGGGACCAGAGGCCCTAGGCAATGCAGTCTGAGACACCCAAGGCACGTAGAGTAAGGGGAAAGTCCCTGCTGGCCAGGAACTGGACTGTGCAGAAGTGTGCTGGTACCGCTGCACTGGGCTCCAGATTGCTCATCGAGATGTTGTGGCAAAGCTGCATCAGAAGACCCACGCCACAGGGCCTGAAGAGCATGGGGAAGCAGGCTGCCAATCCCTTGCAACACCTACACTGCATCAGTACTCTTCCTGTACTGGAAAGTTACATACTGCTTTAGGGATTCATACCTTCTTAAAAATATTGAAAACCTGAAGGAGTAGAAATATTTGTTTAAGACTTGGAGAAAATGTATGAGAGTTAGGAGAAAGAATTATGGCAGTCAAGTACTACCAGAAAAACAAAATTCTTGGTCTTAAAAGCTGGTTAATACAATGGAAAAAAGAATTAGCAAGAAGCAGTGACTGAAAGTTTAAATTCAAATACAGTATTAAGCCACAAATGTACCAATGCAAATAGTAACTGAAGATCAATAACTGGTAATACTGTAGGAAATTCTGCATTCTCTGTCTGAGTGTTGTCCATCAAAGCTGGATGTCTTCTTATAAATTATATATTGGAGGGAAAAAATTAGAAGATTATTCTAATATGTAAGGCTCCAAAGAAATACAACTGAAAGAAATTCTGTGATTGTGAAGGTGGTAACAAAGCGAGCTATAAAAAGTTTGAAGATAAAAACAAACCATGGAGGCTTTCAGCACAAACAATGAGGTTTTTAATTTTTGGAAAAAATCATTCCACAAGTGGCATATCTTTAGTATAGACTAGAAATATCTATTCAACTCTTCAAAATTTTTAGGAAGAATTTAAGACAAATAGGTTTATTTTGGACTCGGCTTGCTTGAAAGGACACCTGACTATCTTCTATGCTGACAGCAGCCTGACAAGACCTGCCACTCCTCAGCACCAGTAACAGCTGTATTAACACAAATAGGGGACTTTGCCAGGTAAGTGGAAAAGTATTACAGAAAGCAGTACTTGCCTGATGAGAAATTATTCTACTCAGTTAAAACACAGGTTAATGTAGAGGACTGAGGGATCCCAACATGAAAGCACAGATCTGATGAATAGCGCAGATATTATGAACCTTAAAGTCACAAAATTTCTCTGCAGTTTACTTTTAAATTTCCAACAAGAACTCAAGTTTTCTCTCTCTGTGCATGACAGACTACACTCACGGTTCAATCTGTCACCCTATAAATGCCATCTCCAGTGAGTAGTTTGGTCCTTAATGGTTTTCCTGTATAACACATGGAAGACAAATAAAAAAAGCCCAACAGACTACGCATTAAATAGATTGCCCAACACACAGTTTAATAATGGGAGTTGAGCAGTGTACTCAGCTTCTGAAAAGAAGGAAATCAAAATAAAAACAGACCCAGCAAACAAACAACCAACAAAAAAGCAGCATATTTTCTTTTTCTGCATTATTAAAAACACACTTCTAGATCTACATTGCTCCAAGACCTTCCAACGACCAATCAAGTCGGAAGTTCAATAAACCAAATTACATCAGGACAATACTAACGAATTCAAAGCTGCAGACACACACACAGCTTTAAGTGAGAAATGCTGTTATTAGGGACTTAGTTCACAAGATTCTTGCTTGCACACCATGTAGTGGTACTTGACTTTCTCACCTGAGCAGCCCACCTTATTCTTGTGGCAAAGGACATAAGCAAGTGTAAAGCTTATTCCCAGCCAGACGTACTCTACATCAGCTACATAAATTACTCCTGCCCAAAAGATGTGATGCATCTGAAAAACATCAGAATAAAGGAGGGGGTGCATAAGCAAGTCTTCTATTGCTGTAGTGTTGCCCATGGAAAAGGGAGGGGCTGGCACAAGAAGCAGCTGCTACAACAGCCTCTGCTGTTTGCAGCCTGCTCTCCGGCTTTTTTTTTCTCAGAGGTTACGCTTTTGTCCACTAATTTCCTACCCCCTCAGTTGGGTAGATTGTACCAATTATGGACCACCAGCTGGGCATCAGCCTCCATGACCTGAGCCATGCTTGGTCCTGTTCCCACTTTGGTGGGAACATCGGTGTGAGGCACAGCACCAGTCAAAACCAGGTTTCATCAGGATGAGCTTGGCTGCAGGCAGTGCATGTTGCAGAGGTTGGAGGAGGGCACGTTTCCTCAAACCAGCTGTAACATTCAACTCAAAAGACCTGAGAGGAGTTTTAGAATCATGTCCACTACTCCAAAACCAAATGCTGGTTATAGATTCATACAATAAAAACCCCACCAGCTGCAAGCCCTTTAGAGTTCTCACAAGCCATTGACCGTTTAATTAATATTTTCCAAAGCCATTGCTTGGCTTCTCTATAAGTTCATAAACTCATTTACCATTTTTGCAATATATTTATTTGTTTCAGGGGTTTTTTTACCCAGTGGTCAAAAGTGTCTCTCTGCTCATCAAGTTGAACTCATTTTAACAGGTGCTTTATTTTTCTACATTGGTAATTTTTTCCTGATAGAAAAGTTTCTATTGCTCCCATCTTCATCTTCTAAAGATAACTTGGAGAAAGCATTTATGGTAGGTTCCTGCAGCTCATGCAAGTTAACAACACCTCCTTCCAAAAGTATAATGAAGAGAAGGCAGCAAAAACTTTATCAGCAAATAAATGACTTAGACATATTACACTATGTAATAATTTTATGTAGACTTCGGTAGGTTTTTAGAGTTAAGTATTCCATATAGCCACAAGCTACCTCTATATTTAAAAAACAAAGCAAAACAAAACAAAAACCCCAAACCAAAACAAAAAACATTTTAAAGCTAATTCAAACTTAGCTGCTGTCCTATGACCATAAGTGATGGTGGCTGCAAGTAGAACCTTGAGCAGCTTGTGATCTAGTATTCTGCCACAAAGATTTTTCTCCAGCTCTTTTTTTATTTTAATTATGCTTATGCAAACTTACTTTGTGTGACTCCAGAAACATTATTTCTGTGACTTTAAAATAGAATTTATCACAATTGCACAGTATCTGGCACTAGTTGCTAGTCATGAGGTTGAGACACAAATCTACAAAATATCTACAAAATGTTACATTTTAATTACTAGAGTTGTGTCTTTTATTACATGGAATGGAAAAACTGAAAGAATCAATTTTAAATAAACATTCAAAATACCTGTAACAGTGAAATTCAGGTAACTACCTAGAGAACCAGTCACTGGAGAAAAAACAACAACAAACAGAAATGGCAAATTGAACAGTGAGCTCACAATGCTGGCTTAGGTAGGGTACTGACATATTTCACAATAATATCTCTAATTTGGGATCTGCAAACAAGGGTAGTATTTCACAAGTTCACTTCAAGCTACTGATTTAGCTTTGAGCACCTAATATATCAAGTTTGTGCAGTAGGTACAAAAAAGTCTGCAAGCTCATGCAGCTAAAATATATCTAATTTAAGTGACGTGGCAGTTACTGACCACCTGAAGTGCTGAAATAGGAATTATTTCAACAGCAAAAACTGCTAACTTCTGCATAGTGATGTTATATCCTATGCATCACCATGGCATTTTATTCACCTTGATTTGAAACACCACCACATTCATTTTATTATCTTCCTTTAAAATAAAGAGCAGTGCACAGGTTTAGCATTGTCAGCAGAAATCATAAACAAGGTTAAGAACATGCCCAGCTTACATGTAGAAAAAAAAAGGTCTATCTAAAAATCAGACCATGTCATCCCTCTACACAATTTATGAACAGAACAAATGCCTATTTTTTGAATGATAGTAGGCCATGTTACTCTGGGAAACAATTAGAAAAGTATGACACAGTTTGTCAAAAAGACTTCATTGTGTTAATGACATTTATGCAGTACATTCCTAGAGGATAAATGAATAAGTGTAAGAAAAAGAGGTGCCTGTAATGAGAAGACATTCAACTCTTAAAAAAAAAAATCAGTCAGGATAAATGAGTCAGCTATAGAAATATCTCAGGCAAAGACTTGATCACAATGACTTCATTATCCACATGTATCAGTAATTCCCTTGAGGTCTCAATGTTGTGATTATTGTTAGAAAGAAATATTTTATCCGTTTCATTGTCAGGAACCAGCAGGTTGAGAACAAAATTGAATGCCTTCTTCAAAATTGGTACTTCCCAAGAAAGAATTGTTCTTAACTATTCTTAACAAGGCTTTGCAATGGGATACTTGATGATACTGAATTCCGCATGCTGTCAGTGATGAGAAGGAATAAAACTGGAGATTACAGAAATAGTGACTGAATGACAAAACATTATTTTAGAGACTCCAGGATTTTCTCTTACAGTTAGTTAACGTGTAATGGGAATATATGTATTTTCTCAGGTACTTGGATTATTTTTATTTAATTTTAAGTCTGAACTTAAAGTTCCAGTAAGCTGAGATTGTGAAGATTTTTGCCTTTGCATTGTTGTTATATCTGTTGATGCTATACTCATGCTCACGTTCAGTTTACTGCCTAAGCAAACCAAGCACACTTTCTGATGGACAAAAGTTACAGTGTTGTATTTATAATCGAACTCAAAAAATTCAAACACTGCAACAAAACTAGAATATTTTAATAGAATTCAGTGAAGCAAACATACATACATAAATAAATAAATATTAAAAAAAAAAAGAGAGAGAGAGAAGAAAACAACTAATACATATTTATACCTCACTAGCTCTATATATCTATAACACTCGAAAGCTAAAAAAAATTCACCCAGACAGCACTCTTGCCTGTCATGGAGCTCTTTCATATGCTTTATTTTGGAAGACACATTATGACCAGACAGAACCAACACAAATTTTTATCACCAGCTTTCCTGCATGCCTTTTAAATGACAGAGAAAAATGTGTTGTGCTGTTGGGATGGTGTCATTGTGAGGAAGAATTCAAAACTGTATGGTGCTCCACAAATGCAATGATCTGTGCACACCACTGTATCAGAAGTACACTGAAATATGAAGTACCTTCAGGTGAGAGGAAGAGCTGGCATAGCTTTGGTTTCCAAGCATCTACGGTTTTATTCAATAGTAATTACAGAAACTTCAAGCATGTAAGAGATGAGTCATGTACAACTGACCTTCCCAGCCCTCCCCATTCTCTGAAATATACCTACTTGCCTGGCACCTGAGATACCATTAGCATTCCCAGTCCAGTTCACTGCCATGTAGTACCTGTGCACATTTTAAGTATGATGGTCAAGCGCCTGCAAGCTGTCTGTGGCTAAATGCCAGATCACTTGCTTGAGGCTGCTCCTACCCCACACCACCTTGCACTGTTCTCCCTCAACTTTAGTTGCCCAGCAGCCCCCTGGGGCCCTGGGAGAAGGTGGGAGAAGGAAGGAAGGAAGGAAAGCAGCTCACACACTTATTATCGAGGCAAGACACTTACAAATGCACAGGGGACAGAGATGAACAGAAAACCTTCACCTTCAGACTTGCAAGGCATTCTCCAAAGTTCTTCCTCAGGTATCCCATTTCACTGATGTTAAGCTTTCTGTCAGCACTTGAATACTATCATCAAAGGAAAAACTGATAAAATTTAGTATAAAGGTTACATATTCATGATTATCTAAAGAGATTTTGTGTGTGCTCAGCCTATTCAAATCTATGGGGGGAAAATGACAGAATCCATCACTTTTGAGTAAACATATTTTTGAGGGGCCATTTCCTTGCTCAAATACCTCTATTTCTATTAATAATTTTTCCTAAGACACATTTAGATGTTCCCACCAGCAATGTCTTCACATTTCTTATTACAGCATGCCCAAATACTTCTTGCCAAAAATGCCAGAAGGCAGCCCACTGGAATGACAGAGAAGGGGGATAATTTTAGGAGGCACTGAGACACTTCCCTTGATCTATGCAATGAACCAACAGAAACCAAAATGGTAACCCACTTGGTTAATTTTTACACCACAGTTTTACATCACAGATGCGAAATACACATCATCTAACACCCACCTCAAAGGGCAACCCTACTCCTCCACTTTCCACCATCAGTGTTGCTTGCAGTGTCACTCAACTACACTACATCCAAGGCAGTTTAAGTTTAAAATTGATCTTGTGGGGGTGTACATGGAAGTGTCCTGCTTTCCTGGGTCCCTGCAGTAACTCCCAGTGGCTTCAGACAAGAGCCAGTGCCAGTAGAGAAGCAGAAGCACAAGTTCACATAAGAAAGGCAAGCAAAATCAATAACTCTAAAGAAACAATGAGAAGAAATTATTAGAGTAGAAATTGTACAGTATAGCATTCATCTTCAAATACAAGATCCATTGCTAATAATATAGTTTATAATAACATGCACCATTATGAGATTGCTACCTTCAAAGATTACACAAGAAAACTATGTTGTTAATTAAATTTAGATGGCCTGTGCATAACAGGCATTTTGTTGAGAACTGGGTTTTTTTTGCTTCTGCATGTTGAACCAAGCACTTAAGAGTACATTACAATAGATCTAGAGACAAAAATAAATCAGATGTCACCATATTACTGTTTAAACAAACAGTAACAGTACGTTAAAGGAGCCCTTACATAAGAAGTGGTAACAAAAGCACATCATCATGGGGAAAAAGGTTGTGTAATTTTACCAGCAAGTTGTGTTGGCCCCAGTACACAAGGCTAGAAACACTTTTTCAGGAATTTTTAATAATGCTTTTCCTGAAGACAGGGAAATTCATGACTCTTCCTGCCAAATTCCAAAGTCCTGCCTCCATCTTTTGATGTGTGAGTGTTCTTTGAAGAATTTGGTTGGTTTGTTTGCTTTCAAATAACTGCAAGCACCAGGAAGCCTCTCATGGACTTACTGCCCTTCAGATAAATGTGGGTTTGGGGTAAAAAAAAGTAGTTTTATCAACTCAGTCAGAGGACTGATGAAACTGCCCTGCTAAACTCTATTTAGCCTTCCATGTCCCAATACAAATAATTACCTAGCCTGCTTTCAAGAAAGCCTCAGCCTCCTCTCCATCCTGTAATGGGAAAAGCAAGCTGGGTTTACAAAACATTCAGATTAAGTTCACATAACTTTTTTCCAAACAGAAGTCATAACACAGTACTTTGATATTTTAAAAAATCCCCTAACCCTTCCCTTTTTTATTTAAAATAGTTTTTTCTTCCCAAAATTCACCTGAGTTTTACTTTAAGAAGTTAAACCATTTTGCCACTGAACTGAGAAGTCAGCGATCAGGTAGATTTGTATCTCTAAGCTCTCCCCACTTGGCACAGCCTCTTTTCCCAACTTCTGAAGCATGTTCTTAGGGTTCAAATCCTTTTGCTTAGTATTCACATACAGCCAGTGAAAATTCAGGGTCTAGACAACCCTGAGCACAAATACAATTCTGGATTTTTTCCAGTCTTCAAATAATCCCTTTCTCAGGGCCACACAAGTACAGGAAACCTACAGGAAACTGTAACCTTTGGTTACAGTCAAGAATATAGAGGTACCACAAACAATCTCAAACACACATATTTTATGCCTTTTTAAGTGCTGAGGCTTAGAAGTTGGAAAAAGAATAACTCCCCACTGAAAGGAAAAAAAACCAACTGAACACAAAAAAAATCTTCTTTCTCCTTTGGAATTAAATGGGCTAGAGAGGCTGAGGTTGGGTTTACATTTTTTTATTGGGGAGGAGCAGGTGTGTGTAGTAAAACACTCAATAAAAGATTAGAGGGTTAAGATAAAAAAAAGATGTTAAAAATTTCCTCCAAATTCAGCAAATAGCTGCAAGTAAAAACATTTATATTAGCATTTTCAAAATGACGGTTTGATTTTTCAGCTCAGTCACATATGAGGCACTAGCTAATAATAAGAGACATTCAGAACATAGTTCGGGATTATAGAGAAGTGACTTATTCAATCTCTCAAAATAAGGACATTCCGTATCCATTCCTCTTGTCTGACTGGAGTAAGAATTTGAGCAGACTTGCTATTTCCCAGGACCAGACCTTAACCTACAGGTTCAGAGATTCTCAGAAGAGTCTCTACATCCCTCTTCTTGAGGTTAAACCATTTTCTGCAACATATTCATTAAGTTGTATGTCTGACTAAAATGTGAGGAGAAAACATGGGTTTTAATCATGGTTCCAATTAGAGCAAAAATGTTTTTATCTTCTTTGGTAGATATCTGCTGGTCTTTGTGAATAGTTACATCCAGCTTTTCTTTTTTTTCTTAAGATACTGAAGAATTAAGAAATAAAATAGCACATAAAGTCAACGCTAAATAATACAAAGCAGTGCACTTGCAGGGGTAGGGGGAAATCCCTTATGGACTCGAAATCAGTATAATCAGACAGGAATAATAATTCAATTGGGAATTTCATGACCACATCACCTCAATTCAGACAAAAAAAGCCAGATAAGATATCAGTGATTATTAGGAACAAACACAAAAGAAAGTATAATATCTTGTGCTAGTATGTAAACTCATAATGTTCTCTCATCTAAAATAAAAGATGTAAATCTAGTCTTCCTATCTCCCACTGGATGGGCTACAAGACAAGGCATAGAAAAGTCCAAATAGAAGCTATTGAAGACCTAGGACAACTTCCATATGTGAAGACATTAAATAAGTCTGTAACACTCAACATGAAAGAATGACTGAAAGACTACATGCTAGATGTTTATGAAATGACAAGTGACATGAAACAGACTAACATGGAATGACTTGTTGTTTCTTGCAGTGAAAAAAGCTGTTGCATAACAATTTTTTTAAAGGGTCACCTGCAGCTTCAGAGGTACTTTTTTCTCTAACTTAACTGTGGGAATTCATTGCTGCAAGTTGGGCAAAAACACTAGTTCAGAAACTATTTGACAGATTCATAGAAGATTCGTCAAGGATATTACACACAGAATATGATGAAATAGTCTCTGGCTTCATAAATCTTAAGCTACAGATCACTAGATGCTTGATCATGGAGTGTATCACTGTGCACTTCTCCCATTCTTACATCTTCCCCTAAACTTATACACTAAACTAGGAAGATTTTTGACTCAATAGCAAGGTTTTCTGAAGTCGCTGTCATGTTCTCTAGAGGGAAAAAATACCCAACAAACTGCTAGCTGTCAAGCTACTGACTGAATATTGGACAGTATAAAAACTCATAGGCTTCAATCCATTTAATCCATTATAGGTCAGTGTCCTCTGCATAGAACTACATGTGATCCAACTCTCATCTTCTTTCAGGGTGTGAATGGTGCATGGCTGTATGGCCACAGTTACTTAAGATTTAATTATAAATTATCAATTTTCTCTTTTTTTGTGATGCTTGAATGGGGAGCTCTTGGTTTTAAGATACTTTGTAGAGCCAAAGCAGTATAAGCTAATAAATTGAAAAGAGATTAATTTTCTGTTGACTTACATCCCTGAATGGTTAACATAATACAGATGTAGTAAGAAGAGCATAATTACGTTGTACCTGTACTGTCATCCCACATACGTAATACCTTATGAAAATTTCTTTTCCTATCCCATCATCTCTTTAATGTGTGGGGAAAAATAAATAGCAAAGATAAACAAGTCAGCAAGTAAAATAGCTTGTTTGAACTCCTTTGACTCTACTTTTCACTGCAGGCCAATCCATCAGTATTACCGGGGCTTACAACTGTTAAATACCTTAAAAGAAGATAAAACTACCACTTGTCTACACAGCCTCTCCTGCCAAGGCAAAATGCTTTGCCCTGCTGTCTGCCTTTGTTTCACAGGTAGTTTAAACAGTTCCCCCATTGGTAAGTATTCTAACCCTGTGGCGTTTATACTTTCCTTGGCCTGAATTATTTATCATTTCTTTCTCTACAACACATAAAAGAAAAAATGGATAATGGAATTGGGCCAGTAACATTGCTGAAGCTCAAAGTACCCTTTGAAAGTACCATGATATTTTCCCTTTGATATGTTGTCCAATTTTTCTCAAGTTATTTAATACAGTGTTTCTGTTCATGGTCCATTTACACCATACAATAATTAGTTATTAAAAAACACAAAACACCTGTTATTCCACCTACGAGTTGTCACGGCACTTTTCTCACCCAGTTCATAATCCTTTGCTCTTCAGCATATTATTCTTGCCTTTGTATTGCCTTCTCCTCTGAACTACAAACACCATAACAGTGCCCTCTGGTTGCCGCCCTCCTTTTAAATGTCCTTTTGAGCTACTTGAATTACTTCTAATATCGTAATCAGTCAATTATTCGTCAGTGGAAGAATATTTTTAATTTAGACTCAACAAATCATTTAACAAGAGTGTATTTTCTCCCAACTTCTTTTCTTTTCCACAGTTAAACTACACCTATACAAATCACACGCTTGAAAACAGCATACGGGCCTACATACCAGCTCCAAAACCCTCTACTCAGCACAGATGGTCAAACGCTTCTGACAGATAAAATCTCCATTCTGAATCGATGGTCTGAACACTTTCAGACTCTTTTCAGTACTAGCCGTGTAGTTCAAGACACAGCCATTCAGTCCATCACACAACAACTGGTGAAGAATGAATTGGATATTGCCCCACTTTGGAAGAAACCATACAGCAGATGAAAATCGGCAAGGCAGCTGGAGTTGATGGAATTCCGCCTGAAGTCTGGAAACACGGGGGCCATGTACTCCATGCTAAATTTCACAAGTTTGTATTGCGCTGTTGGGAACTAGGTGAACTACCATCAGACCTTCGTGATGCAGTCCTCATCACCTTATATAAAAAGAAAGGAGTTAAATCAGACTGTTCAAATTACCATGGTATTACTCTGCTCTCCATTGCCGGTAAAATCCTGGCAAGAATACTTTTGAACAGGTTAATACCCGCTATAGCAGAAGGAATTCTACCTGAAAGCCAATGTGGTTTCAGAGCCAACAGGAGTACCACAGACATGGTGTTTGTTCTCAGACAACTGCAAGAAAAGTGTAGGGAACAGAATAAAGGTCTCTATGTAACCTTTGTTGATCTCACCAAGGCTTTTGATACTGTGAGTAGAAAAGGTTTATGGTAGATTTTGGAACGTTTAGGTTGCCCCCAAAGTTCCTTAAAATGATCATCTCACTTCATGAGGATCAGCACAGCCAAGTCAGATACCGCGATGCACTTTCTGAGCCCTTTCTAATTACCAGTGGTGTGAAACAAGGCTGCGTTCTTGCACCAAACCTATTCACAGTCTTTTTCAGCAGGATGCTCCAAAGGGCCACAGCAGACCTCGATGATCAGGACGGTATCTACATTCGATATCATACTGATGGAAGCCTATTCAACCTAAAGCGACTGAAGGCCCACACCAAGACCTTAAACCATCTTGTCCGGGAGCTGCTTTATGCTGATGACTCCGCCCTTGTCGCCCACACAGAAGCAGCTCTGCAGCATTTAACACCCTGCTTTGCAGATGCTGCCGAGCTTTTTGGGCTGGAAGTCAGCTTAAAGAAGACAGAAGTTCTCTATCAACCTGCACCTCAGGAAGTCTTCCAACATCTCCATATCACCGTTGGCCAATCAGAGCTCAAATCAGTCCAGTAGTTTAATTACCTAGGTAGCCTCATCTCCTTGAATGGTAAAATTGATGGAGAGATAGACAACAGGTTAGCAAAGGCATATAGTGATTTTGGAAAACTCCATAAAAGAGCATGGTGAAATAAACACTTGAAGAAAAGTATCAAGATCAGTGTTTACAGAGCCATTGTGCTGTCTGCTCTGTTATATGGATTCAAATAATGAGTCATCTACCACCACCACCTGCAACTCTTAGAACGCTTCCATCAATGCTGCCTCCGTACAATCCTAAACATCCACTGGTCAGATTATGTGACTAATATGTCTGTTCTAGAACAAGCAGCAGTCACAAGTATTGAGGCCATGTTGCTGAGAACACAGCTGCGCTGGGCAGGACACATCTCAAGGATGAAGGACCACCGCCTCTCTAAAATCTTGCTTTATGGTGAACTTGCCACTGGTTGCCGCAAGAGAGGAGCCCCAAAGAAAAGATACCAGGATTCCCTGAAACAACATCTCAGCCTTGGCCATATTGATCATCATAACTGGTCTACTCTGGCCTCCAATCGGGAGGTCTGGAGACATACCATCTATAATGCAGCTGCTTCCTTTGAGAACTACGCAGGATCACTCTTGAGGAGAAAAGACAATGCAGAAAGAATCGTGTCTCACAGAATTTACCACCCAAGGAGTCCTGCTGTGCCTTTTGCAGTTGGATGTGTCTATCTCGTACTGGCCTTTTTAGCCACCAGCGTGCTTGTAATGTGGGTAGAGCCCTTCCCAGATCTTCATTCATGAAGCCTAGCCATGATGATGATGATGATGAAATCATACTAGCTTACTTCATTAGGATATTGCAGAAAAGCCCTCCAAGTTGTATTTATGTATTTAAAGGGCCTGATTAGCATTCTGAACTTAAACCCAATGTCCAACTGAAGAGAGACATTTTACTTACCTTTTTTTTCCTTTCTATTTACTTTTTTTTTGGTTGGTTTCTTTGTCTTCCGTATTAAGTCCAACTGTTCTTTCTCATAACAATACAAAAATTAGGCTTACTGCAGGTTTTTCTATTCAGGTCTGTTACATTACAGCCTATCATTTTGGTATCTGGTTGTCTCCTCTACTATGACAAGATAATGTGGGCTTTAGGGAACATACTTGTATCTCCTGTCAGTCCCCTTCTGTTATATCAACTCCTCTAAGGGTATGTTCATACAAGAAAGCTGCTACAAAAAAAAAACAAAACAAAACAAAACAACAAAACAACCTCAAGAAACGAAAACCAAACTGTCATGGTTTGAAAACTGCCCCCCCTGGGAGTCGGGGGGCCTAGAGGTGATTGGGTGCCAGGGCAGTCTCCCCCATCTTGTTCGCTCCTGCTGAAAAATCATATATACACAGCCAGCGGAAGTTGTTGGCAATCGGTCTGTCTGTCTGCTGCTGTGTGGGGGTGTGTGTGAGAAGGCCAGAGGTGGCAGGACCCCCTTCTTTCCCCTCCGGGGGGGAGGGGGACCCTGCAGCCCTCAGCTCTGGTCAAGCCAGGGTTGGAGGCAGCACTGGAGTAAGTGTGTGTTTGTGAGGGAAGAAACTCACAAACAGCTGGTAAGTGGGAGAGAGAGAGGCAGGCCTTGAAGCCAAGCCCTCTTTCCCCTCCCCCCCTTTGCAGCTAGACTGCAGAGGGGGCTTCTTTTTTCTCTCTCACTGTAAAGTGGAGGGGAGGCTTGGCATTGGAGCAGAGCCAAAGTGGATGGGTTGAATGCAGCCCGGTGCCAGGGAGATAACCCCAGGCGAAATTAGAGATGGACTAGAGAGAGGCTCGGAGGATGTCCTTGCAGTGATTTAAAATGGAGGACAGCCGAAAACCTGGAGGAGCAATGAAGATTCCAAGACGTGTACTGTGGTAAGCTGAACTAAACTACAGCAGCATGGAACCGAGGTATGAGAGAGAGAATGACACAGCAGAGATCGCACGTAACCAAGGAGAAAGGACTCAGAGCTATCTTCTTGGACCTTGTGAATAAGAAAAGACTTCAGCAAACAGTTGGAAGTTGGTGGGGGGAGTGAACCCTTTTCCCTGACACTCCCACAAGAGAAAGACTGCTTTACCTATCAGCCTGAAGAGCTTTTCCTGGACTGAATTAAGGGAAAAAGCTTAAAGGGACTGATAGAAGTGTATAATATTATATATATAGTTGCTTTTAGCTTGTACAGTATTTATTTGTGTAGAATAAATGTATATATACTTCCCCTTTTCCCCTATAGAAGCCTCTTGCCTGAAAGTTTTTCTTCAGTGTTGAGATAAAATTGTGGAAAGGGGTGGGGGAAGCCTGGAAATTGGATTTTGGATTTTCGTGGTGGTCTCAAACCACAGGATTGTTTATCTCAGGAACCATTCCACACCACATTTCCCTGTGGGCTCAAAGACTTTTTGCAATGTAGTGTAATTCACCTGCAAAACAGATTGAGGATGCAGTTTACCACTATAACTAAGCCAAGCCAGGATGACCACATCATCATGGGGAGTGAACTACTCCTTCCTGGTCTTTCCGTCTTTTCCAAATCAGTGCCTCTACAACCAGTAGACATAAAAACACCTACTTGTTTTTACAGTGTCTTTATTTTGTTTAGCTCACTCATCAAGCTCACTGAAGAGAGGGACTAGCATGGTTCTAGTGTAACATAAGTCAGGAATGGTAAGACACTGAGGGACTGAAAGAGGGAAAAGAGTAGTAGGACCATGCCTTTTGGTACATCTGGTGTAACATCAGAGGCTGATGAACATAAACAGCCATTATGCATGCTTACATATATATTTTTAATGAAGGGTCTAACAAATAAATAAACAAATAAATAATCAGTGTATTAATCTGTTATGAGGCACAGAGTAAGTCAAAAACAGAACAGGCAAAAAATTCTTTCACAGATTAGAAAGCTTCATTAATTATGGCAATATGGAAATGCATTTTTCAGAAATGAGGCTGAAATCAGACCAAATGATGAGTGATAGGTTTCAACTCTTTATTCAGTGCAAATCCCTCTGGAAGGCCTCCTCTATACTCTGATGCTGTGAGTCAAAACAGGATTCTTGCCATCATAGAATCACTTCAGTTATTCTTTCTCAATCGATTAAAATTCCAGAATCCTGTGAAATTTTTAATCTCCCACAGGAATCCTATGAGCTCTGCTAAGCAGGTGACAAATCCCAGCAAATTTCGATGAGGAAGCCTAAGGTGCTAAACACCTGAAAGTCATCTGAGCTGGAAGGGTGGGAAGGGCAAGGACACTGAACCAACACCCACAGGAAACAGACTGTAGGTATCTACCTGGTCCATTAATTTCTGTTAATTGCCTGAGAGCTCAACTTCGTATTATTTGCTTCCACTTAGCATCTGCTTAGTCAGTTGGCCAGAAGGCTGTCTTCTCACTGAAATGTAGTTCATCTTAATTATCAGAAGTCCTAATGGTGCAAATATCTTAAGGGACAGTGTGATAATAAGGTGATAGTTTGCACATACATGTTTGGGACACACGTTCTGATTCCTATCCCTTCCCTTTTTTCTAATGTAAGCAATAGCAGTTGTACAAAACATTCTGCTTCAGAGCCAGAAAATCGTCCTCTTTTGATGACACATTTTTAACAAATTCTTTGTTCCAGCCTGGAAGCATTGACATACCACTGAAGTCCTACCTTTGAGGTTTGTTTTGTTTTTACATAAGGGGTAGCAAAATCTGGACAAAAAACGCCATTAATTAAACCACTCTCATCTGTCTGCAACTCGAGAAAATTGCCTGGTGAACTTCTTGAAACCACTACTTGATTTGGCCTGAATGAAAAGCCAGCCTGTGTTATCTCTATAATTTCTTTAACCTTTTATAATGTTATTCAAAAAAGAGGCTAAAGCTGCTCCTGGAACAACTAGAAGTAAAAAAACCCAACCAAACAACAACAAAAAACCCCAACTGGTAATGACAGTAATTTGAAGGGAAAAGTATCACTGGGGTACAATTCTTTCTGTTGTGTAGTCCACATACTTAGAGGTCAAGTAAGTACTGAAAGCATTCCCAGGAAAAATAAAACTCATTAAACATTTCTTTAGACAGCCATGTTGAATGAAAAATGCAAGAGGAAGGTCAAACAGATTCCTGAAATGGCACTAGGAAGTAGCTGAACATAAAGAACTCAACAAAAAGAAAAAAAATGAAAAGGTGGAGGCAGTTTCTCATGTAAAACAAAGACAAATGCCAGGAAAGAAGTCTGTAAGCCTAAACTCAAAATACATCTTAAACATGTCTTCAGCCAGCCAGAAAGTAGGCATAGTCCAGTCTTTTTCTTGAAGAGTCCAGTTATATTGCCTTTATGAAACCTTTCGGAAAAGGAGCTGTTCTTTCTTGTAAAACAAACTTTTTTTCAGTGGAGCAGAGAAAATGCTGTCAAGTTGAATGTGACAATAAATGACAATGAGGTAATTGAAAAGTGGTTAAAAAGTAGCAACCAACAGGTACGGCACAAAAGATGGCAGACTTAAATCATTTTGCACAAAGTACAGAGGTGTAAAACAGAAAAAAAAATGAAAGAAAGAAAATATAGAGAGAAGGTAGTCGCAAAAGTGAGAATTGCAGCATGCCGTACTTGTGCTAACTAGCAGATCTCTTCTCCCCTTCAGGGCACTTAGGTGACCAAGTGCTATGCTTCATACATTCAAAGGAAGAACTGTGCCACAACACCACATATTAAAAAAAAAAAAAAAATCAAAACAACAAACTACCCTGCAACTGTACACTGGAAGTATCTGGCTGCCAACACGAAGCTGTGCTTCCTACATTGCCAAACAGCTGCTCCTTTCTATCTCCAATAAAAACAAAAGGAAAATATTCCCATGGCTGGTGATGTAACCCATAGATCACAAGCTTGATCACACTGAGTGTATCTTGTTTTCTCTTGGACATGCAAGTTATCCAGTGCAAGAGAAGTGAAAAGTCAAAGAATAAATCATTAGTCAAGATATTTCCAACTGCTGTCAACACAATTCAAAGTCAGAGTAAAGTTCAAAGTAAGCATTAAAAATCATGAGACTACAATCTCAATTTTTAAGTCAAAGAAAAACATCTAGATTACTCCTATCTCCCTTCAAAAGCAGTAGCCATTATATCTCCAGTTGTTAAAAAACACAACTTATGCTACCATGAGGATAGCAATATAAGAATAAAGCTGAGATTGAATAAAAGATTCAACTAGGTTACAGAAATTATAAGATGCTTGGTAAATTCAAACAAAGTTCAAATTCAGTTAATTTATAATCCATTTATTTGGGGGGAAATCCAAACCAAGACTCTAAATTGAGCAAAGCATTTTTGCTGATATTTATTTTTTCAAATTAAGTAATTCACACAAACTGGAAGAATCATTCTTACTAGAACTCCACATTGGATTTATAAGTCTTGAACTAACACCGTACAATGTCTATGTCTTTCAGATCACATTGATTAAGAACATAGCAGAGTGTGTCCAGTGAAGGGCAACGGGCTCATGAAAGGTCAAGAAAATATGTCTTACGAGGAATGGCTGAGGGAGATGGGTTTGTTTAGTCTCGAGAAGACAAGGCTCAGGGGGAACCTGACTGCTGTCTACAACCATCTGAAAGGAGCCTGTAGTGGGGTGGGGGCCGGTCTCTTCTATCATGCCTGCAGTGACGGGACAAGAGGAAACGGCCTTAAACTGAGACAGAAGAGATTCAGATTAGATATTAGAAAAAACTTTTTCTCTGTTAAGATGGTCAGGCCTTGGAATGGGTTGCCCAGGAAGGTGGTCGAGTGACCATCACTGGAAATGTTTGAGAGGCATCCAGATCTGGCACTGGGTGGTTTAGAGGTTACAGTGGTAGTGTTGGGTTGACAGCTGGACTTGATGATCTTAAAGGTCTCTTCCAACCTTGATGATTCTATGATTCTGTGATATTTTGTATTTACATCCTTCTTTCTTGAAGGAAAAATGTAATTTATGTAAATTGACTGTTGAGAGACTTTTTCCTACCATACCTACTAACCATTCTTATTAGGCTGCAAGGTTTCTAACATAAGTCAATTCTAAGCAATTTTTGATTCCTAAGAAGGTGCCCTCACTTTTTTCTAACACTGTTCAGTGAGTTTTGTCTCTGTTTAGCCCCCAAACTCATCAGCTGAAATTTTCTTTTTCATTAACTAGTAAAGAATTCAGGAAAGTGAAAAATTGCACTTGTTACCACATACAGACATCAACTGGGATGGTAAACTCAAAATGCTTGGCAGGATAAGATATGCTGCAAGTTTTAAAAGCTAAATGGCTAAGAAAATCAGACAGAATAACTACATGAAATGTTACAGATGAGGTCCTGGAAACAAAGCAGTTTAAAAAGAAATAAAATAAAAATCATAAAAAATTTAGGGAAGAGATGAAAATTCAAACATCAGTCCTAATACAACATTGTTATCCTTCCTCATGAAGGAGGTAGGACACAGACTGCCATAAGCAACAGGAACATACCTAGGGAACAGCGGAGAGAAACAAATTCATTTTCCTTATAACACTCCTTAAACGTTCTCCAAGACATGCCTGTTAGCAGTTCCATATCAGTCTCAATGACAACCTTTCTAGCACACTAGCACATCCAAATTCAACACTGCATCTCAGCAGGAAGAAATCTATCTTTCTCCATGTAGCTAAGCTTCTCTCTTCTTCAGGAGAGGCAGATAAGTTTCTCACCACTTTCTATATAATTCTACAAATATTCCAGCAGTCAACATTGCAAGATAATCCTGTAATATGAATTATTGAACAGACAAATACTTAAAACTCTTTAGGAAAGAAAAAAACCTTCTATCCAAACTATTCTGAGTAAACTTTTTGTAATCTCTTTAAAGTTATCCTCAACCAAGATGATGATTTAAGATCATTGGTACATTGTAAATCTTATTTTTATGAGATAAATTCCACTATAATTGCAACAACTTTTCCAGCCACAATTTAGACATAGAATCCAATTATCCATTTGATTTTCATTTACACCTCATGGGCTAGATCATTTATCGTGTTTCATGACAATGATCAGAAGGCACATGGAAAGTGATTTCTGGAGGTAACAAATTACCTATCATATTAGCATAGCTTACAAGATCCTGTCAACAAGTACTACAGATAAATATGCAGTAATTAAATTTACCATGTGCAGGAGTGTTTGATATGCTAGATGGTTTTCAAGAAGCCACCAAAAAACCTAGGTTACTAAATTCAACATATCAGTTTAGTTGCTTAAGTACAGTAATTTAGTTCTTCATAACACATCAGGAATCATTATGCCACTAGAACACCAACAGGTAGACAGCATGCAGTGGGCTCAAGATCTAGACATGAATCTCTCATCATCTGGTATTATTGCTTCTTGCTGCCAAACCATCCATCATGTCTCTGAGACAGCTTGGAATGATAGTGCCGGACCTTCACATTACTGCTCCCTGAACTCTGTCTCATCCATCTTTTGCATCATTCCCCATTTGAAGCGAAGTATCATCTCCTTGCTGCAAAACTGAGTGTGAACTTGTAATGCCTTTAACCTGCAGTGTCACTCTAATAGTAATTGATTTCTTTTTATTGCAGAGACGGTGCTCAGTAAGACAGTTGCTGACGTTGGGACATGGTCGGAACAGTGCTACAATGCAAACATCTATGGATTTAGGAATATGACCCATTTCCAAGGAAATATTGTTACATTTCCACAGCTAGCTGTTTATAATGCATGTATATTTATCAATACATAAAACTGATATAGTGATATATATGCAGTTTGTTTTCCTGCAGTTCATCTACAATTTAATAGCAAGATTCACTAAAATGCAGCTGAAAATGAATGTTGGGGTGGCTTCATTTTGTATTTTTGTTAAGTGATTCAGTATTAGAACATTGTTAGATTTTTAAATACATACTAAAGCACACAGATGCACCTGCATTCAAAGAGCAGCTTAAATTAACTCTACATTGATCATGGCGACACTTCACTAGCATGATTACTTGTGTACCATAAACCACCCAAGACTAAGCGTTTTAATTCAGCTTCATCTGAATGCTGTTATAAAAGTTTAATAAATCAAAATGATCAAAATGCCCCCACTGGCAGGTTGGGATTCAGTTTCCAATTCAAATTCCCTTTAATATATGGCTTCTCTGACATCCTGCATTTTCTGCCATCTATGTTGAATTCCAAATGCACTCCTTTTCATCATTACCATGCATCCACTCATCGGCACCCTTTTTAACAACTCTGCACAATACACAGAGATGTCAAACCTAGAGGGATTTTCCCCTCCCCCAAACTGGAAAACAATGGCAGGTAAGGGAACTTTGTCTACTCTTAAGTAAATATTTAAACTGCCCCACTAATGTCAGTGGCATTTAAACTGAGAGAGACCATCCTGAGCTGTAGTATTCAAATGGAATATTTGATTTAAATAAATGTAGAAACAGACCAGATACTGGAAGGGGAATTATCCAAGTGAAATACAGCACTGATGTGGTAGAGCAGTCTGGAGACATCTCTAATTAAGATGAGAAAAATCGTATTACTGCAAATGATGTTCATGTCACTGTACTTGGATAAAATGCAGATATAAGGAACAAAGAATCCCCTTATTTCCTCCCTGAAGTGACACCTGCCAAAAGCTTTTTCCTCATCTCTTTTTTTCTTTTGCACTGTCTCCCATCAAGCCTAAAGGCCAACAGGGATCCTGCTATTCAAAGTGATTACATTTTAATTTCCCAAACGCTTTATTTGCTGTTTGGATTCACCAAAGTACTTTCACAATAAGATGGCATATGAGAAAATGACAGAGTTATAGGACAGTACCTAAGCAGCGAGACCTTGCTCACACAATCAATCACTGACACCACATCTGTGGTATCACCGGCAACATGATTTCGAGCCAGGCTGAGTGAAGCTGCGTCATATCTTGGCTTTGCTGGATTAGGCAGAGCTGGTGATGTTGCCTGTAAGGAGGCTGATAACACTTGGTCGGCTGAAGGTAGAAAACCCCTGAGGAACACTACCTAAAGCCAGCATTAAGCCTGATGGCATAGAGCTAACAACTCCTCTGCAAACATGAGCTGTTAGGCCAAGTTCATCACAGGTCACTACTTCCCATTATAAGGTTCCCTACAGCTGTATTTATTTTACTGCCAAGCGATGGCAAGGTCTCCACAAGACCTGACAAGAACAAGTAGTAGTCCACTGCCTGGCAAGTGGGGAAAGACCCTTTTCGGAAGATTTACTTTGAAAGCACATTCCTGTCTGAATATTTATGCAACGTGGTCAAATATGACCATCAGAAAACCAGTCGGGCCTGCTATAAGTTCATTCCTGGACACAAAATAGTGTCACACCTAATAATTAGGAAAGACACAAGAAAAACTCTCTGTAGTTCTAGACGTGATCAGATGCATAGAAACGTATCATCTTCATATTTAGAAAAAGCAGTTCACAGAAAAAAACAAAAATATCCATGCAAACTAACATTGATCTGGCTAATTATCAGCATCCCCAGCCTTCCTCCTCTTTTTTTTTCCTTTGTCGTGCTGGTTTCCACCTAGAGGCTGTGAAAAGAGTCCTCATCATGCTTCTTGTCACTGAGAAATGAAAACAGGAGAGAGGACTTCCACAGTTTGTCATCCCATGTGTTCTCATACAGGTAGCCTTGCAGAAAACAAAACAGGAACTGCTAGCTGCTTAGACTCATGAATCAAAGGGCCACACAACATCAGCACCCATCACAGATGTCAGGAAAAAGTATATATCAGGCAATGAAACCCATAAATAGACAACGTCCCTTGCACCAAATAAGTCAACTAGTTAATCATGAATCTGTTTTGGTTTCTGCATGCTTATGAATGAGAAACTAAGGCCCAACACTAATGTCCAGGCCAAGAAGGTATTGCCTTTTACATAAAAGATATCTGAACCACAGACTCTTGGAAAGGTAAAATTCTATGTCAACAAAGAATGCCTCTACATCTACTTTTCTCTGATACTCTACTCCAAACACTAGCTATTGGGGCAGGACATGGAGCTACAGGACTTTGGCCTTTGCTCTGATCCAGATCAATCACCTTAAAGTTCAGATAATATACTAAGAATATGCATATCAGCACTGAAATTGCTATCTTTTGTCTAATGAGAATGTTAATTTAGTCTGTATCAAGCAGTACAAAACTCATGTCTTATGAAATAAAAGCAAAACATGTGCTTTACCTTAAACATTTTAGATCTTCCTGAAGAACACATTAGAACTACAATAAAGCAACAGTTCACATTAGAAAGTCTTCAAGAGGATCATAAGGAGATAAAACCACTCTCCACTCAAACTAAGACAACACTGCACTGAAGCAATTGGCTAAGCAAGAGTCATCACACCAAACAAGAGATTAATCTATGTCCAAAATGCACTTCTAGTGATAGCACGAATACGATTTAAAAAAATCATATACACATGAAAACACTTTGAAATTAAAGAACCTTGTTCCTCCCTTGAAAAAAGTAAACAATCAAACTGACTGCTACAAAGCATTGAAACATTTCATGTTTAACATGTCCATTAATTTCTGGATGATGGAGCATTACCCTCAGCAAGTTTGCTGATGACACTAACTGGGAGGAGTGGCTGATAATGCCAGAAGGTCATGCTGTCATTCAGAGGGATCTCAACTGTCTTGACACATGGGCTGACAAGAGCCTCAAAATTCAGCAAGGATAAGTGTAAAGTCCTGTACTTGGGGAGGAACAAGCTCAGGTATCACTATATTTTGGGGGCCACACAGCTGGAAAACAGCTTGGCAGAAAAAGACCTGAGGGTCCTGGAGGACAGCATGCTGATCATGAGCAAGCAACATAATCCAGTGGCAAAGAAAAGGCCAATGGTATCCTGGGCTGCATTAGACAAAGTTTTGCCAGCAGGTTAAAAGAGGTCATCCTTCTACCCAGCACCTGGAGTGCTACATCCAGTGCTGAGTTCCTCAGTATGAGGGAGAAATGGAAATTCCACTGGAGAGAGTCCAATGAAGGGACATCTAAAGATGATAAAGGGACTGGAGCATCCCTCATGTGAGAAAAAGCTGAGGGACCTGGGACTGGTCAGCCTGGAGATGAGAAGGCTCAGGGGATCTTACTAATGTGTAAAAACACCTGAAGGGAAGGTGGAGAGGATGGAGCCAGGCCCTTTTCAGCGGTGCCCAGTCACAGGATAGGAAGCAATGGGCACAAACTGATATACAAGAGGGTCCCTCTGAACATCAGGAAACGCTAATTTTACTGTGAAGGTGCCCAAGAAGCGGCACAGGTTGCCCAGGGAGGCTCCACGGTCTCCATCCTTGAGGATATTCAGAAGCCATCTGGATGTGATCCTGGGCAAATAGTCCTAGGTGGTTCTCCTTGAGCAGGGATGTTTGGTACCAGAGGACCTCCAGAAGCACCTTTCAACCTCAGCCATTCTGTCATTGACATTTCAAATGTAAACCTGTGCAGTCAAGATTGCTCAACACTGAATAATGGAATTGATCTTATTCAAAATACCCTGCATTTGTTACCTTCTGTAAATGTAAGTCTCTTTGGCTTCTTTGAAAAAAAAAATGTTTTCTCCTGCTTCTCCAGCCAAAACAACTTTCCTACACTTCCTAAAGAAAATGAGCAATGCACCCATTAATTACATAAACCAGAGACAAATGTTGCCTGAGCAAAGGCGATGAGCAGAGTTTCTTTCACTCTGAGTGAAGAAGAGCAGAAAGTGTTGCCTGAGCAGAAAGTGAAGTTGCTGTTCTTTCTGATATGTAAATGCATGAAGAAATTGAGACTCCTATTCGGCTTGATTTATTCATTATGAACATAAAGACTTTCTGAGGTATTTTCCTATATTCTTGTTTTATTCTGTTATGTTTATTATGTTATGTAAAGGAGGCAGGATTTGACTTCAGGGTGACAGCCCCTCTTTACCTGCTGTAAGGAACAGAAGATTGAAAATAGGAAGATTCCGTTGTTAAACCTGCTTAAAGAGGATAAGATCTTAATATAGTAGAGAAATTAAAACCAGAGAATGCCACAAAAAAAGATCAAGCTAACTGGATCCTGGACTCTCTGAAGGATGCTTATAGCTAAATATACACCCCAAATATAACGTGTTTTATCAGCAAGGTTTAGAAAAACTGCACAAAATACTTTCATTATTTTTCCAACTGCTGCAAAGTAATTAAGACATTGTCCTCTGCTCTTCTTACACAGATATAATCATGAGAAAATAAAGCTACAACTAATGAGAAAACTTAGAATATAAAATACTTCTGAAGGTGAGTTGAGGGTCCAAAAGAGTAACAGTATCAATATCTATACTCCAGGAAGGCACCTTATGAACCAAGCACAGCAGCCACATGTGTCTTCTGACTCACATATAAAATGTTTCCATACCTCTATTGAAGCCTGGTGATGATTCAAAGGGAAACTTAGACTGGGTAATGACGTAAAGACTACAGATTTCAACAACTTGCACTGTGAAATCTCTCTCCCCAGCTTCCCCTCTGCTCTGAAATTCAGTGAGTTCAGAAAAACACACACCCTAAGACCCAGCTCAAGACTCTTCAAAGATACGGTCCAAAGTTTTATAACATATTACCACTGTACCCTGAAGACTGAATTTCTGAACACATTACAAAGTATATAATAACCTGAATCACACAACATTTATGATAGTGGGTGATATGATCAGAGGTAAAATAATAATAATACTAAAATAATAATAATAATAATTTTTTTAAAATCGATTCATCAGAGAACTTAATAATGGAGGACAGAAATATGGGGCATTTTTCAAAAATAGTATAAAAGTATTTAAGTTTATTTGCAAGCAGGGAATATATTCAGACTACCTGATCAGTTTATTTTTTACCTGCCTTTTAGGACTCTCCTTGGCATATTTTTAAGTCTGTTAGTATACTGAACAAGTAAACCAAGTTACAAAATTGAGGACATACATCTGAAGCAAGTCTAGAGATTTCACTTTTTTTTCTGCTCAAAACAAGTACTAGCAAAATTTGGAAAGTGAATGCTGGTCCACAGCTTTCTCAGATGGAAATACTTCAGAGTTTTCTTTTAAGAGAAAAAAAATAATGCTCCCATGAGAAATACTTGCCAGGGGCAAAGTCCATCTTCCCGGTGTCCCTAGCATCACAGGGAACCAGCCAAATTGCCGGCTTTCCTATACAAAATCCCTAAAGGGATTTCAGACGAAAAAGGCAGAAAAATCACTGCCAGGCTTGCATAACAGGAACTGCTCTTGGTGACAAACTAGGTCCGGTAAGGCAAACAAAGAAGAACATAATCACAAACTCCACCAAAACTTGAACCTGATGATTGCTTGCCATATCAAATCAAATAGAAGAAACAATCATATTCATAAACTCCTACAAACAGGTCAGTTCACCAGAACCTATGATTAATGGAAGAACAGTTAGAAGACAGTAGAGGAAAACTGCCTTTCTTTTCTGTTGTTAAACTGGATTTACCAGGCACATGAAGGCAATTCCATATTGGAACTATAAATCAAGGTGTAGACCTCCCCTGCTTAACACCATCACAGAAGACCTATTTGGGTTGGACAAAGAAATGTTAAAAAAAAAAAATTCACCTAGTAAAAACATAAAAAATAGCAATTTATGACTCAGATAAAACTTATAAACTTATCAGTAGAATCAGACATATGATAGAACTATTTACAGATTATTAATAAATATTGCATTTATTCATACATTTTGAGCTTTTTTCCCCTTTATTTTTCTACCTTGTCTTTAACACTAACAAACATTTTTTTCCAACTCATCTATGTAAGATCCACTATGTAAAATAAAATGCATCACATTTCCTGCTGATTTTGCAGCATTTAATATCATAATATCAAGTCTCATACAATTAGTTTGTTAACAATGTGTAGCATTTAAAGGAAAACAAACTCGGGAAGCATACAAACACTGCACATAAAGTGTAATTCAATATTTAAGAGAGTGGTTTGCCCTTTTTTTTTTTTTTTTGGACAATCAGAGCAACAAATTGCTATTCCATGAAAAAAAAAAAAGAGACTTATCACCTGCATCTTTTAGCCAAAGAAACTGGTTAATTTGTTCATCGTCCCTGCAGGACTGCCCAAGAGTAAGACATTCCAAATGGAAACAAACTGAATTTGGATTATTTTACAAAGTTTTGCTAACTAACCACGTAAGAACACAACACCAGTTGCATCTCCATCTGAGAGCCACTTTTAACATGTCACATCTACTAAGAAGTTGATCATAGCTGCTGCAATGGACACTACCTGGTTTCTTGATCCATAGGATAACTTTTCCGGCACATACTGCCAACTACAGAGAAATATTCCACTACATTTTAAGAGATTTGAACAATGAAACTGTACAAGTGCTGATTACGGGGCAAAGTTCTCAACTGATTGAAGATCAGGACATTTGATACGGTAACTTGGAAAGTCTACACAATTTTATACATCAAGTATACACATGAGCAGGGTACAGATGATCTCTTTGGAAACACAATTTTTACAAGTCCACCTTAAGTAGCAAAGTGAGCAGAAAGACTTTGAGACCATGATACACTTGTTCTCAAAATCAAGTAAGAAATAAGCAAAAAGAAAGAAACTATCAGTGTCTTCCTGTTCACTCTTACTTACATATCACAGACACTGTTCCTCCCTCCCAGCCCCTCCTTCGAGTTCCAGTGCATTTAACCCTAAAGACTTCAACAAACTCCCTTCCCAGAAATTGCCAATTTATCAGCCAACAAGGGAAAATATAAATAGACAATTAATCAGATGGACCTATTCAGGAGGGTAAAGTCAAATAACAGTAATAACAGCACCAAATTTCCTGTAAAAGGAAGGGGAAAGGGAGAACTCCTTCTTCACGTCTCCCAGAATGACAGCAATGCCATAGAAACCATGTAAAAAAAAATCAATACAATGCAGCCACTGAGCTTGGAGTTGAAGACCAGCTCTAAGCAAAGGTGAGACATTAAATCATTGATGGAACTACTTTTGGTAAAAATCTCATAATTGAATTACAAATCCTATCCTAGCTCAATTCTTCTTTAAAAAACTAATCAGAGTAATTGAGTTATGCCTTTCAGGGTCTTTAAATGTATACCATCCCTCCCAGGTAACTACATTTGTAATAGGGTTTAGAACTCCACTAGAAGCAATTCTTCTGTTAAAGCTCAAAATGAAATAGCGATGTTTCAACATAATGTACATTATAACTGGAAATTTTCATTACCAAGACTAACTTCTAGTCTGCTGATTAGGAAAGTATCAGATGCCTCTACATCTACATTATGGTACCACATGTCTGTAAAGATGTGGGATATGTAAGCATCTTGGCTACGCATCTAAACACCAAGGTTTTGATTTACTGGGCAACAACTCCTGTTCCTCATCCCTTGCCCTCTAGTAACCAGTGTTGTCAATAAAGTTTGGCTTCCACAAACCAAAGACCTTATCGTTACTCAAAATTATCTGGAAGCAATACTAAAGCCATGACAAAGTAATTTGTGTTTCAAGGGGTTTTTTCCCTCCTCTGGCTGTGAGAACACACAGATCAATACTCTTCAGCATGAGAATTCTGCAGCAAAATTTTCATTTGTTACAAACAGCAACAAAAGGCCCCCAAGCATGCTCTGTCACTTCCAGTTTAGAAGGAAATGCACTAATAAACTCTTCCCCCTGGGTCATCTTTGACAATGGGCAATACTATGCCAGCTCTTATTAAAGGCAATTCATATCAGTGGCCCAAAAATTTCCTTTAAAATTATCATCTTTTGTATCCATGTAGCAGGATGTCAGCTTTAAAGTGCCACTGAGATATAGGACCTGTCATTATGGTTAATTTTCAGTACAGTTCTAACACCAGGGTAGCTGATCCCTAAGGGTATGGGTATGCTTTTTTGGCTAACAAGATTTATTTAGTGGTTATCCAGACAAACAAGAAAATGTATTACTGTATATTGCTTTTCAAATACAAGAGCAAGCAATAAATCCTAGTATAAGATGCATATCTTTGTTCTCTACCATGTTGTCAAACAGATGAAAATATTTTTGGAAAGTTAATATTTTAGTTTTTATATATATATATAAAATTCTTGGACTTCCAATCCAAAAAGCACACAAAAAGTAAAATTACCTGTAAAATACAAACCTATATAGCTGTTATATATAGATATAATATTTATGTTTTAAGCCATAGAAATAGTATTATCTCTGGAATTACCTACGTTTTCCAGCATGACAATATGTGCATTTAAAATGAGGGTACTATGAAAATTTATATTCTTACCTCATTTTTTTTTGAGAGAGAGAAATAGTGTTCTAAACATCATTGCTCTATTATTCCAGAAAAAATAGACAACTTCATTTATTGGATAAATACATTGATTTGCCTTGTGTTTCTAAGAACAAAAGTCTGTTTTCATGCTGCAACAGGACTTATTTCTTTTTATTAGGATGAAGACTATCCTGCACTTTACTAGAAAAATGGTACATCTAAGAGAATAAAAGAAGCTCTTATCATATTGTCTAAATCTTTGTATGGTCAGTAAAGCCTGTGTTTATTGATGTTATATAGAAGGTATAAAACCTAGTTGACCTCAATCAACTGATCTCCAAGGGAAAAGATCTCTGCCAGCAAATGCCAGATACCAAATATGTTGGAGCATCTCCTACATTACTTTCATTTCTATAAGCTGAGGACAAACTTGCTTTCTCTGTCCTAGCTCCAGATGCAGTGTCTGATGCCAAGATGCTGAACTGACCAAACAGCCCATTGCTTGACCAACGAATCACAGAATCACAAAGTCACAGAATATGCTGAGTTGGAAGAGACCCACAAGGACCAATGTCCAATCCTTGGCCCTGCACAGGGCCATCCCCAAGATTCCACACATCATGTACCTGAGAGTATCGTCCAAACAATTTCTGAACTCTGGCCAATTTGGTGCTGTGACAACTTCCCTGGAGAGCCTGTTCCAGTGCCCAGCCACCTCCTGGGTGAAGAACCTTTTTCAAACATCCAACCTAAACCTCCCCTGACACAACTTCAGGCCATTCCCTTGGGTACTGTCACTGGTCACCATAGAGAAGAGATCAGTGCCTGCCTCTCCTTTTCCCCTCATGATGAAGTTGTAGACTGTGTTGAGATCTCCCCTCAGTCTCCTCTTCTCCAGGCTAAACAGACCAAGTGTCCTCAGCCACTCCACAAATGAATCAAGCAGGAGCCTTTTGTGTGTCTGACCCCTGCACTTACTGGGCCAAAACAGCTCCTCCACTAGCCAGCAGCACCACAGGCAGATTTTGTACATCACTTCTTTTTCCCACTTAAAAAACATTAAGCCTCATCACAACTAAGAATGAAATGGGCAGTTTTGCAGGTGACACAATTAGGTAAGGAGAGGTTCAATAGCTTATCCCAGTTCATACAGCACACACATTTGGAAATTAAAACTGAACTCCTGTGCTCAACCATATCCTTTGCCAGTTGATATTACATGCTTCCACAACACAAAATGCATAAATACAAAAATCACTAACCCAAATCGCACCCTACACAATGTATGGTTGCTTCTGAATGAATTATAACCAAAAAACCAGTATTTCAAGTGGAAAAAGCAAGTTTTTTCTTTTTCTCCCTCCTACTTCTGTATTGGAAATCATCACAGAACATCTCCACAATGCTCCTAGTCTGTCAGTAGGTGAAACTTTACAACTCTTTCTATACACCTGTCTCCCAGATAACAGAAAAATGAATTATTTGATCTACACTACTGGTCTGCCCAAAGCAACAGATTTTAAAAGGGAATGGCAACTAAGTATAGTGGAATCTCATACCTGTAAAATTATTTATTAAAAGTTAAGCAGTTTGCACCTTAAGTTCAAAAAATAGCATCCACAGAAAACCAGGCAGGAACATTACACTCAATGTTATGCAGGAACAGGGGTTTACACAGATGTATTCTGTAGAAACCAATTGTAAGAAGCTTTGCAAACCACTCTTTCATTTTATGACAATTTCACAGGGCTACCTTTGTATGATCATTTCAGATCAAGGCATGTGCAGGCTAATTAAAAAGTGTAAGTAAAAAGCGCTGGTATTAGGAGCATTTAACTGGATAAAATGAAAGCAATTAAAACGTTACCTCGAACAATAAGTTGAGCAAAATTTGACACTCCAGAACCTCTCTCTGACTGAGTTACACAGCGATATAAATCCTGGTCAGTTTTTGTCACCTCTTGTAACTTAAAGGTAGCAGCAAATCTTCTATGATTGATATTTTTAGTCTGAGCAACTGGAATATCTTCCCCGTTTCTTCTCTGAAAATAAGAGTAACCAAGGTAGAGTTATAAGGATATAAAAGACATTTCATTATCATTGTACAAAGAATACACACATAACAAAACCTCAAATGCATTCAGCCCACGCTGCATTTCCATGGTAGAAAAGCTCGGTACTGAGGTCCCATCAAGAAACAAGCAGTACTCAAACGCATTTCAGAATCAAGTTTGAGGGTGAAAAGCACCGCCAGGATTTTGCACTGGCACAAAACATGACCACAACATACTCAACTGCCACTGCCTCATAGCTGGAATCACCCTGGGGAGCCCAGCAGTAGCAGTTGTACTTTTAAGAAAATTCATTCAACTTTAAGGAGATATATAACAGATACATGGAGTATATTGTAAGAAGTATTTAAACAAACCTGGCATTGAGGGATTTCACAGGTTTTCAACAGCTTTTCCAGCAACCAACTAATGTTTCTTTTTTAATGCTACTTTTTATCTGTCCAAGTTCAATACCTTCTAAAATTTTACTTTTGTTATACTAAGCACCACCTATCCATCTAAAGCTAGTTGAAATAGAAGGTGGAGGGCAGGAAGCTAAAAGAGGAATAACACAGATCTCATTTAAAGGAAGGAGCTTAAAGAGTTCTTAAAAAATCATAGCTACCACAAATCACTGAAAAATTTAATCTGTATGGAGCGGTGGGGCAGGGTGAAAGGTCAGTAAGGTAGAAATAGTCTGAGCTCTTGTGGGATCTTTTTTTCTTGTAATCATTCACATTAAATGTTCAATTTTGATTTCAATAGAAAAACAGACCCTCCACCAAAAGTCAGTATTAAAAAAAAAACCAGAAACACACACCAAATGAACAAGTGATGTCACTGCTCTCTCCCAAGGATCGATTCCATGTTATTCCCTGACCAGGATAGTTTCTGATCACCCAGCATTGCTCAGTCCCTAGAAAGCTGCCAGCATTTGCTTATAACCATCCATTCTGCTCGATACATAGCAAAATGTGACCTCTGTGGACATTTTTAGCTTTAATCAACAGTGGAATGAGAAACTTCATTGAGGTCTTAAACTCCAAGCTTTCTAACACCAGAAGTGCTACTGCTGAGCCACAGAATTTAATAACCTGAAAGCCTGGGGCAAAACACAAAGAGGAGAAAAAGGAAATGAGTTAATGCTGTATGTGTATATCAGCCAGCCTCCTATCACAGTAGTGACAAACTGTTCATTCTACAACTACCCTTTGTCATTTTAGCATCTTAGGTTAGTCTTTCTAAAGAGTTTTGTGATAATTAGCCAGGGTTTCAGCACCACTTCGAACTCACCAAAACAAGCATTCATTTTAACTATTAAAATATTTAAACAGATGAATTTCATTTATACCAACCAGGAAGATTTCAGTCACTCTTATTCCACTACAAAGACCATGCCATCACCTTTAACAACATCAGGTTCATTGGTGTGACTTTCTCACTTCGAGAAGACACCATCTAGTTTCCCCTGAGGAACAGGGAGTGACTCCCCAGGGATAAGCTCTGTTTGCAGGGCTGGGACAGAAAGAACCAGTGAGATACCAGGAATGAAAACAGACCTCCAAAAAAAAATGGCACATGAGACACTTCCAAAAGCTACTCTCATTGCTTCTCCCTAAAACTGCCATCCTCCCATAACC
The DNA here is from genome assembly GCF_003945725.1 of Corapipo altera. Taxonomy (NCBI): domain Eukaryota; kingdom Metazoa; phylum Chordata; class Aves; order Passeriformes; family Pipridae; genus Corapipo; species Corapipo altera. The sequence goes on from NW_020884874.1 coordinate 17,393,845, forward strand.
AACACAAGCCTGCTTATCACAGGGATGATTTCTGACTGGGTGTTCTCAGGGCAAGAACAATGGATGTTGGGCACTTAGACACCTGGACTAAGTGCAGTGTAGCTGAGTCACCCTGTGACAGACACAAGCTCCCTCCTCAGCGTTGAGAGTATCTGACTCCGACTAAGGAAAATTAAGGAAGTTTGCTATGCCTGCAAAGACCTCTACGAATGACAGGCCTTACTGAACTTCAGGGATAAATGAAATTATTAAATTATAATAGCACGAAAATGAGAGATGATGTTAAAGGCTTTATTTCAGTACTGCTTAAACAACAGTAAAATTTTGTGGGAGATGGACCTTCCGCTCCAGGTAGCTGGCTTCTCCTGACAGCAAAAGCTAAATCTGAAAGCAGAATTTTCAAACTATGTTTCCCCCACATCAGTATCAACCAAAGATTTGAACTATCTGGAATGATAACTTAATATAAACCTTGGATCTAGTGCCTTGAAGTACCCAAGATAAACAAATCTCATGGTACTTTCTTCCTCTCGTGCTTGTCGGTGCCCTCATGGACTTGCCACACCATAGCCAGCTGGCAAACGGATGCCAAGCTCCCGAACTGGACACAAACTTGCTATGTGATTGTTGAAATGATCAACCAGCATATAATAAACTGAATGTGTATCTTTAAAACTTATATGATAGCAGACTTGACAAGTAACCTATGTAATGCAGTCATTCTTGCCCTGCTATGAAGGGAAAAATAAATATTAGAGAGTTTTCTAAAATAAAGAACTCTCTTTCAATAATCTCTTTAAACTGGAATGCCAAGTGCTTAGTCTGCAGCAGAGGAGCACATCTAAGCTTGCTATACAAAATTATTTGCACTCTGAAGCTCAGAACTTGCTTACTTAAGCTCATCTGCATGCTTCATGTTGAGAAACAAAGTGAATTGGGCTCTTACTTAAAACGAAATATTAATGCACTTTCAGAGAAATTAATCAAAATAAATGTAACAAGCTTCACAGTTCTAGATCAATAACACCTAGGATTTTCTTTTCTATTTACATCAGTGATTTCCTACCACATTATCTTACAAGGTTTGAAGCAGTTGCTCTAATTTCTGTGTATTAGAATTTGTTTCTTGGTAATCCAACTGCACAACTACATTTTCAAAGTCTTTCTTCATGTACAGCTTATCCATTATAATATTTTTCCGTCACTAAAATGATGAAAAGTTCAAACAGAAAAGAGTTCTCATCTAAAACTGAATGTTAAAGAAAATACCCTCCATTCATTTCAGCATATATGCCTTACACTGGTAAGCCATTAGCCAGTCAGAGTTCAGATGCACTGTCACGATCTCTTAATTAAATTCTTCTTTTTAATGTCAGGGCATTACTACTGATTTTAAAGGAGAGGGAAGAAAGGCAGCAGTGCTCTCTGCTTATTAAGGGTTCCTGGTACATACTGTTTCAATTTATGTCCTGCTCACACTGAACAGAGTTTGAAAATGCTGCTCAATTAGGTTTTAAAAATTCAATTTAAAATTAATGTGGAGTTATACTAATGGGTAATGGCTGTACCCTGTGTGATCCTTGGTTCCTCCAGTCCCTTGCTGTCTGATTTGATAACCCTGAATTGCTCATTTAGGAGAGGTCACCACCACGCAGTTCTCTTCGTTTTGTGAAAATACTCTGAGCTTCACAAAGAACTACTCTCTATAAACACTTGATTAAAAGAAATACAAGCCTGTGAAAAAACCTCCTTAATTCTGGCATTTCAGACATTTAAAATCCTGATCCTACATAAATCTCTCTGACTTCAAGGTTGTGTTTAATTTGATAGGAGCATGATTTTATTAAAATTTTTTCAGGCAGTGAAATTAGATCATCTATATTTTACGTAAAGTCAACAGCAAAGTCTATGCAGCTTAAAAAAAATCTTATGTAAATTAACAATTAGTCTTAAATATCTATCTTTTGTCTCACAAAAGAAATCAAGCATTTAATAAATATGAAATGAAATTTTAGCGCATATTTTAGAACCTGAGTGGAACCAGAAGAATCTAACCCCCAATATCTTATTTAATTGGTAGAATTTAAGTGCATTTTTAATGATCTTACAGAAATTTAAAACTTATCAGCATTTCTCCCTCAATTTTCCAGGTTGAAAAGTGGTGGGTTTTGTTTTTTTGTTTAAACAGCAATAACATACCTTTCTGCAGTAATTTTCCTGAACCCTTTTTTTTACACTGGTGATTTTTATTAGCCTGGACAGTTCAACCTTACACATCCCCATCCCTTTCTTACTGTAAACACCTTAAAATAAGTCCACTCCACTGCTAATAATTACAGTCAACTCTGGTTGCCTTCTCGGGCTCTCGGCTGGATGCCAGGATGCCTCCAGAGATCAGAAGATGTCAACACTTTGGCTGCAGTGACACGTGCGTTACTCTGGCAGCAGTGCCCTATCAGTGGCCCCCACTCACTATCTCCTCATCTTCCCTCCCGTGCTCATGCAGAAAACTGACCTGAAATAAAAAAACCTTCCTGAAAACATACTCCCTCCCCATATATTATCATCACCAAACAGATTAGCTTGAGATCGGATTCACTGCTCAGACACTGGGAGCGGAGAAGAAGGCAAGATACACGTGGTGAGCAGGCCACAAGTCTGTCCGTAGTTTGTCTAAACGACTTGATCCCCAAAGGTGTAATCATAATTTCGCCAGCAGCAGGAGGGCTGTAAGGATGCCCCCAGCAGCCATGGGAATTAAATCTCTGTTGCCTCGAGGAAAGGGGAATTTGTAAATAACATGGTCCAAAACATTCTTGGGTTTACTCATTATGTAAGGGGAGAAATGTAATTTTTTGACAGGGGAAAAAAAAAAAGAGGGTTGACTGTGGATAGTTTGAATGCCAGAAATAATGTGCACTCTCTGCCAAAAGATGCTTTCAAAAAATAAAAAAAAAGCTGCGAGGGGAAAAACCAGAAATAACTATACTGTTTAAACTTTACTTACAGTGCTATCATCACTTTTCAGCACGCACAGCATATGCTTTTACACCATTTAGGACACAATTTCCAAATGGAGAAAAATCCAAAAGAATTTCTGAAGTAATTTCTTTATTATTAATATTTTTAGTTTAGTTTATTTTCTTCTTTTACAAAAATGTTTCAATATATTCTTGGCACTTGAGAACTTATTAACATATTAGAAACATAATAAAGCATGACATCTAGTTAGAGTAAGAAGCTATAAATAAAATTTTAATTTTTTTCCCCACAAAAGGGCAAATTACTGAACAAGTGAGATTATTATTCCAATTTTATTTATAAATACACAATTTAAGCCTAAGAAATCATTTTTTTTCAAGCGGATTATGAACTGGAACTACAGTTTAAATAATATGCCTAGATAGTCCTATCTTGTTAGTACACAAGAAAGCTAAATAGCAATTTCTTTTGTTTGATTGATTTTTAAGAAGTAAGTAGTCAAACATTTAAGTAGGAAATTAATAATAAACTTGCTTCAACTTGCTGATTTACATGCACACCAAACCAGAATATGATTCTACTTTCTAATGAACTATGCATTCATTTATTTATTTAGACACAGCTTTTCTGATGCAAACATACACTGAAGATCATGAATAAATGTGGCAAGCCAAGTTTTATCCTGCCTGCTGCACTGCAGTACAGAAACATCCGTGATTACTTTAAATGTCTTGGTTACATGCACTGCTGTTACTCAAACTTGTCCACTTTGGTAGCAGCTCAAATTTCTGTTGCGCTGCACTGATTCTCCTACTGAAGAAATCAGGGGCTCACCTGAAATAATCTAATTGAGAGCCATCTGGTCCTTTAGAGGTGGCAATTCTAATTTATTTATTATAATTAAAGCTACCTGAGGCAAACTAGCAAAATTCATACTACTATGTCCCTGGTCATTCCACTACACAAAAAAAACAACACTCGCTTTCTCTGAATATTTTAAACCCCCTTATTTTGAACCTAATCTAACACGTGTTGAACATACAAAAAAAAGTATGTTTTGAGAAAAATAATAAAGAAGCTTTTCAGAAAGCTATAATTCTTTAACACAGTGTTGTTGATTTAAAAAAAAAAACACCAAACACCAACCAACCAATTGCATAGTTCACAGAAATACAAATTCCAGACAGTGATTAAAGATCTATATCACCTTCAGCAGTGCACATTGAACTACAGTATTCATCCTGCAGTAAAAAAAATCTGATTAGAAGACAATGAAGGAAAAAAGTTGCAAAAATCCCCACTACTGAAGACCAGCACCCCACCAGAGAGCTCCTCAAACACTTCTCAGCAGATAATTTTACCTTTTTCTAAAAGCAGCCAAGAATACCAGCTGCTCTTACTTTTCTGTAATGCATTAAGTCCTGCAGCTATTTGAGGAAACTAGGGGCTGGGGTATTAGGCTACCTTCCACACATCACACCACTGAGGAGAAGACAACCTGAATGCAGGCAATAACAGACAAGAGTCACAGGACAGAATGGCCAAGGAAGTTGTAACAGTATATGTTTTTATAAACATCACCTTAATTTCAGGTGTCATTTACATGCGGGTTTAAGTCTCTGGTTGGCTGTACTAACAGGACTACACAGAGGGACCAAATTTCCACTGTAGCTGGTCTACCTGTAAGGTACAAAACGGCAGGAGGAGAAGGTAGCACCTGGAACACCAGGTGGTCACTGAGAAGCTGCGCCCAGCAGCACTGGGGCCACAGGTAGTGGTGCAGCCCCCAGCAACTCATGTTCCAGCAGCCACTGGACCCAGAGACCTATGGGGATGACAGCCCCAAAGGCTGCCGTGTAAACTAAATGACTGGTAGCTATGCACACCAGAGGACTTAGTTAACTGGGGCAGAATTAAATTAAGACCAGGAGGATTACAGTATTTCATGTTGCTGAAACCTAAGATGACCGGGCACCTAGGGGAAACTGCCATATTTATCCATGAAGCTGATAAATTGAGGCAGGAGAGAGGGAGAATGGTTCATTTGGGGTTAAATGACATAGATAGCATCAAAGGTGAATACAAAGTAAAAAGAAAAAACAAGGAAAAAAAACCCCTATGTGAAACAAACAAGTTATGAATACTGGAATTTTCATTGATGAATATTCTTTATAACCATGTCTGAGTCAGTAGTGTGTGATACAGAGTCAAGTCATTTATGAGAAGCCTGATAGAGCACTTCAAGGCAGCTTTTCATAAATTTTCATTTTTGAAAAAAATGTTTGGAAAACTAGGACTTCTATCACAGAACATAAATCTGATGAGGTGAAAGTGCAGGTAAAATAGACAAGTCACTGCAGAAGTATACCTAATGCCTCCATATTCCGTTGCTTGCTTTCAAAAACACCTTTTCTATAAATAAAAGTAACCAATATGAGACAAATGAGGGAAGTGAAGTTTCCATGCAAGCCTTGAGCACAACAACAAAAAAAAATTTATATGCTGCTTGGCCATTGTCAGTAATAAAGATAAAGGTAAGATGATGTATACTTGAGCGGGATTTTACTGGCTGAAGAAAGAAGGTTTGGCATAAACAGTCCTGTTTGCTGTGCAAATTAGTACTTGCTTTAGGCAGATGATGTTGATCCAAAAAGTCTTCTGTACCCCCGGAGGTTCACCCACTGGTCCTGCCACCCAGGGAGAAGAGCAAAACCAGAGCCATAGGCCTTCTCTGCCCCCACAGCCTCCATACATCATAGCTTCGACTCCCCCTTAGGGCAAGCAGGCCTGACTGACTTATTTCAGTTCAAAACCAAAAAGCATCAAACTTGACAGTTGACCAAAACCAAAAAGGGGATCGAAACTCACTATCACAGTTCTACAGCTGAAACCCTGGCAATGCCAACAAGGCACTTTCTCTGAATTTTCTCTAGACCCCACAAAAGAAAGAAAGCAAAATAACAAAGCTTCTCTAACACTCAGAGTGCACTCAGCTCCTCTTAACTTTCACGTGTCATAAAATATGTGCAAATCAACAGAAAAAAATCTTCAAATGTAATGAAAATGGTGAATAGGCAGGTACACTGTAACAGTAAATGTTTTATCACTGAACAAAAGAAAGCATATCTTAACCAGTTAATTAAATGTATCAAAATGCAATGGGATCTCAAAAGGCAAAGTTGCATTAGAAAACTCATAGGAAAAAAACCATACAAAACAACATAAAACATAGTTAAATTGGACATGACTCTCATATTATGGATACTTTTTTTTGAGACCATGAGTGAGCCTCCCAACATTCACTGCAGCTAAATGGTTTACCCCAAAGGCCCATGGCCCATGCTCAAACCCTTCTGCTGAATACTGATCCATGCTTTCACCTTCTGGATACAGCAGGAAGAAATGAATTGTGTGGCATAACTTCTTTCCTTTGAGAGGAAATACTGTCCTTCCAAAAAGCAAAACAAAACAATTAATTTTGTGTCCCTCAATCCCTTGCCAGAGGCACAAGTTCTCATATAAACTCTCCAGAATAAATTCCTAGAATACTCTGCTGGTCCTTATACACCCTCCAATCTAAAGTTCTGGAATATACATTGGTCCTGCACAACGCATCATCACAGGATTACCATCTGCCTGTGCCCAGTCCAAGGATTTGTTAAAGAGCACACATACACAGTACCTAGCAAGAGAAACGAATGCTAAATATCACATCATGTTCTGTGGCAACCAGCACCAAAACCAGAGATGCTGGTAAACAGGGCATTAAGGGTTATGGCAGCTTCCTCAACAAAGGGAGTTTGAGCCTGAACAGACGCTCGTTCATCCTCCAGTAACAGTTGGTACCACTGGGAGGTCAGCTCGACTCCATTGTTTTTACAGCAATTTGCATTTTATTTTCCATAATGCTGTTTAATTTCACTTTTTCAATTATTACTCTCAGGCAATTGCTTTAATTATCTGTTATTCCACAAGGAAAGATACTTTCCTCCGGCAGAGAGAAGGGCTGCATCAGACCATATTAACGCTGATGAGTCTCTCCACAGGCGAGCGCGGGGCTGCCTTGCCAGCCTTGGCAGCCCAAGTGGAGGGCGGTTAGCCAGCACCCACAGCTATTGCTGACAGATTGGCCCGCTCGCCACCGCTCTGACGGCAATCTGCACAGGATTACAAGGCGTGTATTAAATCTTTAAATGCATGCAGCCGAAACCCCTTTGAATTTCAGATTCGCCAAAGCAAATGGTATCACTGCAGACCGTGGCAAAACACATCTGACTGCAAAGCCAGAACAAGCCGCTTTCGCTAATCCAATGCTATGTTAATGCAAAGCTCAGCAATGATGGATGGACTCATTAGTGCTGCAGTTATCACCATCTGAACCTGGTGCCAAGACATATGGTTTAACAGATGTTCTAGCAAAAAGCTCTATACTCTGCACTGTTTGAGTGTCCAGTTAAATCGGACATTGATAAGACACTGAAAATCGTATTGGAGTTCTGGGAACCACAATTGCTCCCAGCTCAGGAAGCCGTTAAACACAGTCCGATTATGCAAAAAATCCTGTTGCTCTGATATCCCAATTAGATCAGCAGAACAAATGCTGGACAACACATACACTGCTCTCCACAGTCTTGGTGTACCCAAATGTTATTTAACTTATCCAGTCAATTCTATTTCTCTACTATTGTAGTAAAGAAATGAAGCTCAAATCCATGGAAGCTTTCTCCAAACAGAAATCTCCAAATCAAACAGTCAAACAGAGCCCCAATCCCACTCTTGCATTTTCGTATTTAGAATGCCCTGTGAGCATTATTCTTTCAAACATTTAATACATAACACGTATCCATTCTGAGCTCAGGATTAACATACAGAAGGAACTTGTTTGCAAGCCTATTTACTGACGTAACTCCACTGGAGTGTATGGCATTTCACAGGGAAATAAACAGAATTAAAAGAGGGTCCTTTCTATACTAATTCAGCAAATTAATGTGCATGAAGCAGTAAGGTGCATCAAATGCTAAAAAAAGAAAGAATCCTTATTCTTTAAATGTCTTTTCAAAGAAAGACAATTCATAGGCTTTGGAAAAAAAGAAAAGCAGCAGTAAGTGGGCCAGAACTAATTAATTATTATGTCTATACATACTATATTCATTTCTTTAAGATTACACACACACTTATGTTCATCTCCTACAGGAAAGCATTTTTCAGCAAGAACTTCTGTTATCTCCTGAATCTTGTAAGTCAGAAAACACCAATGCATAACACGTGGAAAAATCAGGTTACCACCCTGGATTTGGGGACTCCTATCACACAACCCAACTGCTTCAGTGTGTGTAGTGGCACCAACGGCTGTTGGTGTGTGATATTTTGCAGGGGAAAATTTAAGAGGAGGGAGAAAATACTGAGGAACTCCCTCTCCCTCCCCCCACTACGTTCTGAAGGGTATGGCAGGCAAAAAAGACACTACACATCGAGATTGAACGTATTTCAGAAACAACATCAATGTTGTTTCACATTTAAACAAAAACTAAAGACTTTGAAACTTTCAGAATTTGCTAATAATTGCAGGTCATAAAGAGAACCCTTCAGCTCTCAACCATAAAAGATTTGACAGATTAGGTTGAAAAGGTGAAGAACAAAAGAACTTCAGCTGCATTTCTGTCCTGCTCCCATACCTACTATTCACACTGTCACAAAAGGTGTGTTTCAGACCATCTTGTTCAACCAGTTAAATCTCTTGATCTGCTCAAATATTTGTTCCGTATTAATGCAGCTGCAACTTTTAAAAACTTCTGTTATCTTTACTGCTTATCTTTCAACGACAGAACTATGTCTGTCCCAGATCTTGGTCCACTGGGGCTGCAAAATACAGGGGTTAGAGGGAAGGGGTATCAAAGGGGACAAGAGACCAGATACAATCTAAAAACAAACAAACAAGAGTAGAATCTGCAGCCATGAAAGTCAGAAGTTCAATTCAATGTTAATCCCTATTTGTCTGAAATGTTTACAGACACACAGTTATAGAAAATGGAGTTGATGAAAATACTGTCATTGCAGCGGTAAACACAAGAAACTGTGTATTGAAATGTGCCTATTTTTAATAATTTTTATTTTAAGGTATATAAAGTTATGTGCACTTAATTATATATACACTCAAAAAAACATAAGCATGGAAATGTGAGCGCACATAGCTCACCTAGTATATGATCAGGGCTCTTCCCCAATAACTATAACAATATTGAACTTTACATAAAACACTACAGGGAGACATGCTACCAAGATCCCCACTTTCATTTCAGGTTGTTAAAATTTTTCCCTCTTCCCTGCTTCTAACCAAACATCCTAATCTTTTTCTACCTGCTGGCATTATTTATATAGGTAATTTAGACATGAATCAAGCTGGGGAAAAAGACAAAAAAAATCCAAAAAAAAAGCAAAGAAAAAAAAAATCCAACCAAACAAAAAAACCACACCAAAACAGAGTCCTCCCCACCACCACCAACAAAAACCCAATTTCAGTCAAAGTCTTTTTCAGTCAGATCACTTTCCTGAACTGACTGACTGGTAAACTGTAAAAGGTCCAGAGTCAGTGCAGAGAGGGATCAAGAAGGTGAAGCCAAGGCCGTGACAGTTAAGACAGAGCCCAGCTGAAGCAGCTGTGGGATTGCAGGACTCTGAACACAGAGCAGGGTGGCTGCTATTTTTTTTCATGTGCTGCTTAATTTACTTTAATTCTTTTCAAAACTGGGGGCTGGGAGAGACAGAGAGCAGTGGTATAGAGTCTTTAACGAAATCTCTGCTTGCACATCTTTACTGTTTTTTGTGTAAGCAAATGAGATCTTAGATCCCTGCAGATACAAAAAGCCTAGTGTCCCAGATTGGACCTCAGAACTTTCCTTGCCAAAGAATGTCTTTTAATAGCAAATTCTTTACTGGTTTGCCAAAGAATGTCTTTTAATAGCAAATTCTTTACTGGTTTGCTTTTGGTTTTGGTTTTTTTTTTCCTCATGGAAATAGTTTTTCTCTTTCAATAAGGACATAACCTAAAGCTATTTTCTCTAACACAATGTGCTTGGAGAGTGCCTTTTCCCCCACCATTGTCCATTTATTTTTCATTTTTGTACATTTTTTTCCAGTGGCCTTTCTCATTATGAAAAAAATACATTCCTGGAATGTTTCAGCTCAATGCTCTCAAAAACAATTACTTAGGCATTTGATTTGATCTAGTTTTTCCTTTCAGGGTATTCGGGCTTTATGAATTTCTGGTTTGGTCAAAGGCTAAACCGAACCTTTTCCAAGTTACACTCCAGTGCCTCATGAGGCCCATATATGTCCACCTGAGGTTTTAAGAAAAAGGAGGAAATTCACTATTAGCTGTGCACAACAGCAGTGACTTTGAGTGTAATCTAAGGAAGACAATCCAGAAAGGGAAGGTTGCTGATTCACGCTTATATTGGATTGAGGGGTGGAATGGTGAGTGATGAAGAAAAAAAATAGTCACCTCTAAACTGGTGAAAATTTGGCACTGTTTATGGAAAAACAAGAAGTGGAACAGAAGCTCAAGGAGCAAGTACCTTCAAGAGTATCAGGGTACTTCACAAACACAAGCAAGAAGAGTTATAACCTCTAAAGGACCTTATTTTTTGCACTGTGAGACATTACCACACCTGTGGTCCACAAACACACATACAAGAAAAAACAAATGATCCATGAAGCATATGGAGGGACAAAACATATGTATTCTGAGTTGACCTGGCTGCTAACTGGGCTTCTCAGGGGACTGAAAGTTAGAAAGGATAATCTGTCAGAGTTATGACTCCAAGGAGTGAGTGATAGGGAAGAGTTCCAGCTGGCTGTCTCTATCGAGTCTTTCTGATCAACGATCAACTGAAAATGGTGCTTCGCAGGTTTGCTGGAATGCTCCTATGGCTATTGTTCTGCCTTGGATACACCAAAATCCAGCTCAGTTTCATTTTGTGTGCTCAGTGTGCTTTTTTGGCAAGTCTCAGAAATCAAATCCTTTTTCTCAATGAATGCAATCTATGTTTACTCAGTTCAAACAAATTATTGCTCCAAGACATGGAGTACTTGATATGCTATGATACCTTTTCACTAAATCCAATGCAGTTACTGCTGTACTTGTGTTACTTCTTTAATTTTGCAGTATATTTGTCTAATAATACATTTTGCATATCAGATTTTTAATAACCTAATAAAAATATCTTTAAAATTTTTAACTTATCGCATGCCTATATGCAACAGTTAGTCAAGGTTTGTCAGCTCCACTATTAATTAAAAAATAAGCAGATTGAAGTAGCTGGTTATAGTTCACTTCAAACTACAACACTTGACAAAAAATAAATGTTTTGAAGTTCTGACTGTAGTCAATTTAAAAGTACATTTTCCCAAAAAGTACTTCAGAACTTTACAGTTCTGAAAATATACAGAAATACAAATTTAAAAAAAAAAAAGTTTTAGAGAATATATTTAGAAACCTTTCTACAGGAATGTTGGTGTTTAAGGTTTACATATAAAGAATGCACACAAAGGTACACATACAACTAAAGTGATTTTTTTAATCCTTATTAAGTGTTAAAATATAATTTTTTATAGAGCAATTCGAAACTTTGTTATCTTTCTACTTAACCAGTGGTCTGAACTGTAAGTAACCCCATCCCCAGGCTACAAAGGAAAGTGGCTATTTTGGAGGGACAATGATGTTAATTTCTTCTTTTTCTTCTTTTATACTAAGAAGGATTTTTTTCTGGTTTTAGTCATCTCTTAAATTCTGAGATACATACCACTCAGAATTACGCACAGGTAAAAGTTCAAGTTCCTCCTACTATGGAGACAGAGAAAAAGGACATGTAGCAGTTCTTTTATGCTGTTTCATTAAACATGCTGCTGAGCAAAATGGATATGCACACAGAAGTACAGCCATGTCCCTTCAGCCACCTGCTCAGACAGGTAATTTACGTGATAAAATAACCCTCAAAATTCACAACAGCTGTGTTACATCTGTGTCGTACTAGATCCCAAATGCCAATTATCTGCATTGAATGATAATAAATTTTGACACAGAGAGTTGATTTACAAGGAGAGAAGGCCCACAATACCTTTAAGGGCCAACCTTACCCCAGCATCCACACCAGTTGTTCTAATTTTTAATGCAAGCTTTTTAGAACTAAAAAATTGATTAAAGTTTCTCCATTTAACAGAGACAAAATTGCATTTAAATTACATACTTTACATGTAGATGAAAAAAAGGCTTAGGAACTTAAACATTTCATCTCCAGAAAGTAGCTTGTCCTCTAGCCAAATAGACTTGCATAAGTTAGCCTTACCTGGAGCCATAACTTGTTATTCACTGCATCTCTCCCTGTAGCAATGCATTGAAATGTAGCATTCTGCCCTGCATTGACCTCTACATCCCCCAACCTCAAAAAATGTGGAGATTTATCTGCAGAGGGAGAAAATAAAAATTACAAATAAGACTTATTACAAAAAATAAAGGTGCCAGCAACATTAGTATCTCCCTTAACATCCATATTTTCACAAACTTTGGCTAAAAAATAGAAACAGAAGAGAGAAAATTATTTCTTTCATCTCTCATTTGTTCGAGGAGTGCTTTCAGTCCTTTCCCTTCTCCCCTGGTGATTCTACTAACTTCATGTTATACATGGGTTATAATAAAGTCTTTTTAAAATCAAAGCCAAAAGAAGGAGAACAAATGCCAAAATGTCAGCAGTACTTTACAAAAATTATCCCAAAGACTGTATGAAATCCATCATACTGAGAAAAACCCAATTAGTAGCATACTGCTCAAGCAAATAGAGAGATACTATTCACTTATTTGCAATGCAACTCAGAGCTCTTGTTTTAGAAAATGAAATCATTCATGCCATTGAATGTAATATTTCAGAAGCTGACAAATCTATTTCCCACACTGACAAAGCCCCTAGGAAACCTCAGTGGCAAAATCACCTGAAGGATTTATTAAACTGAAGAAAGCCGACAGACACATTTGAGGAATGGGTACACTGCACATTGCAACAAACGTGGGTAGAGCCCTTCCCAAATCTTCGTTCGCGAAGCCTAGCCTTGATGATATGAAACACTGCACAGCTTGCCCATCCCTCTCTCAAGACCTACTAAAGAAAACAGTAGCTGAACTGTTATTTCTTTGTGCTTACTAAAAAAAAAAAAAAAAACCACAAAAATCTCACAATACACAGGAAAATAAACCATTAAATTGGAATGAAGAGGGTTTAAACAGCAGTAACAAAAAAGAGCTTATCTGAATACTGTAACATGCTGATAATCTGCTGGTATGACTGTACATTTTGCTCTGGCACTTAAAAAAACACATAGGAGTGGGGGGGGGGAGGGGCAGAAAGAAAGGCAGATACTGAATCCAAGCAGAGCTTTGCTGAGTACAGACATCAGATAGCTGGGCTGGCTGAAATATAAAAAGTTAACTCACTCAAATACCCTGTAAGTTTGGTAGCCCCAGGGAGCTATGATTTTAAAAGGTTTGGGGTAGAAGAAAACAAGATGAGAGGTTGCCATTGCAACTTTATTATCTGATATTGTTTTGCAAAGTTGGGGCAGGGTATTGTGATATCTTGGTCATTTCAGAAAGCAATTAAATTGTCAGCCATGTGGTACATTACAATGAAATCACATTTCAGAACGGGCATGTGTAGGGGAAGATCAAAAGAGTTGAACAGAACCAAATTGCCAAAAAAAATTGATAAGTGTCAGAAATGCACAGTAACAATTTCTTCCTCACAACTTTTTATTTGTAGAAGATTCTCATTATCACAATTTGTGTTTGCATGTGTGTAATTATTCCCCAGGATTAAGAAGGAAAAGGCAAAAATAAATGTCTGAAGTCTGTCTACAAAAAAAATAAACAGAATACAATCCCTCAGTAGTTCAATAGCCCTTTTACTTTTTTTTTAAAATCTATTGTGCCTGTTTAGAATAAAAAAAAAAAAAAGAAAAATGGCACGAAATCTGATAAACCTCCTACAAGCATCTGCCAATTCAGTTTTCTTTAACAGTGAGTACACATATTAACATTAAAAACCATTTTGATTATGCACACCAACTACAGTATGACTAAAGACACTGAAGAATTCCTGCTTTTTTATCCCTGTATAATTTACCTCTGGCAGAAAAAGATTTCACCCAGACAAATCATTATTACAACACTACATTTCCTCCTGGAAGCTGCAACAAAAATACTATTGAAGGAAAAAAGAACATCAGTGATCAAGTGATGAAAACTGAGCAGGCCTCAACAATATCAAATATGTCCTGAAAAGACAGAGAAAAATGCAGCTCTTAATCATTACTTACCACAAGGGTAACTCAGGACCTGGATGTCATCAATGGCAATGTAGCCCTTTCTCCCATCTGAGACTTCAGCTTCAAATATTACCTGTCAAAATGAAAGAAAAAGTGTTTACAACACTCATTTCTACAGAATTCCCCCAGTGGCAAGCGTGTAGATATAAGACACATTGCCTTTTTCATTTAGTTGAAGTTCCTTCCAAGTTTGACAACTGAATGGAATATTTATTACTCAATGTATTGCAGTTCCATACTATTCATATACATGACTTGCTTTGGATTTGCTGCTCATAGCACACCAGAAAAACATGTTTATTACCTCAGTTAATGGCATACTGCTTTCACTCAGTTAAATGTACAAACATGATTCAATTCTGAAAAGATGCCATTACTTTGAAACAGGTTAGATATCAGCACACAACGGATCAACCAATTTTAACAAAATTTTATCATTCTTGTTGGGGGTCCCAATATAGTCCACAGTCTCCTGTAACCTTCTGCAGAGCAGTTGCACAGGGAAACATGCAGCAGCACAGAAACAGTGCAGCACTCCCCAGTGGCAATGAAAAGAACAGTTGTACTATGAGATTTATGTAGTAGTTGTTAACTTCATTCTTCATTCTTGCAAGATAATGTGGAAATTTCTGTGCATGAAGAAAAAGAGGAGACTATTTTCACATCCAGCATCTTGACCCACCCCAAATGGGCAGTAACAACAAAGAATTGCTCTTGGATGGCTCCAGAGACTGGAACTGGATTTTGATACAGAGGTACCAAAACATTACCAACCAACAGAAATGACCACTTCACTCTTCAGTCTCAAGAGAGTCCTTGGAGCAAGCAGCTCCTGTTAATCTCCAGAGTTCCTTGTGGACCATTCATTCACAAAAATACCCTCTTCAGCAAGATACCTGAAATTTATACAACTTGACTCTGTACACTGCATCAGGTACACTTCCATGTTCTTATGCTCCACTCACTGAATTTCCTCACCTTTACATCCCATCCAGACGTGAAGTGCAATTTGTCTCCCCACCACAGGAGGCAGGGATCCCAGGTGGTCTCTTTACACCTAGAGATAATTTCAAAACCTCAAACAGGGAAAAATAAGGAAAACTTCCAAGGAAAGGTGGCTATGGACATGTTAATGATGTGGTTCATAGCATTCCCAAACTTGTGCTTTGACTGCAGAAAGAGGAAGCCTTTGGGGCACATATATTTTGACAGCACTGGACTACAGTCCTCTTCCAATTTCTCCAGAAGTTCCCCTGAAGACTGCATTTCTAACCCCTTTCTTTTTTTTCCTTTTTATTTTATTTGCACCCAAATGCAATTAAGTTGCAAAACCCACTTCATTCTCTGCCTCTTCCTCCTGCTTTGGCCAACAACAGCTTGATGGAAATTAATTTAGTCTCAGGGTCCTACTTTTACAATGCCGCTTGTCCAGTGATCTCTCTGACCAAAGCACTATTTGACAGTGTCCACCCACTCCTCAGACATCTTCAGAGAGCTGGCACTTGTTCCCAGTAAGGAGTATCAATATTAATATTGATTAATCATATTTTTATTTAAATGGTTACATCATGTGGAAGACAACTCAGTAAGAAATAAACATTATATCTAAATCTCTTCTGGCAGACAAGTTCCTTTACAACACAATACAGTTTATAACATACACAAACTCCAAAAGCACATTGTTTCTCAAAGTCCAGTTAAGAAATTTGAGCTCCAATGTTAAGAACTGGACTAAATTTACACCTCACTCTAACTGGATTGTTAGTAATTTATTTGGAAGTAACTTAGATCCAGTTCCCAGGGAAGCTTGGCCTATGTAAGTGTGTCCTGTATGTTGATACCTTCCCACACCGGGTATCACAGAAGAGAAAGTTATCTTTCCTGGAACACAGCTGGGAATTAATTTACTCGGGTTTTTCTACCTCTACAAGATTAATTTAAGTAATCTCAACCCACCAGAAGTAGGAAGTTATCAAAAAAGGAGAAATTCACAGGAATTGGTAAGATTAAATCAAGGAGATCCATGGGAAAAACAAACAAACAAACAAACAAAATCCCACAACACAACGAAACAGAAAACATGAAGAAATATGGAAAGGCAAAGTCTATGAAAAGTTATAAGGTATAATGTTTACAAGATAAGCAAAAGAAAAATGCAACAATTAAAAAGACAGATATTAGAGAGCTGAGATTTCATGTATGCAGTACTAAATTATTATTATTTACATTCATAATTGGTATAAATACAACCATGAAATATTCATAACTATAGACACAATATAGGAAAAGACGCAGCTCAAAAAAATTATTATCAGGTTTTAATGTAATAACATCTGTTCACATTTAAAATGGAAAGTAGAAATGGGGAATTGCATATATGGGTGAAAACCTATAAAAAGCAATTTTAAATGCTGACAAGTTAGACCAGAACCTGGGGTTGTTCTTTTCCTCAGATAAGCATACACTACTTGAGAAAAAACAGATTGTTGGGCTATTCCTTTCACCAGAGGAGGCTTATCCTAATAAGACACTAGTGCTTTGGGAGTGAATCCTGCACTTCATCTGCACTGCTGTTCAGTTTACAGTCCTAGAAAGAATGGCTTCAACACTTTCATTTTAGCTGAAAAATAATTCAGATTATCACTCTAGCCAGAAAACACTAGTTGTCTGTGCAACTATAAATGTCCTTCCACTTATTAAAATTTAATTGCGTGCTCATCTAGTGCACTTCTGAGAGATGCTCACTTCCTTTAATGGAAAGGAGAGAGAGAGAGATCGTTTCCACTGGATGAATTGGGCTGGCACAGAGCAGGGCTGTAGAGACAGCTATCCTGTCTCATTTGCACCAGTGTTGCCACAATGAATGAGAAAGGGAAACGCTGAATCGTTCAGGTAGTTCAAATGCTACTCAAAGGAATTAGATTTGATCCCTGAATTTTCTACACAGTTCCAAGGTGATACTCAGATGTTATTTAATTCTCCAAATAAAACTGCATATCCTTGTTTATGAAGTGCCTACATTCACATGCAAATGAAGATCTAGTGTCAGAACTCCCTGAACTGGATGTACTCCTACATATTTAGAAATTCCCAATGTATCTCTTGTCCATATATTGGGTCATTTTCTCCCTAAAACCATGCAAGCTTTTAGTGAACACAGTATCATTTGGAAAGATCCACGGCAGCTTTGAGACATTTCCATTTGTCTGGTTTGTACAGACTTCCTTCAATGACCTAAATCTGACAAACTGATCCCAGTCACCCTTCTATATTATTCAAAACTTTGTAGACCTCTATTATACATCCCCAAGTAATTTTGCCTCAAATTTGAACAGTCCCAGATTGTTCAATCATATAAAAGCCATTTGATTATACTCATCCTTCTCTCTAAAGCTCTTTCTAACTGCACTATATTCTTTGAAGATAATGAGAGCAGAGCTGGCACAAAGTAACAAAAATATGGGTGAGTCATAATTTATACAACAGCACAATATCGTTATCTAATTTATACTGACTTTTTTAACCATTCTTAACACTTCATTTCCTTTTTTTTTCACCATCACTGGGCTCTACACTGACATTTTTATGAACCCCACAATGATTTTATGCAGTGTGCATTACTTTATATCTCATTATCTACACTAAAATGTGCCTGTCATTTTATTGCTCAATCACTCACAGTTGGAGATACTGTGATGGTCCTTCTACAGGACCTTACAATTACATACTGTCCTTGCTATTCCAAAGTAGCTTTCACCAACAAACTTGTCTTTGCACTGTTCTCTGGCACCCACTCTGGTCCCATATGAACATGCTGAAGGGCATAAATTTCCATAGGATGCCTTGGTGACTACTTCAAGACATCTTGACAATTTATTTCTACTTTCTCTTTTTCCTCCTAAACAATTATGTATCTATGGAAGTATATCATAGAATGGCATCTTAGCTTCACTACAAGCTTGTGTAGAGGGCCATTTGGAAACCTAACTAGACTCTATCAATCACATCACCCTTACTTATATGTTTGTCAACCCCTAAAGGACTCTAAGTTGAAAATTAGGTGGATGATGTGCAATATAGAATAAAATAAAAAAATGAGAGATGTGATATATATATATATAGTCTCAGAACCCCATATCACAAAATTCTTCTCCCACCTCCTAACCTTCCTCATTGCTATACTAATATTAACCATCACCAACAATATATTCCTCATATATTATTCCTTACAATATTCCAATATTATTTATTGGCTGAGAGAGAGTCGGGATCTTATCATTCCCTCTAACCGGATGATGACATGGCCAAGCAGAAGCCAATGCTGCTGTACTTCAACCCGTACTCTACAACCGTGTTGGAGATATCAGATTTATTCTCTGTATAGCATGACAAGCCTCCACAATAAATATCTGAGAAATTTAACAGTCCTCCTGAACAAATCAGACCCCGCTACTCCCCCTTCTAGGCCTCATTTTAGCCGCCACAGGAAAATCTGCTCGATTTGGCCTCCACTCATGACTACAGCTGCCATAGAAGATCCCACCCCAGTATCTGCCCAACTTCACTCCAGCACCATAGCGGTAGCCAAAATTTTCTTACTCATCCACACTCACTCCATATTCTGTAACAACCAAACTGCCCTTACCTTATGCCTCTGCATAGGTGCCCTCTCCACACTATTCGCCACCACATGTGTCCTAACCCAAAACAGTATCAAAAAAATTATTGCTTTCTCCACATCAAGCCATCTAGGTCTAATGATTGTTACAGTTGGACTAAATCTCCCTCAGCTATACTTTCTATATATCTCAACCCATGCATTCTTTAAAGTGATATTATTCTTTTGCTCTGGATCTATCATCCATGTACTTTTCAGACCCCAGCTTTAAAATGCAGATGATGAAAATCACTGTTCATCTAATACTTCAGAAATAAATGTTTTGAACAACTTAAGTACTCAACAATATTTGAATGCAACGGGAGAAGTAGCAATTATTACAGGAGAGACTCCTACGCAGGTTTAGTTGTTAAGAAATACTCAAACCTTCACGTTCCTTCACAGCCATAACAGTGCATCCTGTAATCACCATGAAGGCTAAGCCCGAACTTGCAGGAATATAAAAAATGTACTTTTTAAGGACTGGCCTCACTGAATTTTTAACTCTTGTCAGGATCCAAAAGTTTAGGTATCAGCACCATTATTAGCTCATTTGAGGCACTGATCAAAATAAGGACTCCCAAAGCATACCTAGTCCATTAAGTACAATCGTAGTCAGGAAAGAGGGAAAACAACTTTGCAGCCCAAAGGTTACCTTTAGGAACACTTTTCTTCCTAAATTTTGTAAAAGCTGTTTTCTTGTAAGCGATATACCACCACCACCACCGAGCAGGATACTTTCAGTACAGTTTAAGACCTTCCTTGTCCTTTCTCCATTTGACTAGTTTTCTGGCTACTCACAGTAGTGAAGGAGGCAGAATCCCCCACAGTTTTGACAGCAGTCCTGTCACACCATCATGTATATAAAGCTAACATCAATTAGACAAAAATTAGTATTAAAAGGTTTAGTTACAACAGAAATGTAGTGTTTCACTGACTAATTTTTCCTGCTAGACTCTAATACATTGCATTACAGAGAGGTGAAGAAGAATTTGTGATGGAAATAAAAAAAAAATTTTAAAAGGAAAAAATTAGATATTGTAGTTTCCACACAGCATTCAACTTGTAACATATCTTTTGTTCCTGCATAGTAGGGCTTCTACTAGCTTAATTACCTGAAATCAAACTTGTAGATGGGTGAATTCCAATGCTTGGTGGAAAGGTGTATTAGAGAGCTGTATGCAAATAGAAGGCATCATGTCTGTGATAAACCACAGTAAAAGCACAGCACAACACACAAAAAAATCCCAACAAAAACCAAACAAAAACCTCCTCATCAACTGAACAAAATACACACAAAAAAAAACCCCAACCAAGCTTCAACTAGAGCATTACTGGACACTTCGTGCAATTCTAGTGCACATAATCCAGATTATGTGCCATTTTGATTTTTGGCACTTCCTACATAATTTTTATTCAATTTGTGAATAAAACAAATGAATTACTTAATATCAAAGGAAGAAGGGGAGTTATATTAACTAACTTCTTTAGGTGTGAGTTATATCAACCTCCCCAGATACAAACCTTTAAAGGCTTTCCTAAGAATATAAAAAGAAAACATATTCATTTTTTTCTACTTCATACACATCTCTTTTGTTGGTTAATTTTCAGTTTTATAAAAGCACAGTAGGGTGACTACAGATATACTTGAACCTACTACTTGCACTAAAATGATTAAGATTAAACAGCATATAGAAGCAAGTTTGTTTTGTAGTAAAATAATTTTCTGTAGATAAAAAGCCATGAACAGCAAGACCAGTTATACATAAAACAGTAACCTATCCTATTCACTGACAAGCTTCTAGCCCAATCCAGTGCTTTTACAGTGTTAAAGGCATTTTAAAACACTAAATCAAAGGTTTTAATTACCAAGAAACTGAAAATTAATATAAATGTGAAAACAGTTTCATGTTACAAAAGAAACACTTAATGGAAGCTAGCTGAAAGAAAGGGACAGCTAAAGAAATCTTATCTAACATATAAAAATTTTGTTGATAAAAAGCATTTCCCTTGTGAAAGTTACAAATAATTTTGCTGAACTAATTTAGAATTCACGAAAACATAATTACTTCCATTTGAATGCTTAAGTAGTACTGTGAGGCAGCCTTTGCTGCTGACAGGACCCAGGATAACTTCCAGCATAGCAAATCAAACACTTGAGTGAAAACTTTGGGATCTCAAGTCTGCCAAGTCAGCTAACACCCTATTACTTCTTTTTTCCTCAAAAACACGCCTCCTGATATTGAAAACCAAAGGATATAAGGTTATCTGCTCACCAATATCCTTACCAGCTGAGCTGGTCATCTCAGATTCTTTGAGCATCTTACAATCACCTACAAGGAGCCTTGACATTCACACCCTCAAGTTATACTCAAGCTCCCCTTAACATAGGGGGAGCTTGAGTATAACCTCCCA
Organism: Corapipo altera; assembly: GCF_003945725.1. Lineage (NCBI taxonomy): Eukaryota > Metazoa > Chordata > Aves > Passeriformes > Pipridae > Corapipo > Corapipo altera. Next base: position 17,415,272 of record NW_020884874.1, read on the forward strand.
TAACCTACACCAGCAAGATTAATCTCAGTTCCTGCTGTCTGGTGAGGAATCACACAAAACATGTCTCCAAAGGCTCCTAAAGGCTAATCCTTCAGCGAATTTATTAGTTGTAAGTCAAGCCACCTAACCACCTACCTACCCAATCCCCAGGCGAAAAAAGGAGGGGAAAAAACCCAAAACAACTCACATCACAATACAGAAATTGTCTCTTTACATTTAAGAAATAACTTTCAGTGAGTCAAACAATATAAAAATGAGGAAAGACAATAACAATGTTTTACCTCCACAAACAAGATACATATTCCAGGAAAACACATTATTAATATGAAGCATAATAAGCCTTTGAAATGACACAATTATCCAGTGGCAGGAAGAGCCAGAAATTAGACTCAGAGACCCTGGAAAACACTGTGTTAGTAAAGAACACTGGGAAAAAAAATTCTCTGAACTTATCTTTGCTTACTTCTCATAAGTTGCTTATGCCAAATGTTTCTAGACTCCTGCCTAGAAAATGTCTGGATGAAGCACTATACATGGATGAGTTACAGCTGCTCTGGCTTTGGAGCTGCAGTAGTTTATCATGTGGGAACACTTACAATCTTATAAAAACCCACCCTGCTCTTGACTGACTGAAGAACTTGAAGAAAAAACATTCTTACATAGCCCATAAACACCAGATCTTCAGTACAGCAAAACATTTATTTAAGTGTGAAAGTTCTTAAAGGACTGAGATTTAAAAATAACAGTAGCACTGCATACAAAGGTATGACTTTTAACCATGAGCAACAAAGACATTAATAGCATTGTAAGTGATGACATTTAAAAGCTAAAACGGGGAACGTAGCCATAAGAGAAGTTAAGGATCAATATGAAATACTTAATACTTTGCTTGTTTTTGTGATATAGCAAAACCTTAAGAAAAAAACACTTTCCAGTAGCGCAGAAGCAGTCCTTTTGAACATCGCTAGCTACTTGAAAATGCAGCAATACAAGCCTGGTATGATGCTGTTTTTTCAAATCTAGGGCGGAGGTCAGTCCTTTTTGACTTTCAGTGACCTTTGGGAATTCCCTATTATGTGGAAAAAATTTTATTTATTTTTTTTTGTAAATATGCTCTGTCTCAAACCATATATATTCCCAGTCAAATTACTGACACATTTGAACACTCTTGGTAATCATACCCATTATCTCTTGAAGTAATATCTGCATTAGCCAGTATATATAGGGGGGTCACATAGCTGAAAAGTAGTTGGCAGAAAAGGACATAGGTGCCATGGTAAATACCAAGTTCAACATGAACCAGCATTGTGACCTTGTGGCAAAGAAGACCAAATGGCACCCTGGGCTGCATTAAAGTGTTGCCAGTAGATCAAAGGAGCTGATCCTTCCATCCAGCACTGGTGAGGCCACATTTGGAGCGCTGAGCTCCTCAGTACAAGAGAGACGTGGACACAGTGAAGAAAGCCACTGAGTGAAGGGTCAGAAAGATGATGAAGAGATTGCAGCATCCCTCAGATAAGGGAAGGCGAGACAGCTGGGACTGATCAGCCCAGAGAAGAGAAGGGTCACGGAGATCTCATCAAAGTATATAAAAACCCAAAGAGAGAGTGAGGACAGAAACAGTGTGACAGGACCAAACACACACTGTAGTTTGGATTGCATATCATCCCTTTCTCATTAGGAAGTGTAAATTGAAATATTTCATGTATGCATTTTGCAATCATTAATATTTACTACATGTATTCTGCCAAAATGCCAGCCACTGACTAATACCTGCCCCTTTTACTATAATTCCTGCCTATGAATCTGTGGGACAATGGAAGCAATATTTGTATAAGTCACCTGGAAAGATTTGCTATCCCCTTCCACTAGTACCTAATAAAAATGTAATATCATCTATCAACAAAGTTTTGAGCTATGAAAGGTTCTCCAGCAACCATTTTTAGCCATGACAAATGTTATCCATAACCATGGAGAAGCAGAGACTTTTCCAGAGGGCAGGGTAATCTTGCCCCATTGCCTGCACTTGAGGGTGGGCTCACAGAGACTTCGTTGCCAAATGCTGAATGTGAATAAGCAAGTTTTTTAAAACCCAAAGCTCAAAATCTGTTGTGTTAATTCCTATTTGTTTTCATGTGAGAATACAAGCCTAAATGATCATGCTGCCCTGCACTATGGAGCTGACTGAGATGGTAACTCCTAAATTATCTTGTATGCTCTGTTTTATACTTTCTTGTTTGATTGTTTTGCACCTCAAAGCTTTCCTGTGTTTTGATTTAATGAACCAGAAGTTTAGGTGGGCAGTTGTTACTGCCTTTTTGGTGATGACCGTTTGTTTATCAGCAGTGACTACAGACCCAAGAAATCCATATATTTATGAAGGCTGATCATAGGACCTTAACTTACAGGTGGAACAATTGCATGGAGGAGGCAGCACATGCAAGTTCTCCAGAAGCAGATTACAGCAAACAAATCAAGTATAAAATGGTTTTTGTCACAGTGAAGCGATGGAATGAAGTTCAATTTTGTTAACCAGGACTTCATTGCTTCATAGTAGTTTTGAACAAATCAGTTTGACAGGTTACACCTTTACTTTACTGTAAGTAGCACAATTTCCACATTGGGTTAGGCTAGAACAACCTCAAGCCATGCCTAACAACAGGTTCAACTCCTTTTTTCTGTTCCTACCACAATTGAAAGAAATTAACTGCTCATGGTTGGTAAAGTGACAGTAAAGTCTATCAAAGCCACATTTGTGAATGAAAAAGCAAAAGATCCAGTTGTTTCTCAAGAGCATGATGCATTGAAAACGAAAACCTGAAGAAGAAAGAGGTTAAAGTTGTGCTTCTGTCTTTATAAACTTATACACCTTAAAAAAAAAAAAAAGATAGAATACATTTCCATAGATACACAATGATATCCATGGATTTTTCTCATGAAATTTAATTTTGTGAAGTAAAAAAACCCCCTGATCCTCAAACCAAAAACCACCCCAAAAAAACAGCCAAACAAAAATCACTAACTGAATCTTTCAAAGTATATTACCTGACATCCTTGTACAGGTCATGTCTAGGGTGTACACTTGGGACCAGGTTTTGGTGATTTTGCGTTCAGTGAGACTACCTAGCAAGACCACAAAGAGAAAGACCTTGAAAAGGCCCCTAGACATACCAGATATGCCAGACCTCCGGATACTCAGATTCAATTTCAACAAGTCTCTCTGCAAATTATCTTCCTACTTCTGAAAACATTAGAGCAGGAACATTGAAACCATTTAAAGTGTCACTACTACTTGGTTATATGCAATATTACATGCCTTGCTTAATGAAATCAGACATGTCAGATTAATTCCCTAATTTTCTACTTAAAGCAGAAACTTGCATTTGAGATTGTGATAGTGAAATACTTCTTTTTCCAAGCGCTTCTACATCAGGAATAGGTAGTAAAGATGAAGCACCAAAAGTAATAGCTGTGGAATCTGTGATACTGATTAGGTAAACATCAGTCAGGAATGATACAGATCTAGTTTACCCCACCACTGGCCAAGGCCAATATGTTATATTAACTCAGAAGGGATTCTCCAAATATGTTTTTCTGGGATATTTTTAGAGCTTTCAGAAATTATATAATTAATAATAAAATAAATACAGAATCTGTAGTTTCTTCAATTTATTTGGAGCAGAAATCTAAAGCTATTCAGCTTACATTCTATATCTATAGATGCTATAGTTGATATAGCTCAACAAATGAAACTGGATCAAATCAGAGAAGACAAGTTACTGACATGTCAAGTCAGGCACATCTCACTAAGACAAAAATTAACAAGACAGAGACTTGGGGGCAAAGAACTTCCTCTGTCCTCCTTAAAACCCTTGAATATATCTAATAAAGTCTTATTAGTTGTTTTCCCTCCTACCTTTTTGCTGTTGATCAATCTGCGACAACTAGCCTTTGAACAAACAAACTAAAATGAAAAGTCAAACAAAAGAATGATGAATCCAAATTCAAGGGAAAAAGGGCTCTCTGTTCTCAAAACAAATCCATTTTTATTTTTTAAGTATTTAAGATTAATACTGAGCAGATCTTTGTTTCTTCTATAGGTGTACCACATAAGTTATTTCAGCAATTTTGGCTACTAAGACAAGTAGTGCTTCTGTCTCTGGTACCGCACAGAAATGTATCATTTTTCTCCACAAATAAAGGAAGGCAAAAATACTGCCAAAATGAATATTGTCTCTTGAAAGACAGAAATAACCAAGAACCATTCATAATCACATCCTTTGAAATTTTTCAGGATAAAACACCAACTTGTTTTTTAAATTATTCAGAAAAATAGCTATGGAACACCAAGTAATTACTATTCTTGAAACAGCTTGGGGTTTATAACCAGTAGAGCAAACCTACCATAGCTTCTTTTAATTTGAAACACACGTTTTTAATGTGCCTATAAAATAATTTTCTAATAGATGGATTACTAAATGGCAGAAAAATATTTCATAGATGAATACTAACCTTTTACCTCATAAAATTACAACTTTCATCTACAATAAGCATATAAGAAAGAAGGATGTCCTTACTAGTAACCTTCTGAAGATAAATTTCAATCCCAAAACAAACACATTTTACAACCTCTGCTCTCAAGGCTCATTGTTTATTATTGTAAGTCATGGTAAGTTATTAGAGATTGTCCCACTGGCAATCACAGAAAAGTCAAAACCTGTATTTAAGCTGCCCTTTTTTCCAGCAGGGGGCAGGGGCAGTGTCCCACCAGTGGATCCAGTTGATATCTGTATCACAACACGCTGCATTATGTTCAACATGGTGCTTTTTACTTCCATGATATTTTATAAAGGATGACAAAGGCATTTCTTAAGTGGGAGTACATTAGGGTTTGCAATATGAATGGTGATTTCCGTCCTCACCAGATTCAGGCTTCTGCAGTCACAGGAGATTATTGTCATGTTCAGTTCACAAAGGTTTGCAGAACACTACAGGCCATAATAAATTCCCAGCATTAAAACACAGCTTTAACCACCACAGACATTCACCATGCAAAAGCCAAGAGTACATTGCTCCACCACAATAAATACTGAAGGCAGTGCCAGTATCTGCAACAAATTCTCTACTGTCTCCTACTGAAAAATCCAAGTACATTTAAATTAGCAAAGTTCACCACAGAATACACATTTACTTTATGCTCACACTTAAAATACATATGCAAGAATACTTATTTTCACAATTCTAAAGACAAGCTACAAAAACTCCAAATCCATGCACGTGAAAAAACTACAGGCTTTGATCTGTTTACACAACTTTTTCTGGATACCAAACTTTTAAATAAAATCACAAGCCTAACTGTGACAAAAAGGTCAACAAGATATGTACATATATACACACACCATCTATATACTGAAGGAGAACAATTACAGCATATTAAAATATTTCTGCATTTAGCAATAGATATATAGATCTATGCATGAATGTGCTTACATGTGCCTATACATACTTTGAATTTGGACAAGGTATTGATCCCACAAAATGAACAGGACATTGTGTCTCAACAAACATTAACTCTGTTTATCTAAAGAACACTAAGAAACCGCCAGACTGTTGATGCCATTTTTAGGTAGCAACATTTTCAGATATTCTCTTATACATTTGGCAACAGGGTATTTGGAGCAACTAATCTGGATTACCTAAAAGCCTTTTGTAAAGAGATGTCAAAATTAAGCTTTCTCTAATTGCTCAACTGATCCACATGGAGTTACCAGATTCTCCTCTCCCTTGCTTAAAACAGACCTAGTCATTTCAATCAAGCCAAACAGCGACAGGACAGGGCTATTCAAAGCATTTCTATTCCCCTCCCTTACACTGATTACTGTTTAATAATGGTAAATACAACAAATTGAGTAATAGTCATTTTGTCCTTTAGCATATCCAGCTATCCTTGGCTTAAGTTTAGTCAATCCTGTGCACAAAACCAAAGCAAACATCAAGGTCCTGACAAAAGTCAGTGATTAATAAGGACAGTGCAAACTAAAGAAGAAAAAACTGTGTGATCCATCTCTGTGCTGTAAACAGGTCTCTAGATGTGAAAAAATTCAAGGTATTTGTAAGACAATAAATACAGGGGATGTCAGAATATCTAGGGAACTCAGGTCCTATTCATCTTGTGCCTGAAAGATATGGAGAAACAATCCCTTACTAACAACCATGCGTTCTTTTCTCCTTCCTCTTCATCTTACACTGCTTTAGTGTAAGTTGTTGAATGCCTGAATTCTTAAATCCAGGATGTGCTTCTGAGGACAAAATGCTTTCCTTGTGAGCTAAAAAATTTATTATGTACATGTCAGGGTATTAACACACACATGCATGCACATGCACACAGGGGTTTTTTGCTCTTACTATCTTATTGCCACTCTCTCTAGCAACATAGAAGGTTTCAAAACACTGTAAGACAGCTTCAAGAAAAATGTCTGTGTTTGTTCTAGAAACTCCATCCACACACTATATGAAGGCCCAGAGGAGAAAAAAAAAGTATACTATTCTACTAACAATTAACTTTCGGAATATAATGAACTGTGAACAAGTGGTATCTAATATTCAAGCACTATTTAAAGTGGAACATTTTAGACATGTCTGATTTCAACCTACAAAATACTTTATATCTTGTATCCAAAAAAAAAACTTCCGGTGAGTGCCAGAAGGTAAGAGTGAGGTACACAGTTAATGTTAAAAAAATCATTAGAAAGTTAAAACACAATTAAAACTTTAAAACACAATTCTAAAAACTGCAAAACCTGGAGATTTAGCAGCATCTCTCACTATGCCTCAAATACCATCCTGCTACTATTAGGTGTTAAACAAATACCAAAATAGATAATCTGGGTATATGGTAAAAGGCTAATTTTGATCCTTTTGAAAGAAATTAAATAAACATAAGCTTATCAGGTACAACAATTTTGGGATAGTAGAATATTACTTAACTGCAATGGAAATACGTAAGAAATACAAAAAGAGCTGCTTTTTAATTGCCAAAGATCTTAATTTCAAAGGGGGAAAACCCAGAAGTACCAATAAAGGGAATCTTCTAGACATTGATAGAGCGTGCTTATTTCCATGCACTTTTCTTCAGCAGACCATTGCATTTCTGTGTGATTAAGTTACTACAGCACCTCATGCTTTTACCAGTTTACAGAGTTCTAGCATAAACTGTTACACCACCACATAAAAACCAGCTCACTCATTCTGAAGATACTCTTTGTGGCACGCCCTCCAGTGCATCCTCTAACATATGCTCTTACATATCCATACCTCAAAAACTGTAAATATTTACTACATAGTCTCAGTTGTTCAATTTTTATTTAGTTTCAAACTCTTCTACTCAATGAATAGCAGAGGAGCTAATCAAAGGATAAGCTAGGAAAAAAAAAAAAAATCAGTGTTTGAGTTTGGTTGGGTTTATGATTTTTTTTTTCTTTTTTCCAGCAGGGTTTTTACTGAAAAAAGATAACAATCAGATAGAATAAAAATTGTCACTGCAGCAACAGTACCTAAAATTGATGTAATGTGAAATCAAGCTTACAGCAGTTAGCTGAAATTAAGTTTCTTAGTGCACATGGCCTGAGGAAAGTTAAAGTATGCAATGGAATATACTTATAGAAATCTCTGTGTCATCTCTAAAAACTAACCAATGAAGAGTGTATTCAAATTTTACATGTGAGTAAGACTGTTACTTATATGTCAGTATAAGAGTAACTAGACATGTACATGCCACACTTCATGCCACTTTCTGCCACATTTTCTACGTAAAAGTTGAGAAAGACACCATTTTAATAGTCCTGTTTATATCAAGGGCTACCTCCATCGGTCAATAAAAACAATTTTACATCTAAACTAAACTCCACGAAAGTAATGGTTAAAATTTCTTTCAAAGTTTAAATAAGATCTAACACACTCAAAAATGAACATTTCTTATACTGAATTCACACCATCCTTAATTTGTTGTCTCTTTTGACTTAGCTGACTTTTTGATCAGAAAGACTAAGGTGAAGAGAAAAAAAAAACCAAAAACAAAAAACCAAAAACTCCTACCTAGGCCATTAATTAATAGATTTGACAACAAAATGAGGTCAGATCACAAACTGTTATAACTGACAAACCCAAGGGTAGCATCCCTTTTCATAGATTAGTAGCCAAATCAGTTGCAGTAAGTAACTTGATGAGAAAAATATTTCATAAAAAAAGAAGAAAGCAACCACTATATTCAGGATGATGTCTTCATTTGTAATTTTGCTCAGTTCATCAGTTCGAAGAATACATAAAAAGAGACATATAAATTTTATTTTTTTAAAAGAGAATATTACTTCCCCAGACGATCATTTCCTTTCTTTTTTCCCCTCCAGTCCCTCTGACCATCTCCTCTCTCACTGTTTCTTGCCCTTCCTGCAAAGGATGAAGTATCTTTTGCCATCCTCTGAAAAGAACTTCAAGGATAATAATTTGATTGAAAGCGCTCCACTTCACTCATGAAAAGCCATGAGACTTCTATCCAAGGCTACTAATATATTTTTCAAACAGGTATGTGAAAGCTTCTTACATAGACATTATCTTCATTTATAAGACAGAGTGAAAATAAAACCAGAAGCTGAAAGTGTCCCACAACTGGCAGCACAAGTCTGGGGCAGAAACTTAAGTTACTTAAAGGCAAAATAAATTAACAGAATCATGGAACCATTTAGAATTGAAAAGATCTTTGAGATCATCAAGTCCAACCATAAATTCTTAGTCAAGTGCTTATCTGAAAATACCTGTTAATGTCCCTTTAATTCACTCATGCAGGAGCCTGTGTATAAAAGTTAAGCATCTTAGGTGAATAAAAGCCTGAAATCCTGTTTCTGAGCTACTATACAAAATTTTCTCCCTGGGAGGTGGGGAAGTCTTTTAACTCATCATTTTTGGTTGTCCCTGCCAGCAAAGCATATGCTTTGTTTGATCTAACCAGTAAGACCAATTTGCCAGAAAGCAACTTTTCAAAGACACATGTTGCAAATACTCCACTGAAATAAAGTCTTTAGTGTTTACTGGGCAAATTTGACCAATTCACTAAGTGACTTCAGCAAATTCAGCAATAACATACTTCTCTAAGAAGAAAGCACTAAATGCACTTCTAAAAGCAAAATAAAACATATGCAAAACAAAAAGCCATGTGCACACAGTATGTCTGAACAGCAGGCAAGTATTTCTTGGTCATTTCCCTGTGCTGTTAATAAAAGCATCTCACTAAGTATAAAAAACTTGTACAACTACAGCAAAATCTCAAAGGATTTGAAGCAATTTTTCCCCTTCTCCTACACTGCCTGTTGTGCATCACCTGTTGACATGACACAAAAATTATCACGTTCTCTACTTCTCAGTGTAGCACAGTCACTCATCCAATACCTCCATTCACAGCCAAATCGTAGGACCCTTTGTCCTTGTCCTGGGGAAATTTGCCACCATCACTGGTCATGACATGAACTCTATTACAAGACACCCCGCCTAGTGGATGAGGAAAAGGCTGTGGATGTTGTCTGCCTGGACTTTAATAAAGACTTTGACACTGTCTCCCACAGCATTCTCCTGGTGAAACTGGCTGCTTATGGCTTGGATGGGTACACTGTAGGCTGGATAGAAAACTGTGTGGATGGCCAAACCAAGAGAGTGGTGGTGAATGGAGTTAAATCCAGTTGGTGGCCGGTCACTAGTGGTGTTCCCCGGTGCTCAGTATTGGGCCAGTCCTGTTTAATATCTTACTCAATGATCTGGATGAGGGGATTCAGTGCCCCCTCAGTAGGTTTGCAGATGACACCAAGCTTCTGGAGGGCAGGAAGGCTTAGCAGAGGGATCTGGACAGGCTGGATCAATGGACCAAGGGTAACTGTATGAAATTCAACAAGGTGAAGTGCCGGATCCTGCGCTTAGGTCACAACAACTCCCTCCCATGCTACAGGCTTGAGGCTGAATGGCTGGAAAGGTGCTCTGCAGAAAAGGATCTGGGGCAGCTGAATATGAATATGTGCCCAGGTGGCCTAGAAGGCCAGTGGCATCCTGGCTTGTATCAAACAGCTTGGCCAGCAGGACTAGGGAAGTGATCATTCTCCTTTACTCTGCCCTGGTTAAGCTGCACCTCAAATCCTGTGTTCAGTTTTGGGCCTCTCACTACAAGAAATACATCGAGGTGCCTGAATATGTCCAGAGAAGAGTAACAGAGCTGGTGAAGGGTCTTGAGCACCAGTCTTACAGAGAGTGTCTGAGGGAGCTGGGGGGTTTTAGTCTAAAGAAAAGGAGGCTCAGGGGAAACCTTGTTGCTCTCTACAGTTTCCTGAAAGGAGGCTGTAGGAAAGTGGAGATCAGTCTCTTTGAGATAATAAGCCATAGGACAAGAAGAAACAGCCTCAAGTTCCACCTGGTTTAGACTGGATATTAGGAAAAATTTTCCTATCTTCTTGAACTACACAGTTTTGTACATACAGGACGTATCTTTTCTACTTGTTCTGATTTTGCATCTATTTCTCGTGCTTACATCCACTAAACATGAAAAATGCTTCTTAAGAGAGGTCTGACTTTCTCAGAAGGACAAGAACCAGTTTGACAGACTAAGGTTTGAAAATGCAGCCTTGTACACTGCTGCTGACAGATGGGGCAGGACTTGCTAAAGGAGTAGGTCTGCTGCTTTGCCCACAGACATGGAGAATGTACACGATCTGTACTAGGAAATGTGAAATTTGAATGAAGCCTTCCTTGCTCCTTTACTGACACTCACTCATTCCAGATTTAAATTACAAGTTACACAAAGACTGTCTCAAATCCTCAAGTATCCCACCTGCAAGCTAGAAAAAAGTGAGAATATTTAATATACTGACTAAAGAAAGCTATTATCTCACATATATATTAATTGTTAGGAATGCACATAAGTCTGGTTATGAAAAAGAAGCAGTTCTTAAAAAGAATATTCTAGTCTGTTTCAAAAGTAAGTATTACACTACAGGCAAGGAAATAAACTTTCTTCACCTACATCTAGCACATTGACAATTTGAGGTAAATGTACTGAACTTAGCTGTAACATTAACTGATTTTTTAAAAATCTCTCCTATAAACAGGTTAAAAAAAATTTTAAAAGGCTAAAGCGGAAGTGAACAGATAGTGTTACTATAGCAGCAAAAAATCAAAAAAATGCCAGATTTCTCCCTTTTAAAATGAAAACCAAACTGCCAGAGTTATTGGGTTAGAAACTACTATGAGCAAAATTCTACAGTCTGAAAAGATTTACAGAACTTCACAAAAATCACTACAAAGGTACTTAAAAAGAAAAAAGCTAGAAAAGATGAAAAATGGAAAGTAATCACACTGCTGTGAAGCCTTACAAAAGGAGAGCCCAAGTAAAAATCTTTAATGAAAATCACTCTTTATTGCAGCAAATCACATATGTTACCAAAAGTATATAGTTATTCTTGAAAATAGAGAGTATTTTTATCATAAAGGAATTCAAAACACATGTATCTGAGGGAGCAATTATTTTACCTGGTAACATTTACCCGTAAGTGTAACAGTATAACATTTCCACTTTTTTGCTGTGTTATAAATATATGTATGCATATTAATGATCGCATTATCAGTTAAGTGACTGAAGTCTGTTCAGTTTTTGGGTTTGCTCTTGCTTTTAAATCCCAGAATCCTATTCTTTAAAGAATAGTTCATAATCTGTCTGCAGTACCACCTACCTAGAAATACTCCTCCGTACCCTAAGAAGGTCCAATGTGCACAATTCAGCATATACTAAAAGCAAACAAACAAGTGTTTATTTTACTGGCATTGTTGTTTCAGTCTTAGCAATATCAGACTGCTCACATTTCTATAATGCTTCTTTTGATTCACTGTCATTTACATTACATACTGTCACTTTGTAAATAAGCTGCTTGCTGCTATAACAACACGCTTGCTATGAATCAATAAAATATAAATCTATTTTATACAAATCAAAGAGCCATCATATGTCAATGACTGCAAAGAGTACTGCCTAGCATTAATGTTTTCAGCCCACCCACGAAGATCACACACAGCTTACACTCTGTAACCTCATACAGTGTTCAATTCAAACATATTTGTTGTAAACTACTGCGTTTTAGGAGCCAGCTAATGCTTTGTACCTCTTTTTCAAATATTACATTCCATACACAGAGGGGGTTTTTTGCCTTCATTACTTTCCTCCTGTCTATTTTTCAGTTCATCATACCAGTGAGGAACTCATTCATTACTTCTTTCTTGAAAGCTCCAAGTCCTTCCCCTGCAGGTAAAAGCAGCTGGTTTTGTCCAGGTGTCATGGGTTGGCTCTTAATTTCACAGGACAAGCTGTGTTTGTGAAATATGTCCCACAGTGATGTGTGGACATCCATACAGTCAGGATGGTGTGCAAAATGCAGATAGGGAAATTAATAAGTATACAGTTAAATACACAAATGTTGGTATGAGTGCTTAGACACTCATTTTTTGCCTACATCCAGTCAGACACTCGTGACTATTGCCTCTTATCTTTTTGCTATGCACCTCACAGAAGAATACAGTTCCATCTTCTCTTTAACATCCTTTAGAGAATTGATTCAAGGTCAACACTAGGAACTTTAGATACTTCTGTCTATTTGGCTTGCAGCTTCCTTTTCCACATACTTTTGAAAAATATGTTATATATCTACATGCTTATTCACACATACAGACAATTCATGAAAGCCAGACACAGAAAGCAAAGGGTCAGAATCCAATTCTACTCACATGGAAAAGGAAGCCTGTCATCCACAGATTTCTGATTATGAGGAGGAGAGATCCCAAGCTCTAATTATTTATTTAATAATATGTGCTCTTTTAAGCAGCAGTCCAGTGATTTCTATCTCCTAGCTAATGAGATGTACATTTCCTTAACAGAAAATGCTGTCAACAAGAGAACAGTGAGAAAGATGATGATATCTATACATTTTTTTCCTTCTTGGTATGATTATTTACAGGACACTAAATAATAGAACTCCCCATTTTATTGTTTGCCCTTTCGGGATCAAAGATGGTTAAAACAGAAGACCAAAAACTATAGCTCTCATGACATCTTCTTTAAAGTACTAAAGAAAAACATTAGGAAGTGAAGACAACACTTAGTAACACGGGTAACATTTCATACATGAAGAACCCTTCAGATTAGAACTTATCTTGAAGTATATCAAAGTTGAATAGGTTGACAGTAGACAACTTCGCCTTTCCTCTAAATGGCTTAAAGCTAAAAAAAGTACATTAAACTCTTCTAACTTGTATCATTTGACTACCTGTGGCATTGGTCTCTCTTGCCTCTTTAATAATGCCAGAAATTTAGAAAAGATGGTATCCTATTACAAACTTTCTAAAGTAGAAGTTCCAAAATTTTTGTACTTTTGTATTTGACCCAAAATATAATTTTCTTTGTTAAAATGTGAGTTCCAATGAAATATAACTCTAACATTGCTCTTCACACTTTGACCAACATTATATTTATTATTAAACCTATGAATCCATTGTTGTTATGATTAACAAACATAAAACAGGCAGAAAAACTTGAATCAAGTTGTTCTACATTGTATAATACTACACCAAAAAATATTTACCAGAGCATTTACCTGATGTACCATAAGCAGCAAGAAGATACTCTTTTCTCCAGCTGTTGTGAAATACACGTCATGAAAGCACATTTTCACCATATTTCCTGTTCTTTAAGGCTCTTTTTCTATCATGAAAGTTTAGGGAATTGTTTTAATTTCTTTAAGGTGTCTTTTATTTAACCACAGTTCATAGAGCTGTATGGCAGGCACCATTTCAGAACAGTCGAAAACTGACGCTACTAGAATTATTCCCAAAATGCGTTCTGCTTCATTCTTTATGCATTTTTTCTCTCTTTGCAATTCTTAATCTTCTATTTTGCTTTACTATTACCTTTTTGAGCAATGATATTTCACAGAACTATCCAAAATCATTCCAATATGTCTTTCTTCCTGGCAACATTTTCTTTGCCATCATCTGTAATCACCATGAAATTCAAATTAATAGCTGGAATTCCTCCTCGAACCCATCATTTATTCTGCAATATTTTTATAATTAAACTTATTTGGCTCACTCCTGTATTTCTTTTGCATCTCTTCATAGACAATTTTAGTTTTGACTATCCAAAAAAAATTCTGAATGATCTGAAAAAAATACCACTTACTTAACCATCAATTTCCTAATTCATTTGTGAGGATGCTGAAGTGCACAGCTTCCAGAAGACTTCTTTTTGAAACTCCAGTATTGGGTTTTCTCTCACCTTCCCAATCTATGACCACAAATTTTACTCCTACCCATATTTTTTTTTATAGGCAACTGAACTGCAAATTGTCTTTTTTATATATATTTCACAAAAAAAATTTAGCCTTGTCAAAGAACCTTTAGTCAAAACTTTTCATATCAAATCTCAAAAAATATCAGCTGAATCATCCTTACATATGTCCTCATGTAATTCTTTTCTATGAACTCAAGGGTCTAAGAAGAATAATTTATTTCTATAAAGAGGATGAAGACCTCATGTACTCCATTTTTGTACACTTATTCATGTCTTACCTATTTGTGCTGGCTTTGGAGAGGATGGAGTTAATTTTCTTCATAGCAGCTCATATGGTGCTGCATTTTGGATTTGTGACCAAAACAGTGTTGACAGCACAAGGACGCTTTGGCTATTGCTGAGCAGTGCTTGTACAGCACAAAGGCTTTCCTGTTTCCACGCTGCCCCACCAGTGAGGAGGTTGGAGGTTGTTTGCAGGAGGTTTGGGGGGGGGGGCACAAGCAGGACAGTCGGTCCCAACTGACCAGAGGGATATCCCATGTCATATTGCATTTGTCCTAAGCAACAAATACTGGGGGAAAGAATGAGGAAGGGGAGGATAGGGTGAGAGGACAGGGGGAGCATGGGGAAGCGGTTTTACTTTTATTTCAGTCATTAATGCTTTGGGCCTGGCGTGTGAATATTCTCACTCTCTTTTTTATTACTCTCATTAGGACATGACTTGCACCATTTAAAAGATGTCTTCCTCCTTGTAATAGTCATCTTTGCTCTAGTCTTAAATCCCCGCAGCTTTTAGTTTCAGTGGTATTGGGATATTCTTGGCTTTCTTACTTCTATTGTTCCAGATCCCTCTTACACAGGAGGGTTGTTCCATGATAGCTGAAATTGTTTTAACCTTTCAGCTGTTCCTTCCAACATATTTTATTGTTTTACCATAGAAGAATCTCACTCCAGTGACACTGCTCCTATGGAATGAAACAGGATCACTCCTACGGAATAGCTATAGAAATAATAATGTGATTTTTCCCTGGCTAGACAGGTTTCTCTTTGGTAGGTTTCCTAAGTAGTTACCTCAAGATGATAACCATTCATAGAACTGAAAACTTACTCTCCACATTCCACCTTAATATTTACCCCACCAACCTATATTACTGGCTTAGTATATCCCATTAACAGTAACCATCACAGCCAGGTTGGGAGTACAGTCCTAAAACAGTCCTAACACCCATAGAATAACAGTTCACAACACTTTTTCACAGAGTTTCTCCAAAAAATCACATTTTTTATGCTTCTACGGGGCTGACTCAATTTCAAAGAGCTTGATGCTGCCCTGGGAGCAAAATGGTGCAGAACTCCTGCACCCAGTTCCATTCCTTCAATGAACTATTTGCTTAGAAGCAAAAGATTCTTCCAATATCTCCATAAGGACAGAGAGAATATTAGTGGAGTACTTCTTAAAGAATTTATTTTTTTTTCTTCTTATTATTAAAACTTTATTAAAGGAAATAAAAAGTAGAACTGAACCTACATATTCAGCAGAACAGAAGAGTCTGAGCTTGTCAGAAGACTCAAGGAAAAAAACGACTCTCATATAAAGTCACACTAATTTTAAACAAGAAAAAAATTCACCAATTAAGTGTACTTTATCTTCATTTTAACAAAACCCTTAGCAACCGAACACTGTAAGTCTTGGTTGCTATGACAAAAATTATTATAATTAATATGATCGGAAGCAAAATAAAAACTGCTGTGCATTGGAGAAGGTATCATAACCGTTCACAATGAGAAAAGGTCATTAGATACTGTAGCTAATAATAATTAGCTTTTCCAAAAGGTCCCAAGAAAAGCTGCTTTTCAGTTGTTGTACTCTCTAACATTCCTTGAATCAAAAGTGAAGCTTAAACTAAAGTATGGACTTGACAACTCATCTACAAGCCAGACAAAACAGCTGTCTAATGCAGAACTCTGGTTTTCAGTCCTTTGAGCATCCTTCAAAGAGCAAGAATGTACTTTCCCCATATTTAACAAATTGGCTCTATCATTCGGAGTTGTCTCTCTTTAAGTACGTTTTTCATATTAGAATTTAAAGCTGTCTTTTGAAAACAGAAGTAGCTATTAATTATATCTTATTCCATATCAGCTTTTCCATCTTTACTACACTGTAAATGCTACTTCCAAATGCTTTCAAGGGTTTTCAGGTTTTTAAAAATAACTTTAATAACTACATAATTTTTTTTAATAACCATGTTTACATAGTAATGGTTACTATTAGGGTAGTTACTAGAGGGTAATGATAATTTGAGTGTCAAAGTGGAAAGTGAAGACTATGTCTAGACACATACAGCAAAAATTATTTTTCCAGACTAATAAACACAATTTGGTATCATTTTGACCCAGCAGATTAAAACAATTTTTTTTAGATTAACCAGTCAAACTGCTTTATCAAGCCCATTTAAACTGTGAGCAAGATTTTAGAAGTGAGCACTCTGAGATAAATAGTGATGACACTGAATCATTAAAGGGATTTCTGTGACACAGCACACGACAGGTGACTTTTTTTCCCCTAAGTTAACAGAGAATGCTCAGTTTTTAATATATAAACCTATGAAACTGCATTTCTTTTTACCTCAGAGAACAGATCCCTGCTTGTTCAAAAAACATTGGTAAAAAAGTACTAAAAATAGAGACCGTATTCAAAGGATTATTTTCAGACCCTTCATATATTTGGGTTTTAACAAATGTGTGTATTACCACAATTTGTAATTTTCCGCTTTTGATCATGCTAAGAATAACTGGGGAGTCACAGATACGTAAACATAAGTGTTTTAAATGGGCTAATAAATTATAACACATAAATTTGAAAGTCAAAAATATTATTTTGCTGAAATTTTGATAACTTTGACAACATTTTAACAAGCCGTTGACACTATTAACACTTTCCCACCGGCAAGGGCAGATTTTCTTCTTAATTTCACTGCTCCTGCCTGCCCAGTGCATGGTCTGCCTTCTGCCAGCATCAAAGCTCATCCTTCCAAAAGCCAAAGAAAATCTGCTTTGCTGACTTTTATTGCAGGTTTAGGGTTTTCCACCAGGCTAAGCAGTTAAACCAGTTGGTTGTCCCAAAGAGTCCCAAAGCATGATGAGTGGACCTGCACAGCCACAAATAGGGGAGAGTTCCTCACTTGGCTCCAGGGCTGGCAGAAGTGCTCTCCTTTTCTCCAGCCCTGCTTTCATCCAATATTCATGTAATACAGGCCTATGCATGAAGGAAACAACTCCGATAAATAAATTAGAATTGTAAAAAGTTCACCTTTTATGGGCAACGACAAAACTCAAATCACAGTTGAAGCGGCCTCATACTTTCCTGTGACCAGGTAATGTTTCCCCTACTAAACCCTAGGAAGCTGTGTAGGGCCAAGAAGGCACTGGCTGACTAACACTAGGGATAGTGAGGAGGGTAATACATTCCCAATCGCATGTGAAACTGCAGGCAGGCTTGACTGCCTCATTTTACAACCATGCCCCAAGGATGTTCTTACACCTTCAATAAGAGAAGTTACCAGTTCAAACTGAAGTTCCTCAAATTTTCAAGTGTCAGTCTTCTGACAGTTTTAATCTGTCTGTACTGTTTGCCTGTAAAAGCTGCCCACCAGGTTTCCCACTCTTTAGATGAGGAAAGAAGGTGAATGAAGTCTTCCAACGGAAAAAATAGTCTCCTCTCTGAATGTGCTGTAATTCAGGTAAGAAGCTGAGTAGAGAAATCACTCAATGTTTCCTACCATTTTTATCCAGTACTGTATACTAAATCCACTGTTAACCTTAACTTTGAGTGGGGAAAAAAAGTTACCATGGGGAGAGGATAACAAGGTATTATAAAACTGAAATACTTCAGAGAAAGCAAACAAATCCCGGCCACCGCCCCCCCCACCCCAAAAGCAGAAAAACAAAAACTACAGGGAAACCACAGGGTTCTCAAACTTCACCTCTGACAGCTAACATGTAATTTGCTCAAGACTAAGTGCAGCTCACGGTAACTTAAGGAGATGGCAATAAAAATCAGAACTATTTGTCCTTTCAAATTACTGTCACTCTCAGTCCAATCCGAATGTTTCATACTTTAAAAGAAGAACTTATACTTCCAAATGACCAATGGCCCTAGATATACTTCAAAACCAAAACTAAACAAAAAAGTATTTCCCTAGTTCTTTGCTGGGATAAATGTTACAAGGAAAAGAGAGGAAAAAAAGAAAAGCAAGCAAGCTTCCAAAATTGTAGAGAATTTTATTCAATTGCTGTGAGGTACAGAAAAAATGATCCTTTCAGCAGTGTGACTAAGGAGAAATTGTGTTGCTCAAGACACTTCAAGGAAGGAAGGCTTTCCCTCATCTTCTCACAAAAAATAATTAGAGGTTCAAGACTCTGTAACTCTCTCAAAATTGTTTTAAAAATCACTGTTCTGAACAGTAAGTAAAGTATTTTAAGATCTTTATAAAATCAGCAGAACTAAGTACCTCTCTACTAAAACAGACAAAAAAAAGTCACTTCAAATCCTGACTGACACTCCGTCTTCGAAATATCTACGTTCTGCTCTAAATAGATGACAAGGAGTTCCTATAATGTTTTTCTCAGAACTGTTATTTAACATTTTCTGACTCTGCAAAGGCATGAAAACATTAAAACTCTTTTGTTGGAAGCAGAGTGTTTGAAAGTTCATTGGCAGAGTAGTTCCATCCACTTTTCAAGAACACATGATCATTCTCTGGTTTCCCCAAAGAGAGGAGGAGGAAGAACACAGAAAGAAGCAGCAGCGCACACAATATGTTTTTACTTCCATCTGCCATCTGTTAACAGTTTCAGCTACTTGGATAAATATGTAGTTATACTCATCAGGAAAGATTACAGTCTTTGTCTAGATGCAGTTATTCAGTACAAGGACTGTTCACAAACAAGTCCAAGGTGAGGGCATTCTTATAGAACCAGTACTTAAGAGTGAACAGAAATATAATGATTTGAAATGAGAATACCCAAAAAAAGAACTATTCAATAGTGAGTGCTTATGAACACCTAAATATAAAGCAATCCCCACAATTCATCACGATAGGGTCTATTTACATGCACACCACTACCTACACAATGCAGAATCTACCAGCATGGTCTTGTCCTTCAGAAATCAGAGGGAGAAGAAACTACATGTCGAGCAAATGTAGCTACATGGACAGATGTAGAACCTTTTTACTGTTATGTTTCATATTAATTTAGGAAGCTGGATTAAACCACAGAGGTTCTTTTATCTTGAGAAAATTAATTGCTTTTTCACTGCAGTTCAGCTGCCTCTTTGGCAGACTAACTGGTAAAACCTTTGCAGCTTTGATGAGCTCAGTTTAGTACCACTGTCATCTCAGATCCTTCCTGCCTTGCCCTCTTGAATAAGTGAAAATAGTCTGAACTAAAATGACATGATAGTAACTACACACTGGGAATAACCAATTTTGATTTCTGGTGGAAGTGATTTTAAATGAAAGAAGGCAATTGCAGCCTTGTAACAATTTTTCAGTTTTCCCCTGAAATTGCCATTCAGCAAGAACAACAACAAAACCCACAAGGCACAGGGCACTGCTAAGATAGACTTGTCCCAAGTAGAAGCAAGACAATGCAGCCCTGATTTGCAAAGTCAGCTTCTTCTAAAAGGAGCCCAGAAATGTCTTACCTGGACCAGGAGACTATTTTTAACATGTGCATATTCAAAAGGCACACAGGAATACCAGACAACATAGTGGTTTAAAGCATATACCTGCTAAGTGTGAATAAAATTTGTCTCAAATGTTCATAACTGGGGAAATTACAGTGGTAGATTAACACAAACAAATACCATTGAACATTTTTTAATCCATATATTAGAAATAACCACAGAAGACATCAAAAAAAGTTAAGTCTCAGCACTGCTAACTGACATTACATAGGGCAGTATTAGCTTTGTTCCACAGCTCCAGTTCCATATAGAAGCTGAACATAAAAAATACACATCATGTTATTTTCAAGTGAAATCTCAGTTATCAATGTTTGCTGTATGAAAATACATGCTAACTTAACACCCTATCTATCACAAATCTTCTGCAGATTGTCTTAGTATTTTGAATAATTCCTTTTCTCTCTAGCTGTGCACTGATCTCATTACATCTATATTTGTATCCTTTAAAGGACTAAGATGGGCATAGCGTGTACTGTGTCTCTATCTCCACTGTGACGACAGGTAAACTGGAACTGCTGATTTTTTAAAAAAATTTGAATGCAACAGGCTGAACCCAGTTAGCACAGCGGACCTCGGAGATTTCTTGAACTTGCAGTTTCACCACATGGCATTAGTTGTCTGTCAGTGGTCACACTGTACTGCATTCTGGCTGTGTTATTGGTGATTGGGCTTATATACACCTAAGTTGTCAGCTTTGATTTCACGGGGAATTAACTGGTAAACCACTTTTTAACATACCCTACACAAATCATCTTTATAGTACGCTGCTCGCTTAACAGACCTCATCCTCTTCTCTGCGTAGCACTGACAACCTAGAGCTGCTGCAGTGACACATGTAGATACTAAATCTATGTCACTAAAGACTCTTAGCAGGCTGACTTCAGTGATGGGTACATGCCTGCAAGACACGACAAAGATTAATGATGCACAAAATATCTGTATCAGTTATCAAGGACCAGTTCTTAAAAACTGTTTTCATTTCACTTCAGGAAACACATGTCCTGGGATGCTGCAGCTAACCAGAAGAGACAGATCAATTCATGTTCAAACTGAGTTGTTACTTGTTTTCAGGACCAGTGTTTTCCTTGGCCTGCACTATGCCTTAGCACACTGGCTCAATATCAAAATCATCCTTAGACAAGTCAGCTTACAACCAGCACAATACCAACAACTCATTTACAGAAAAGGAAACAAGCATGAAGGAGCAAATTGCTCCTTTGAGAAAAATAGTTAAGATTCATTTATAATATTAAAATACTGAATGCTGTAGTATGGGTGATGAGTGTGCAAATTAGGTAGAAGATGACAATGGAAGACAAGATAGGAAAACGTTTCCAGAAGTTTGAATCTTACAAAACAGAAGTGTCTCACACTGCCTGTGAAGCTGCCACCAAGCATAGTGGAAGAGATAACACAGCAACACACAATTGGGTCATGGAGCATAGGGGGGCATTTTTCATTTTAACTGCCTTGGGAAAGAAAATCTTGAAAAGAAACTGAAACACTATCTTTAAAGTTGCCTTTAATTACTGCTAGCTGTCATGGCAATAAAGGTAAGCAAAGAGGAAGCACTGTTCCCACCGCTGTGTGGGTTCTTTCTAATACTAAGAAAATCAAAGCTTAAATACATGAGCTACCAAAAGAAGCAACAATAAGTAAAGACGTATTAAGAGCTCACTAATAACCACATCTGGATTTACCTGTAAACCCCACAGATCCAAGCTTTATTTTAACTAGGGTGTGTGAAAATTCTCCCTGGGGAATTTCAGAAGAATATCAATCCCTTCCTGAAAAATATTACACCAGAGTAGCATCTAGAATACAGACTTATTTAGGACCCTTTTTTCATTATTTATTTTAAAATACTGTACACAAAAAATTCTAGAAAACTTTCTTTTCTGAAATCTTAGCATACTTCTGTATCAGTTTTGCAACCAAATCTTATTCCTATTTTCTACACAGCCAACTTAACTTTGTAACTGTATTAGAGCAGAGAGACAACTTCTATGGCTCTAAATGTTAAAGTTTAATTATAAATTAAATATCATCCCTATGGAACTAAAGGATGAAACACGTGTAAAAATTTCAACACTAAGTAACATAGGTAAAAATTACTTATCAGCTCGAATCACAATATTTACATGAAACTAAAGAATTTAGAAAAGCAATTAAGATCTGGTATAAGGCTTCTTTTTACACCATGAAAAATGACTACATTTAAAATTAAAGTAATTGAACTAATAAAAGCGAAGCAGTCAAATGAATCTACATTTTAACTCAAACATTTTCTTTAATAAACTAATTAAATTTGAAACTATATGAATTATAACAATGGAAAACCAGTTTCTGTGCTCGATAAATTTTCCTGGATCATTTTTCAGATGTTCAGCTTTAGCTTCATCTAGCACTTTTGGAGAAGTGCTAGGAAAAAAAATATTTTCAGCTTAGAACTTCTACACAACAAGTTCCATTTGCAGTTGCACACCTCCTCTACGTGATCTTTAGAGGCATGAAGTATCCAACCTTATGTTTACTCTGGAATGAATTGACTCTCAAAAAAAATACTGAAATTATTACAGTTCCCAGTTTATATGGTTTGAAATTGATCTGGTTTTACATTTTTACAAAAACTGCACTTGATTTTTTATTCCAATTTAAAAAGAAATCACTTTTTTGTTTGTTTTATTTTGCAAATAGACACATTAAACATATTGATTACACTTAAAGAAGCAGATCTTACTCTCAGTTTGACATATATTTTCTGAAAGCAAATATTTAATCATTAACAATTTTTGTCAAAAATAAATTCTCCCTAGAAATACACCTGCATTCACTTCTTGTTGCCATCAGTGCTCCAGAGGCAACTTAACTGCCATTAAATGATGCCTCCAGAAAGGTCTCTTGCCTAGTACTGGTGTTCAGCTCTAGAAAGTTGTGTCTCAAGTGACAACTTTCCATTGTCCTCCCCACCTTTGCCTTCTGGTGCTGACTGCTCCAGCAACCTGTGCTCTTCCAACACTTGCATTTGGAGCCTTCCCTATGATTTATGACCACTTTGTGACCACCTGCACATTTCCAAGAAAACAAGCCCTACGGCATTTTGCATTTGTTACGGGTTCAGAAGGTTCCATTCCCAAACCTGCCTAAAGTAAAGTCAAGCCTCCAAACAGCACTGGTGCCAGCTTTTCTCCCAACCACCCCTGAAAAAACAATCTCCCAGATCTTAAATGGAAATACAGCCTTTTATTTTTCCACAAATCAATAAGGCTGGCTTGCTGGGTGCAGCATCAAGTAATTTTAACACAGCCCTGGTTAAGCAAGCGCAGGTCACAGCATCAAAAGCAGTACTGCACTGACCCACGAGTTAAAACTTCAAAAAGTACAAGGATTTGGAATATGTTAGTTACCAAGAGGGTTTCTGCAGAGTTTGGGTTGAAGGTGTTTCATACCAGAGAAACTGCTCTTGAATTTCAGCCATACACAGCACTTGCAGAACCGGTTTTAACATTACAGTAGACTTGTTGTAGCAAAATTACTCTGGATTTAAAAATGGACAAGCTAGTTTTCCCAATTTAATTAACAATTAACTAAGCTGGAGAAGAAAACTGCTTAACTTTGTTATGACTTTACTTTTGAGTAAAATTATAATCCTCTAAGTGGTTATTAAGAATATCTGTACAAGAAACAAAGCTTATTGTCTCTGCTACTGATCCTGTCACACTTTTTTGAGAACGAGCAAGACATACACATGCTCAAAATAAAATGCTCTCTAACTTTAGAAGTGGAAGCATGAAGACACCTGTATTTCAGCAGACTTTCTGAATACAGATCTGATCACAGCGAACAAGGTTCTGAAGCATCTTCATTTTTCAGTACTATCTTACTATACACAATCCCTTAAAAAGAAAGAAAGAAAAAAGGAAAAAATGAGAGGCAGGGAGGCAGGGACGGGGGAAGTGGATGTCTGGAAAATTAAAGGTTTACTGTTACAATTTAGAAAAAAAAAATTCCTTTCTAATTTCTGGGGGCAGCTTTTCAATCACGTATATTGAACCTAACTGATGGTTCTGTAAAGCTACAGGCAAAGAAAGCCTGTGTCTGGTTTAACTGTTTTGTTGTGAGAAAATATCCACTTAACACATTTTTCTGTTTCAACGTGCTATGCCACATTTATCTAACATATGTAAACAAATAATATATTAAAATGCATGCCATGTTCCATTTCACTAGATATCTGAAACAAGACAAACATAAAACGGAAACTGCTCACACAGTGTTTTGAAAAATACTGGTTATACTACAAGTTATACTTTGGACAAACAGTAATAAATCAACACTTGAGCAATGTAATTCATATTGAATTCAATGCTACCAAGATAAGTATGTCTGATATTCAGCTCTTTATGCAAAAACAGGCAGCTGCTGCTAAACCTTATTCCCTTTAATTATTCAAATAGATGCTGTTAAAATCTCATAATTAAGTCCAGGGACAAAGATGACGCTTTCCTTTAAGGTTTATTTCTATCCTTATAAAAACGAAAGTTTAAAACCTAGGCACATGGTCATATACACAAAAATCCCATCACATGTATTTGGTGTTCACCATTTTAAGTTTAAAGATAAATGTGCCAATCAAGCAAATTCCAGCTTTGTTCTGATTTTTGTGTTAAGTTGCACAATAAACAACTGACTTCTTGGTAAGATCTATGACAGAAAAAAATTATTTTGTAACCTGCAAATGCAATGCAAGCTGCTTGATATTTTAACTGCATCAAAAAAAAACATAACCATATTTTGATAACTTATCATAGCTTTCAGTACATTACAAATACTTTAATAATTCAGTTCATATAGGAAATAAATTTGGCTCAATGTGATGGACTCTCATCTCTCATCAAGAGTAGTAGAAAATCAAACAGATTGTTACCGTGCATTAAAGATTTACACTAAAAAAACCCACTAGAAATACTGTAACAGGAACTTGTCACCCCTTTGGTTTACCATTAAGGAAAAAGGGAAGTGTTTGGTGAGGGTTTTTTTGGTGGTGGCACTATTATTCTTCATTATTAATTATTGTTTTACTTATTTTTAAAAAACATGATTTCTTGTGTTTGTGTATTCTTTACAAATACAAGCATAGTGTAAATGGCAGCACGTATTCACTCTGTCAAAGGAGAAGACCAAGTATCACCCTGGAAGCATGCAATTTCACAGCAGGGTAGGGACCTGTGGCATTGCAGGGGAAGACCAGCATCACCTTCCTCTACATCTCTTCCAAGGGCAGCATCTGGGAAAGCTGGAAAATGGACAGCGGCAGGGGCAGAACCAGCATTGCAGTCCTCTTGCCTGCAGCTATGGGTGCAGCAGGAGAGGGAAGCAGGGACCGTAGTGCTGATGTGCACCTGTGCATAGCCCCCTGCCCTTCTGAAGGCAACACATCCCTGCTCCTTGGCTTCCCCTCCAGACACACAGCACAGTGGCTGCACTGTAATGAATCAGAATTAGAGAAAACACTGAAGTCCAATTCATCAAAGTTAAACAAGACAATTCAAATGTATCGCTAGCTGATTTTTTTTAAACCACTAAACCTCTGAATGAGTAAACCAATTGTCAATGCAGACCCACAAGGTGTTTCTATTTAATACAAAAGATAACACAACTCAAAAGAAAGAAAAGGGAGAAAAGACAGACTTAATGCAGGTTACGACTGTTTCTTAATTCATTTACTGAAGGCTAGAAAGTTTACATTAATCCACTAAGCATAGTAGAAAAGAAGAAGGGGAGAAACAGGGATTCACTCACATGTGAGAGGGTGTGGATGTGAGCAGGTGCACTTCTAAATCCTCAAAAAGAAAGAAAAAAAAAATCAGAAGAAATAAAGATTATCTGTCTCCATTACTGCCTTGAATTCCACAAAGACAAAGGACTTTAGTTTTTGAGGTGTTTGGGGTTTGGGTTTGTTTGTTGGGGTTTTTTTTTCAGTTTCAGATGAAATCCAGTTCTGAAGTTAACCAGTCAACTGTAATACCCAAAGCTAATCAGGTCTAACCAAATCAACCAATGATCAAAACTAACAAAATTTCGTAACATGAGCATAGTGCACACAAAAAGGGCAGTTGGATACACTAGATAAAATGTGTTTTACTGCTGAAGTCTGACAACTGGAAGATACGGTATAGTCACTTGTTCCTTTATCTTTCTTTTCTATTGCTGACAGAGCACACTAGAAATGCTCTAGGCAAGCAGATCCTTTAGGTGTTCACTGCTGAATCTGGCACAACCACTGTTACTTCTCCCTTCTCCAAATACTAGTGACAGGATGATACCCCCAGAAACCCACTCCTCCACTGAGTTAAAAAACTTGTTCTGTCTTACAGGTCAAGACCACTACCAGTTGAGCGCTACAACAAAATCTCTAATATTTGATTCCCCTTCCAATAACTCAACAACGCTGGAGTTACAGGACTTGTATTATTTAATTTTTTAGAAGCTTATTACAGTCATTACAGTCATTCACATTGAACAAATATGCTTTCCTTGCTTGCAAATAATTTCATTCCATAAATAGCACCAAACTTGCTACTATAACTTCCAGGTGACAATTATTTTCTTCCAACAGACAACACCTACTGAAACATGCACTAACTGTGAGAGACATTCATTGCCTGGTGAACATAGTAAAGACAACAAAATTGACAATTACGGTAAAAATGTAATACAAGCCAAAAAGTTGGCTCAAGACTAAAAATCTTCATAATGAAATTTCTAAAGGTAACTCATACACAAGCACCAAACAGGCACACACAATCAGCCCCAGTAAATATGAT
Source organism: Corapipo altera (assembly GCF_003945725.1). Classification (NCBI taxonomy): domain Eukaryota; kingdom Metazoa; phylum Chordata; class Aves; order Passeriformes; family Pipridae; genus Corapipo; species Corapipo altera. The sequence goes on from NW_020884874.1 coordinate 17,442,216, forward strand.
GTTCACACTGCAGCAGGTCAGTAAAGTGACACCACAACAACCCCATCAACTCCTCTGCTCTGCATTAGCAGGGATGCCCACACAATCTGTACCTTCCACTAATGTGCAAAACGTGTCTTGGCTCTGCCATGCATTTGTCAAGCATTAATGTGCTGTGCCAGCTCAACACTGAGGAATAGCTGTGTGTTGGGCTTCCATTTGCTGTTGCTTGCTTGAGATACAGGTAGATATGCAATAACCCATGCGCATCAACGAAACCTCACAGGGCAACAGTAAACCTTAAAACCAAAACCCACCAGGAAAAAAAAAACCATTTGGGTTTACCTAGGGTTTCTTTCAGGTAGCCAAGGTATTTTGCTAAAGAAATCCACTCCAGTAAGTTTTATACCAGTTCTTTAAACATTCTGGGATTTGCACATAAAGACATTTAAAGAAAACAGTGGAGGAGTTTCACAACTGACTAGGAATAATGGGGAGAGTTCTCAAAGAAGAAGATAACATGTCTGCAAAAACTACAATGCAACCACTCCTGGCATTCAGATCAGAGAACTATCTGCCTGACTGGGCCATTGTTCTATATCCCACAGAGCACTTAGCAGTTTTCAAGTTTCCCATCATTATCTTAGGGTCAAAAAATTGTTGTTCTTCAGATGGTGTTTCAGAACTTCCAGAATAGGAGTATAATTTACTTCACTCTGGTAAGAGGGGGTAAGGAGGGTGGGGATAACTCTAAAATGCTTAGTAATATATTTTGGGAGAAGCAAAAAATTCAGCAACACTAGTTTTTTTAAATACATAGACCTTGCATATTTGATCATAATGTGATTCTATCGCAAATTAATTGATACACTTTCCCCCATCTTTGAATTTTGATTATTTTCTCCTTCAGAGCAATCATCTCAGTTGTTTTTTCAATGTCACCTCGAACAAAGTCTAAACTTCAGAAAAGAAGTACATGCAGGGTAGAGAGAATTATAAAGATATGAGGTACTTATTTCTCTCTGAGGAGGTCATATCACCAGCCAATGTGGGATTCCTATTACATAGTACTCTGGATGAAGAATACCTTTCGACTTTACTACAAGCCTCAGGCTTGTTCACCACTTAGCATTAGAAAAAGAGAAAATATTAAAAAAAAATCAAAACAAACAATACATTATAGTACGGTGTGCACATACTCAAAAAATTCTTCTAGAGTATTTCATCTTGCCCTAAATAATAAAAGTCAGAAAAGGACAAAAAGAAAGTTAAGTGGCTGCATAGTTCTCAGTATTATTTTGTTTTCCAGTTGTGCTGGTTTTGGCTGAGGTAGAGTTCATTTTCTTCACAGTAGCTGGCATGTGGCTATGTTTTGGATTTGTGCTCAAAACAGTGTTGATAACATGGGGATCGAGCTGAGCAGTGCTTTCACAGCCAAGGCCTTGTCTGCTTCTTACCCCATCCCTCCAGTGAGTAGGTTGGGGATGCACAAACTGGGAGGGAACACAGCCAAGACACCTAACCCCTGCATCCCTGCTCCTCCAATTGACCAGAGGGATACCCCTTACCATATGGCATCATACCCAACATATAAAGTGGGAAGAAGGAGGAAAGGGGGACATTATGAATGATGGCATTTGTCTTCCCAAGTCACTGTTACACATCATGGGGCCCTGCTTTCCTGGAGATGGTTGAACACCTGCCTGCCCATGGGAAATGGTGAATACATTCCTTGTTTTGCTTTGCTTACACTTACAGCTTTTTCTTTACCCCTGTCTTAAAATGTTATCACAAGGCATTTCTCACTTTTACCCTTGCAGTTCTCTCCCCACCCCATGGGGGAGGTGGAGGGGAGTGAGCGATGAACTGTGTGGGGCTTTGCCACAGGCTGTGGTTAAACCACAGGCACTGGTTAAAGGCATTGGTGGGGGACTGGAGGGGGAATCAGGGAAAATCCAGATATCTAGCAGCATACAATGCTTCACAGCAAAAATTACTTAACAATACATCTTATGAGTGATGAACTGATGAGTTCAGACTTTGAAACTGAAAACCCTGACTCTTAAAGGCCCATTTGGAGACTGATTGGCTTCCAATTTTTGAAGTGCAGAGATTTTAGTGAACTTTTTATATGACTCAATACTGTAATATTATATTTTTATTTACCTTCACTTAGGGGTAATCTGGAAACCCCTAGCAGAGCACAATCTTTTCAGAACCTGTATAATGAAATGAAAGTACTACCAATTTCTGCTTTTCTTTAACCATCAAGTTCAAGCATGTATCACTGATTTCTGCCATAATCCTCTTTCATTCATTTCATTTTTCACGTGAACAAAAGAGCCAAGTGGAAGAGTACATCATTGCCAGGTCCTTGATAGTGTGATATTCACAATTTTTCTTAGAAAGAGATAGGATCTTGCAGAAGCTGATAAAAATACGACAAAATCTGAGCTTCTTATGTAGCAACTAATTACGCTTTCCAATGACAGACTAAACCCTAAAAAGAGAAAAATCTTGACAAAAGGAACCATATCCAGAACTTCTTTATTTACACACCATCATTTAAGTCAATCTTATATTTCTGAAAAAATTGAATCAGGCAGTCTGAGATGGCTGATTAGCAATAGTGTGTTTTCCATTTCACTGCCTGACAGTGCCTGCTGCATGATGAGGAGGAGAGTGCTACAGGCTTTTCATAATGTTGGTAATCAAGGTTAATACAAAATTTGCATACCACCTTGTAGACGTGTGGAATGTTTCCTGGAAGAGTGCTGAGGTTAAAGTCACATATATTTCATCAGGAATTAAGCACTGGTTAAAAATATTACATATTTATCTCAAAGTAAGTCTTCATGAGTTTACAGCCAGTCAGTGTTCCACTCAACACTTTTAGATAATTAAAGGTAATTCATAAAAGGGACTCATATGGCATATTACCCTCCAAATCCTTCACTGCCTTTAGAAATGCCAAGCATCTACTAAATTTTCATCACTTTGCCCTGACGACAACCACCATTTTACAGGGAATAGTGAAAAAAAGTCAAAATCTTCATCAGCCTCATTGGTACTATTTGATGGAAAGAGAATTGAACATCTTGTATGTATAGCCATACAACTCCTTACAATACTTCAGTACTTCAAGTATAACATTTCTACCCTCCTCTTAAGGTCAGATCATTCACATAAGACATGAAGCACAGAACACAGTAAAACAAAAATAAGCTACTCACAAAATGTAATGTAACAGAAATCAAAGCAATGGAAAAGACAGTGTTGAAAATTTTCTACAAATGAAAAGGGAAGGAGTAAACTGCTAACATTTCCTTTTTCACCATACAAACACTTGAGTTTTTCTTCAGTACAGGACTAAGAATAGAGTAAGAGAGGTGATTGCTTGGACCCCACAGGTCTTTAGCCTGTAAAAACTAAGGCATCCAAAGTAATTTCATCTACACCCCTGATGGAATCGAGTTCTTGGTCTTTTGTGAAGTACAGTTTGTGTCACTGATTGAGACAAAGCTGACAGATTTTACCTGATTAACAATAATTTATGCTATTTTTAACTGTAAAAATTCTTTGATACTAATTTATGATATTGGCCCTGTTTTAATGTAGCACGTCCCAAAACAAACTAGGTTTCATCAAAACAGGCTAACAAAAATCTACCAAGCTAGGAAAGCTATTATATGCATCTCCATAAGGCAATTTTAAAGTTCTTAAGAAAAAGAAAAAAAAAAAAAAAAGGAGTGGGGGAGGAGGAGACAACACAGTAGATAGGGGAGAGGCCAACAAGACATATCACCAATATATACTTGCTTTCCCACCACCATCATTCCCTTATCCCTCAGGAAGTTCCTGTGCTCATTAATGAACTAACACGGGATGCAAAGAAGCACATTGTGGCTTGCCTGCAGAACAATACTGAAGCAATGAAACCCTACTGAAACAATGCCACAGACCAGAACTAACAGTCAAAACCCGCATCGTCATTTCTAAGAAAAAATCAAGAGCTTCCAGGAAGTCTACAATACTTACAGTGTTACTGAAAACCTGGAGGCTGGCACCTCAGTCGTGACTGGGCTTGTCCAGGCAACACTCACTTTCACTGCCTGCACTATGATTTTCCAGTTTGAAGACTGGAATGAGAGAGTATTTGTACAGGTCCTTTGAGAGCTGTGAGTGCTTTGTGATCTAGAGAACTAAATTATTAAAATGGTGCTGGTAATCACTCTATCGAAACTTATGCTTTCTTTGTCCTCACAAAATAGACAAATATCTTGAAAGAAATGAGACAGAAATGTGACAGATATGCTTGCACATGTTCATGTTTATCCTAGCAGTTAAAAAAGATGGTGTTTTGCTTGTACTAGCAAGTCTTGGAGAAGCAATAAGAAAGTTCATTATAAAAAAGGCATTTCTCTGAGTAATTCTTTGATAAACAGTATAAAGAAAAAATCTTCTGATTACGTGCTGCCTAGCAAGTAATGGTCAGGAGAACACTTAGGGGTTTAGAAAGTGTTTCTAATGGGAAAGCAACATCATTGCTCTTTGTAGATATTTTCAGCTATTAGAGATAATGGTAAGCAGTGAGACAGTTGAAAGCGCCCTTAACTGGTGAAAACTATGGAGGAAAGAAGGAAGACAAAGAAAACAAACAAATGTATAAGCCATTTCATTGTGTATTAATGAACTGGAAACAAAATAGTTTATGGACAGTCACCTTAAATTCCTTTAAAGCCATAAAGTATTCTCAAAGGAGTTATTCCACAAAAAGAAAGCTAAAGAATGATGTATCTATACAAGGAACATTTCAATGACCTATACCACCTACCAAACACAAGCTGTTCCAAGCTTAAGGAAAAAAGAGAGCTCTCTCAGTTTAATAACTATTAGCCTAAATGTTTTTAATTATACAGTTAACCCATCTTTTACTAACACATTTCATCAAACAATTTTTATATCTCTTCTAGAATGAAATTCCAGTCATTCAACAAAAAAGGTCTAATTCTTACTTTATTTCGGAAAATCCTTAGACACTTTTAAAAAAATTTAAAAGCTTAATTTGTAAATTTCAATTTTAAGATGTCTAAAATATTCTGTTACTCCAAGTGAGATTGAAAGGAAATGATAAGGAAAAAAAGAACCAAAAGAAATAGGTGTAGGGCTGGTAGTGGCAGACAAAGTCAGTCTTCATTTCTACAGCCAGACATTTCTACCCAAAATATGACCAGGTTGGTTTAGATAAGCACAGAATAAAAAACCATTACATTTAGTCTGCCTAGGAATCCAAAATCAAATTAAGTACACATCATCTTGGGGAGTGGGAGGCACTGAACATCCACAACAACATCCTCTGGCATCCACAACAGCTACTTGTGCCAGTTACCTTCATGGGTCTAAAGCCTGCTTGTGTGACTCACCTTCATTCACTTCTTTTCAGTCTAGTTTCCCCACCAGACCAAAAAGGCCCCTAATTCTTCAAGCAGAAGAGTATTCCCCTTCATACAACTGACAGTTTTGCTGAACTCTATCGCATTCTCCTAAATTGTGTCTTTTTCCAGGCCAGATAACAGCCTATTTCAGCATTGCCCCTCACACATGACTACAGACTGCTCTCCTCTGTCCTCAAACTCCCTCTCATGCCAAGATTTTCACCAGATAATTTTCACTGGCTTGCAACTCAACATCCAAGGCTTACACAGCAAGTTGTAATGTTAACTGGTTGGCTGTTTAATAGTGTTGCTCAAAATTTTCAAACATAGCACTTTTTACATTGCATTCTTACCTACGTAGTCAACAATCTTACACTAGTTCCAAGTTTTATTTATCCAGTGCATCTTTGATATTATTTTAAGAAATCTTCTCTATTCCAATACATTTTAAATAAAATATTTTGAAAATATCAGTCCTTTGGAATGTTTTTCGGTTTTATTTTTTAAATATTTTCTTTGTATTTTATTGATGTTACATAGTATTTAAAGGTTAAAGGCCATATATAAACAAGGACATTTGTCGTATAAATAGGAAGTTGGAGTTTGGTAGGGTGAGTTTTTTCTTAAGTTGGCTTATAACTCAGTTCCACATAGTTCACACAGGCTATATGTACTTTCCATTTCACTTGTTGCTTTCCTTTCTTAGCTATATCAAATGACTAAATCAAATCTAATTCCCTGTTTTCCAAAACTTTTCTCCACGCAGCTTGCTTTTAGTATCACGTCTGCAAGTTCAGAATAGCGATCTGACATCCAAAAAGCCAACAAATTCTCATATTTTACAAGAAATCTGTCTCATACCTTATGTGGCATATGGCCCAATTGTACACACCATTAGTGAATCTTCAGTCTACCATCTTCCTGTTATACTTCTATTACAGTTGTGAGACCTCTCAAGATGATAAAGGAAAATAACTTTCCAAGATCTTGGAGCAACTTAAACTTTCACAAATGCTATAAATCATCATTATTATAGAACAAATTCATTATCCAAATCAGGATTCACAATTAGGTAAGAAAATAATTTGGCTTTCTAGAGTTTTTCTGCACATCATTAGTCTTCTGAATGGATAAAAGATCTTCTGCTTGGTGTAGTTCAGTATTTTCACTTTGCTAGCTATACTTCTAGGTGCAAGATCACTCCTATGAAGCCAATATCCTAGCCAGCCCATTTGTTAAACTACAGAGTAACATTACTGTATAGTGAATTTTTAAAGAACCAAAAGAAACCAAATAATTCATTTTTTACAAGTTTGAAATTGATGGCTCCAAATCAAGAGTTTATTTAACTTTTTCTGATATAAACACCAGATATATGTAATATAAAACCAAAACTGGAAATCCTATGGTTCACATCACAAAGTGGATCTCACAGGTGAGCAAAAACAGATATGATCCTGTGGAAGCAAAACAAATTTGCTGGAGGAGGACACACAAAATATAGGAAAAAGGGACCTTGGGGAGACAGTGCTCAAAAACCAACCAAACAACAAACCCCAAACAAACAAAATCAAACTTAAAAAGGATGACGATGACAAAGAAAGTGGAAAATGACTGTGACAGAAGCAGAGAGGAAGAGACAACCCCCAGCAGTTGAATAACACCTACTGCGTAAAGCAGGAGAGAACTTGAGGAAATGAACAGAAGCATTAGACAAAACAACTCATCCAGACAGGAACAAACCTCTCAACTAAAATAAATTAATTACAATAATAACCAACAAAGAAAACAGAGAGACAAAATTCCTAGTCAGTTACAAAGTTTAAACAACAAAAATCCCAAAATATTTTTCCTTTGAAGCAAACTTGAGGCAAGTCAAATGTAGCATATTTCCAACAGAGTGATAAAAGAAGATTCTAGAACTAACAAGGATCAAAATCAAATCATAACCTCGATCCTAAGGGGTTCTCTAATCAAACCCTTTTCTTCGAGAGTTCATCCACATGTTAAACAAGCAGAATAGAAAAAATGCAGATGCCTTGCTAACAGAAGAGAGAAGACAGATAGTATCATTACAGGACTGCAGAAACTCCCCAAGCGCAAAATATGACAACTGAAGAATTACAGGCCCCATGCTTAAGAAACCCACAGGAATAGATCTAACATGCAATTAACATTAAAATTTCTTGTCATATATACTGTAGACACTAGAAGCTTAAATCATAGCAAAAAACCCCACCATGGACTAACAGGAATACAGAAAGGCACTACTTAGGTTCTTAAGCTCAAAGTTCTTGAACAACATAATAGGCTCAAGGCTAGAAATTATTCTGGGGGAGGTATGACCATGAGTTTGTCCTGTTCCTGAACTTCTCTACAAGTTTCCACTGTTATCTGCATCAGAGACAAGGAGATGAGGTATGAAATTAGATAAAAATTCAGTTTGATCCAGTAAAACTATTGTAATAAACTGTACTATGTTTTGTCAGAAAATAAATATGTATAAATAATTGTCCAGCAGCGTACAGTTCAAGAAAATTAAGTAAATGCATTATTAAAAAAAAGCAAACAACAACAAAGTAAGAGAAAGTATTAAATCTCTCCAAAAACGCACAAGCTGAAATTATACTGCATACTACAGTGGTACGCAAAAACACTGCTCGTTTCGAACAGGAAGCAATAAAGCTTCAACACAGCACAGCGGAGCACAGAAATACTGTTTTGGAGCTAATTAGTACTAGGTGCAGCACTCTGTTATTAAAACTAACATGCTAACTTTGAAGTCACCACACAAGACTTCCTTACAGTGCAGCCTGTGCTATTCAGTCCCAGGTAATCTCTACTCTCTTCCCTACTTAAAAGTGAAGGAAATGGCAATGAAGTTGACCTGATTGTAACAAAGTACATGCAAACAGTCACGCTCAGCAGTGATCTTTAGCACTGACCTTGCTAGTACAGGCAGGGATCCAATTCCCAGGTTAGTAAAGAACCACTTCCATCTTGTTATAGAAACCAGTGCTTATTTCCCTCACTGCTAGCTAAACTCATTGACCAACGGTAGATCAAAGTGCGAAAATCAGGAGCTAGAACTGTACAGCATAGAACTCCTATGAGAAAAATGAAAAAATATTTCCACAACAAAGAATAACAACTCAAAACTAAGGGGGGGAAAAAATCTACTAAGAGCAATGTTGACCTCGAGACCTCAAAGGACCAAAACCAAACCCACAAAAATACCAATTTTGTTCGTGCAAACAAGAAGTTGTGCATGGACAGCATGCAGATTTCCCCTCCTCTTCATAAAAGCAATTGTGCAAGTTGGACACAAATCACGGCAGGTTGCATTAACAGCAAAAATAAACTGGGTTACACAGGACTTCAATATTTGGCTGGATGACCAAGCAAGAGAGAGAGTGAATTTAAGCTCTGTCTATGGAGAGATAATGTGAAGGCTATAACATAAGTGAAAAATGGCCATGTTGCTAAGATAAGGCCCCAGTCACCAATTTCATTGTCAAGCCTGGCCATCTGTCAGCAGAAACCTGATTTACTGCATATAATGCTGCTATAGTTGATCACTACTATACTGCTATAAAAGGCTCCTGTTTTGTTTTTTTTTTTAAGCACATCAAAAGCTACTTTCCAGCAACATAAAAGGGTTAATAAAACACTTCCTCAGAAGTCACGTTTTCAGGAACCAGGCTTCAGAATGTTAAATCAAATTTTACCCAGTTTCAATGCCACTGATAGATTAAATTTCTTTATAAATAAAAACATTAAAAACAGGGAAACAAAAACCAAAGAAAAACTTAAAATTATAGTAAATTACTTAGTTTTCACCATATAAGTAAGGCTGCTTGCACCAAATCACAGAATATGTTGAGTTGGAAAGGAACCACAAGGATCACTGAGTCCAGCCCTTAGCCCTGCACAGGACCATTCCCAGGAGGCACACCATGTACCTGAGAATATCATCCAAACGCTTCTTTAACTCTGTCAGGCTTGGTGCTGTGACCACTTCCCTGGAGAGCCTGTTGCAGTACCCAACCACCCTGTGACTGAAGAACCCTTTTCTAATATACAACCTAAACCTCCCCTGACACAACTTAAGGCCATTCCCTCTGGTCACCACGGAAAAGAGATCAGCACCTGCCCCTTCTCCTCCCCTCATGACTAAGTTGTAGACTGCAATGAGGTCTTCCTTTAGTCTCCTCTTCTCCAGGCTGAACAGACCAAGTGACCTCAGCTGCTCCTCATACGGCTTCCCTGTCGGCAGAGAGGCTCGACACAAACTGCGACGACCGATGTGATCAGCAAAATGTCCGTTTATTACAAAAAGGATACCCGTTATATACTGTTACTACACCCTGACGCGTGATCTTTCTTCTACAGTATTGGTTACATTAAACATACCCTGTTGTCCAGTTTTAATTGGATTAATACAGGTGCCCATATGAGCTAAGGACACATGTTTACCTCTTGAGACTCCACCTTAACCTTGGCACAGATCCTCCTTTGTCTTAGCTTTCAGAGCCTGAAGCCATGTTAATTGTGCAGCATTTTTTACTGTTTCTGCTCAGCTATGCCAAGGTAAGGTTCTCAAAATGCAGGAGAAATTGTTCACTCAATTATGCTCTCTCCACACTTCCCCTAATTTTGATGGTGGACAATTGCAACAGAGTTTAGAAAAGGCACTTTTAAGAAACACTCCTACAATATCACTATTCAACAAAACCATAAATAAAGCAGCCACTCTCCTTTATTTGATAACTATTTGTCTGGACATCCGAACTGTTTGCAAGAGCACTAATAATGTGAAGCATCTTTAGATAGGGGTCTGTAAGCACATAACACCTCATGGTGTAACAACTCATCTAGAGTGCATCTAATCCACTCCTACAGACCACGACAAAAATGCCCATGTATGAGATTTATCCTTCACATCAAATACCCACCAAGCAAAACAGCTGCAGGTACTTTCTCAGGTTAATCAAACAAATCAAATAACAGCATCTAGTAACAACAAGACTATTTTTCCCTCCAAACAACAGGCCTACACTGCAGGTGGTTTTGTCCCATAGCAAGCAAACAGGAGAAAAAACATGTCCTGAACAGCTGCTCATTAGGTGAGCGCCATTCTGCCTGTACTGCAAATGAAGCAAATGTCATGTGGAAAAAACCACAGTTTACGGTCATGTAATTAGACATGGTAACACAGGCATACACAAAAAAGGAGGGAAGACAAGTACAAATTACACTTACGCAGGTAATTTATTTCTGGGAGTTTATAATTTTTGATGTTCCTGGACTTTAACCTTATCATTTCTTTTAAAAAGGCTTGTTTCCAGATTATTTTTTCATATTATACAATAACTGATAACTTTAAACAATCACCTGCTATAAAAATATCCACCCTCAAATAATTATTTATTCTGAATGGAACACTTTACTTAAGGACACTGGGAGAATACTCTATCAGAACAGACCAAAGCAAACACAAACTGAATAGGACCTTGCAGTAAATATTATGAAGCAGCGTGAATTTATTGCAAGTTTACCTGATACTCGTTGGGCCAGAAAGTGCTGACAGCCAACTCCGCTCGAAGCCAGTCTTTGCCAGTGGAGCCTGTGACGTTCCAGATGGGATTAGCCAGTGGTCCTTTGTTCACCCTAACCAGGATGTTCAAAGTGCCTGGGTTTGCTCCATTCTTGCTGTACAGAAGGTAACTGAAATCGATGCAGTGAGTATCATTTTCCTTCATTGTTGGAAGCTGAAGTCTAGTCTTTTCTCCGGGGTCATGGTCTGAGGAAATCACTATCATATATGATCCTAGGAAAGGGGGGAGTGGGAAAGGGGAAAAAAAAAAACCAAAACACAAAAAGAAGTAAAGATAAATGCTAAGAAACTGATTCTTCACAGCGAAAAAGGAAGAAATACATAGGTTTTCATATTCCAGAAATCTCAAAATTCAAGTAGCATGAAATTCAGCAAGCTATAAAATGGGTAGAAACATCACTGAAGCAGTAACTAGAGAAGATATCACTTATTTCTGAGGACCTACCCCAAAAAACAGGCACACTTGAATTTCAAATGCATTAGCAATGGAAATAGCTGACTTAGGACAACAAGTCAAATCTGTTTTGAAAACTTTGGTTTGAAATCTTGCCAATGGATTTGAGGGGATAAAAGAATTTTCTACAGCTGGAAGAGAGTCCATCTTGTAAATGTGTATTACAAGTATACATAAGACAAAACAAGCTGTGCCTGCCTAGCTATAAAGGCAGGAAGTGGAAATCATATGTTTTAACAGGTTATACAGGCTATACTGATGAAACAGTCTGTCCTGCTGTTCTGCAGAATGGATGATAAAGACAGGTTCCCATCTAACCTAGTCCAGAGCTGCTTCATTTCTTCAAGAGTGACAACTCCATATTAGGTACTATTGAGTGAATGAACCCCACAGAAAAAAGGCTGATAGATGGAGCATGCCAGGAAAACCTTTGCAACCAAGTGAGAGAACCCAACTCAGCATACAGTCTGAATCATTGTTACAGGAAAGTTTCCTAACCTAAATTTACCTACCCATCTGCTTAATGATTTCGGAACCTTCATGTTGATAGATTTTCCTTATACTTTCAGTCCTGAAGGGCATCACAATAAAGAGCCTTTCCTCCTGAAGAAGGTTCAGATTAAACCCATCAAAAATACAGTCAAAAATTAACCTAAATTTAAAAAAGTAATAGATTTGTGAACAATTGCCCAAATGAGTAGTCTCACAGAAGTCTTGGAAGTATGTATATACACAACCTTGCTCCCTCCTCAGTCATCTACCTATTCCAAGAAAATTAGAAGCCTATGCCAAAGTAAACTATACAGAAAAATTATACCTTTGAAAAACATACAAAATACATTCTCACACCTTTTATAAGAAAGTCATTCTTTACTTGTAAAGAAGTACTATAGGATTGAAAGAGTTAGGGTTTTTTTGCTATTTATGTACAATTTTAATATCTTAATATTAATTAATAATTATTTTAGTGTAAAATCTTCATAATATCTTAAGATATTATTGGACTTGGCAGAAACATGAAGTATAAACGAGGGAAATGCTCACAATCTCATTAATTCCCAAGATTAAGTAACTCCGAGATTTGCAATGAGAGTTTGGGGCAAATCTTACAGCTAACTATTCACAGAGGTGCTTCAGGCTGGAGCAGGGGAACAGGGTGAGGAGCAGCAGAGACCAAGTGTGAGGGACTGACTGCAGCTCCCAGTCCCCATCCCCTTGTGGTGTAAATTTGGCTAAATTTTCCCTAAAATGAGTCTGTTTTGCCTGTGACAGCAAATGGTGATTTACAAAAGAAGTGATTCCCATGTCTTTGTCTCAACCCATGAGCTTGTCAACCTCATTTACCCCCCTTGTGCTGTTGAGGAACAAAGCAAAACAGGCAGGATGGGGATCTGGCCAAGGTCAACACACCACAGTTGCCATAAAGAGCAGCAGTTAGACAGTGTTAGCTAACACTAATACTAGATGTTTCATTACACCCCACTAGAGACAGGGTCTGTGATATTTTTTCCATTGTTACTGGCCTAATAGGTCAAGTACAAGCAGATGTAAAACACTATATACACCTACTTCCCTTGCAAACAAGAAAGAAAAAAAGCCAACTAACCTGTATTCTGTTTCCACCAAGATTTTACAAGGAAAAAGTCAATGCAAGTGAGTTGCTTAATTAAATCCAAAAATGGTAAAAAATAAATAAATAAATTAAATTTAAAAAAAAAAAAAAAAACAACTACAAAAACATATTTGGGGCAACGAAGAAAGAAAAATTTCTCTACAGCATCGTCCAAAGATGAAATTCATCCTTTCTGTCTTGTAAGAAGAAAAAATGAACTTCTTTGATGTTAAGATGAAAAGTATTCAAAGTCATAATTTATGCCTGGACAAAGAGCCACTGCTGTTAGATATTCCTTTCACTGCCTATTTTTCAACATGCTTAAGCATAATGCCTTTAGTTACTCTGGCAGTAGTGCAGTTACAAAACGCATCACAGCGCATCAGTAACATTTTTCTTGAAAATGTTTTGACAGTGATGTTGCTTCATCCTTTTTTCAGTAATTATCAGATAAGAGTCTTCTCCATCCTTGCTAGTTTGCAGTCTTTAAAATTCATAAAATATGCTCCCTTTCCCCAAGAAACTTGCGTTAATTTTTCCTACTTAAATATAGTTTAAATTTCTCCAAATCAAACTCCATACTTTCATTTTAGCTTCTAAGTGTCTTCTATTTATTTGCCAGTTAATAGCTCCTAATCTTATTCCTGATGTAAAAGGTCAATCCAACTCTCTCCTGCACAGAAGGGAAACACAGTATGAAACAGATAAATGGTACTGTCTCCTAGGTCTTTACCAAGTTAATGCAAAGAATTCAGCTTTAGTATCTGACTTTCAGGAAGATTTTTATGCCTATTTACCACTTAATGAACTCGCTAAAAGGCATCTACACAGATATAGAATAAGAGACACCAGACTTTTCCTTAGCCACATTATTAAACATACCTCTATATACCTCATAACTTTCACTGTCTTTTATTTATTTTGATATGCATTGAATTTGAAGTCCTAGCTCAGATCATTTCAGAATAAATTAGTTCCTTAACTAATAAATTGTGAAAAGTCGTAGTTTTTATTCCCTACTGAAAACCAAGCTCTCTTATCATCTAGTATTTAATTGCAGGTAAGAAATCATGTTAAGATTAAAAAAAAAAAATTCCTTAAATAAAATAAAACATGCCTACTGTAAGGTACCGATGTGACAGATCAGTTTCCCGATCAAATTATTTTCTCTCACTTCCTTGATTCCTGAAAAACGGGCTTCTGTTTGAGGTGTGAAACTTTTAATTTTCAGCAGGCTGGTCTTCAGCCAAATCCTGCAAATCTTCTTTTCCCTAAACAAGTACTAACCATCAAACCATCTCCATTTTGATGGCACACTGTGGTAACTTCTCTGCCTACAAATGTGATCCTTTAATTACTAGGACTTTCTATTGGGGAAAAAAAAGTTCAGAATGTTATAAATTTCATATGCAACTAGACTTATGGGTACAGAAATGGAGTCAATTTTCAATTGTGGTTCTCTGATGGGGGAGAAAAGACCCAACTAATACACACCCACTGTAATAGAGAGTAATGTGAGGATGCTAAAATAGATTCACAGAGAAAGATCAGGTAAAAAGAAGCCTTTACCATAAAGTTAAAAGAAGAGGTTGTCTTTACTTCATGGCAATGTCAATGACATGAGATGGAGAGTCAAGGTACTTACATGCATTATCCTAACACTCAGGACTATGTGACCTTTTTTTTTTTTTTTTAATAATGAGTGAATAACATTATAGTCCCCGATTATGTTTCAGGCAACCTTTATAAAAGACTACAGGCAATGAACAGACACTAAAATGCAGAAAAAGGCTTGCAACAGGAAGCAGATTGTAAAAATTAGTTGAGAAGAAATTCAGAAACATCTGTATTAATTCACAGAAAACTTATATTTCAGACACAATAGTATTTATGCCTATTTTGGTCTTCAGAGATTGCCTTCCCTGTAACAATTTGAGAGGGCCTTTTATATATATTTCTGTAATTTGCAAGAAGGGAAGAAGTAAAGGCTAATGATTAAAAGCCAAAAGCTATTCATTTTTTCTTCTTGCAGGAAGGATACTATTTAAAAAAGAAAAAGTCAATGAATAAATTAAATATGCTCCAGGTAAACTTTCATCTGTTTGGGTTTAATAAAACCTCAAACCATTATAACCTTCTCTTCCTCTTTCTCTTTCCATTACCCAACACATAGCAAATGACTGTCACCTTAGGACAAAAAACATAGAAAAAAAATAAAGAATTTATAATTTTAATGCCCCTCACCATCAGTTAAGGAGTGTATCTAGAACTATATGTTAGTTTTTTGTAATCCCACTTAAGATACATTACTTGATACACATGCAAAATATTCAACGTTATATCCTGATTTTGCCTGCTTTCATTTTAAAAAATTCAACAATAATATTATTAGTGTAACAACATAAGCTTTCTACAAATTTTTTTTAGATGGCTACAACTCAGAGTCATCTTTCCACTTACTTCACTTGCTACCAGTATCATTCCCTACACAAGGCTCTAATTGTTGAAGGCTTGTTTCTATTTCTTTACAGACCGTTAAAATGTAAGGGTCGGAGGTGGGGGTTGGGGATATTAGGATCAGCAATTTCAGCTTCACTGTCTAGCTCTCTGCCACGGCACCACAACACAAACGTAAAAGTCAAGATAAGACTCTGAATTTACTACAAAGATTAAAAATAACAACAAAAACACACAATACAAACAGAGGAAATTTTTCTGGAGAACACAAACCTTTTTGGGTTTTTTCTACTTCCAATAGAGAATGCGAATTATTAACCAAACCAAACCAAACCAGGTTATTAAGCTACATAATATAAATAAAAGCAGATACTCATTCAAACAGAAACTCAGTGTCATGGACTGCAACAGCTCACCAATTCATTAACTTCACACCAACAACGCACACAAGAATAAGTGTCCTGCCCTCCAGACTATACTTGTTGATGCCAAAAGTCCTGCCCTACAGTAAGGTCATGGAACTGGGATTCCCCCATTAACCACACCCACAGAGGTCAAGCAACAGGAAGACAACTTGACAAGACAGCACAGCATAAGACTGATCCGGACAAGGTAAATAAAAGCAGCATCAACTCAGCCATAGAATTAACATCATGAGCTACTACAACACTTTACCAGTATTTACATCTACGATACTACTGGCGCAATACTAATATCACTCATGGCTCGTACAATTCCATAAGAACAAAAAAATGTATGCCAATTAAAAGGGGGGAAAAAAGAGAAAGGAAAACACGTCTCCAAGGTATGAAGCATTTGGAACACAGTTTATGATGAAGTTTTGTCTAAAAATTGTTCCTTGGGCTAGAAGCAGTTACAAAGTTTTATTCTCCTTATCAACATTTTACATATGAATAAATATGAAATATATATTCTTTGGAAGTGTTTGAATTGATAGTTTTCTCATACATAATACCAGCATCCTGTGGATTTGTTTGTACTGATGCAGAGAAAATAGATCATGATGACATAACAGTTTCTGAGGTATGATAATTTAGGCCTTTTCACCCTGTTTTTTCTTGTGATGGACCTTTAGCTAATACTCAGACTATAACCACTTCAAAATCTGAGACAGAAAAATGTCAGCAACTGAAATTTACAATGCAAGCTTGTAGTGTCTGTACAAAAGAGCATTTATCTTGTGATGTGCTCCTTTGAACAATCTCTTCCACCAAAGTATACAGAAAGTGATATTTGATATGGTGCATCAGGCAAGCTTATGAAAGGACAGTGTTACTGAACAGAAAGCTGCATTTAAGTAACCAAAAGGCACATGGAATAGTTTCATATTTATTTAGGAATTAAGCAAGGTACTCTGTCATGAATTTTTAACATCATCGTCCATGAATGGATGGCTAAGATGAAAGTAACAACAGCTCTGAATTGTCTGAATTTCTGCTGTAAACCCATAAATATCCCATGGATGGTGGCATGGTGACTGCAGGATGCTTCTCAGTCACCCAGGGGCAAAATTTCCAAGAAACTTCCAACTCTAGATTAATAAAAACTCAGTATGAAGCTATCCAATTGGGATACCATTTACACTTGCACAGTCTAAAGCCTGTCAGATGTCCCAGTGAGCAGCTGCTCCCTGAGCAGCAGCTAACGCTACCAAACCTCAAGGCACTACTGCACCTCCTGGGAAAAATGCAGTCCCATGAAAATACTGACACCTACAAGCACTTGCTGTATGAAAAAGAAAAGAGTTTAAATCCACTTTGTTTCACCACTCCTGTAAATTGATATTACTTGGCTGGATGAGTAGTAATGCACAGAAGTTTCCCAGTGTGTTAGTTGTGTTCCATTCATTTTCGTGCAGACCCTCCAGGATGAAAGACCAATGTTGGCCATTCTGTGTCCACTCATAGGTCTACAGTGCCACCATATCACCATACTACTGAATATTCAGCATTTAGATTTTTCAAATGCTGATAAAAGAGACGCTTTACTAAGAGGGTTACAAGAAATCAAATGGAAATCAAATTATCTATTTCTGTGGAGTATTATTTATTTGGAATGAAATTAAAGTGAAATATGAAAATATTAAAAGTATCTGAAGGCAGATACCTTAGAGAAAATGTCAGTGCTGAGTACTTGCTTAACTCTTTGGTGTGTTGTGTTTTTGCTGTGGTGCATAAAAACAAGTCCACAGAGAATTCACAAAAGCTTATTGCCACTAGAATTCATAGGACTTTTACTCCTATGGTGTCCTCCTCCATCTGTGCTCATCAGATCCTTGCAAAGCAACACACAAATCCAGTAATAAATGACCTAAATCTCCTTTACTCTCCTCTTGAGAGAGGCAAGGGGACAGAAAAGTTCAATTTCCTCCCACATGAGGAAAATGAACTGACTCCTGGAGAAGCCAAACAAGAACCAGAGCCACGTCAAGGTAAGAGAGGAAACTGAAGCCACAATACATAGATAGACAAGGAGGTTTTTTCTGTATTAAAAAAAAAAAAAGTAACTTCTTTCAAGTAGCTTGAAAGTATTTAGAGAAAGGCAGCTCAAAAAATATCTTTAGGATTATTTTTTCTTCATTGTCAACTAAAAAATACCCTGCAAGTTTTCTAGGGTTTTTTCCCTTCCTAAGTACTTAACAGTATTTAGATTTTAAATGAATGGGAAAATATAATTTTTGAAGCTGCATTCGTACTCAGTGTTTTTAACACACTAATCATTCTTCTAAAAGGAATAATATTAAATGTGCGCTGAGAGGATACTTACTCCTATCAGCTTAAGACACTGAAACTGAAAACAAAAATGGAACTGGTCATTCCCTGGATAAGCGTCTGACAGTAGAACAACCTTCTGAGAACACTGCTCACAGGGATCACGAACAGTTAAATAAAAGCTCATTACCATATGTGACAGCAGATTACAACTGTTATTACAGACCTTTCTAAAGAGAAAATTAAATATCCTATATTTCTGGGAAAGTAGTCTTAGAATTTATTTAAAGCATGGGAGGCTCATAAAATATTTTTACTAGTTTTTTTTCAGGGTGTTGGTTTTTTTTGGTAACAGGAAGAATATTCATTTATTTATTTTTGATCACTTTTCCTTAGCACCAAATAACAATTTTTCCTGTTATGAAATCATTTTTTTCCAGAACACTGCTTTATGCAACAGCAAACTGAAGAATGATGTTTTATTTTCAAGTTTTATTGCTTTTACAGGTGTAGGATAGGACCTACACTTAAGATGCTGTATAATCCTTGATTAAATGCACAACATGGATTAAGAACCAACTGCTGGTAAGAGTTACCATTGATAAGAATTCTGAAAAACGATATAGAACAATAGTTAAATAATGGAAAAAAACCTCACTGTATACATTCACAAGATAGATTTAGTAGCAAATTGTTTGCTGTTCTTCATAATATCACTCTGAAGTACATATCTTACTTCGTAGGCATTCACACTCCAGTTGAGAATAACCAGAAGTCAGGTCTTTATCAATACAACTGTAGTACTCTTTAGTAAACTCAAGTACTTGCTTAAGTACTTAAGGGGAAAAAAGCTGAAAACCTTGAAATTTATTAAGTTCCAAGGAAGTCTTCCATCTGTCTTCACACCATCAAATACATATGGTTATGAGTATTTGCAAAATAAAATCTTAGGCAATTTTTCAAGTATGTTACATTAACACTGAATGCTACGTAAAGTGAGGAATTTTACATAGATAAAAAGGAAGAGGCTAAAAAAAGGGACATCTACAAACAGCTACTTCTAGAATTTATTTTGATTTTCCAGTTCTGATGGTGATGTTGATCTCACAAGCGCAAACAGTCCTGTAATCCATATTGCTATGATTACTATAATAAATAATTCAACAACACCTACAGAGAACAGTAAAAATCCACAAATTGTACATATCCAAAAAATTGAGGAATCCTATGTAAGCATATGAGGATTCATAATCCACCATATTAAATACCACAGAAAAAAAATTAAAAACCCTAAATACATGTTGCACACCAGAAAAAATTCATACGGACAATAAAAATAACAAAAGACAGACAAAAAGCTGGCCAAAAAACAGTTGAAACATTTGTTTGATACATAGGAAGGTTTACAAAATACATTAAAACCTTGCTCTTCTAGACGCTGGAGCTCACAGTTAAAACAGACACATGGGTTTTATGGTGTGTGACAACTCTCGTCACGCTTCACCTCTTGCTAACAGTCCTCCCTTCCCCAGACATCAACTACTCCTCTCTCCCAAATACTTAAACTGATTAGCATTAATACATTACATCCAGAGTAATGGTTACAACCTATACGTAGTTTGATGTCTGCTACATCTCCATCAGGCATGTTGGAGGCTAGAATGCCTGAGAGGTCATCATATTTTCCATCCAAATTAGTTGTTTGAAAATAAATTGTTAAATAAATAAATAAGCTCTCCTTAAAAACCCTTGCCTCTCAAATTGTATTAGCAGCTCAACTGGTTTTACACTCTAGTACACACCATCTTTCTTCTACAGGGAAATACTTTTGAGATGGATGGAAACAACCCTATCTATTATAAAAACCACTCATGCTAGCATACTAGCATTTTTTATAGTGTTTTCAAAGAAATAATTGGGTTCAGTGTCCAGCAAGTGGAGGAACAGCAAGGAAAAAGACTGCATCATACAAACTAGGACTGCTGTTTCAGAGAAAACTTGAAGTTCACCAGCTATTAATGGAGTTTTAGTAATTTCTCTTGTTGTTTTGGGGATTTTTGTTTTCATCTCAGAAAGCATCTGAGTTTATGAAGATTCACATCTTTCCTCTTGACACCATGCTTTCCAATTAATAAAAATTTGAAACAGCTTTTTGCTTCCAAATAGCTAGTTCATATATGCTAATGCTATTTAAATCCTTCTTTATTTTGACTACTGAAGTTCATAATGTCAACAAAACACTAAGCATACTTATCCAAGTCTGTAAAACATTCCCCCACCTGCATGAGATTACCAGCTAATTCTTGGCACCAACTAATGTGATTCACCTAAACTTCTGAAAAATACAAAACTGATAAATGTACCAAAATATGTATTATATGAAGGATGAGAACCTAGTCTCCATTTCAGACAATTTGTGAACTTTTAACACTAATATTCATTAGTCAAACATTGCACTTAATTATTAGAACTGGGAATTGAACTCATGTTCCAAAGATAATTTCTTTGCAATTTTCTTCTGTGATTTATTTCACACTTCTGTTCTCTTTAATGACACAGTATAGATATCAGAGTACCAAGTCATCCAAGAAGCTATTTTATTTTCTTTTTTAAACTGCAAGTAAGCTCTTAAATAAAATTTTGGGGCTTTTTTTTTCTTCCTAAGGGAATGCATAATTTATCCTGAACTAAGAGTATAATTTCAGTCTCAAACTTTTCTTTCAAAATTAGAATTTACCAAAACCATAAAAGAAGTCGTTAACAACTATAAATCATAATACTGCCTTCAAATAGTCCAAATGTTCATATAAGATACTCAAGAGTCAAGTGGCATCTCAGAAAATGAAGAGAGATTAATCTTACAGTATTGTCTTCCAACACTAAAATTTTCTAATAAAAATCTCTGTGAAGGGAATATCAAACAAATTGAGAAAACAAGCACAGCTGTTAATCACGATATAGTTACTAAAAACAGGGTTTTTTTAAAAAATTCAAATATTTATTTCCTTTAATGCTTTACCAGCAACCCTCCTGAGAATGACTAAGGGCTAAGCAGAATCTTCCCTACACACAATGGAAATGCACAACAGTTAGGGAAAGAAAAAGAATTTAGACTCTTTCCAACAGAAATAGATAAAAATAGGCAATGGAGTCTGTGTATTGTCAGTTGATGTGTTCCTTTCTCACATACAGAAGACAGATCTGTTCCTGGCATTTATGCACGTAGAAACACTTCAGGAGGAAAGACTGTGACAGTAGATAGCAGAACACTTACGACTCTGGTAAGAGGCAGTTATTAAGCACTCAATTCCAGAATTCAATTAACATTTATCTAATCGTCAACCCGAAATCTCACAGTAATTTAAGATTATTACTGCTTAACCTATCACCAGCCAACATGAAGTCTAGGTTACCACCTTTTTTGCACCAGTCTTTAACTTTCTGAAAATTTCCCTTTCCTTTTTCTCTCTTGTAGAAAAGACAGTCCTAATATTCTTCAGTTTTTGCACAGAGGAAACGCTGCTATCTAGCCCTGTCATTTCTGTCGCTTTCTTCTGAGCTTTCCAAGAACAGACATTCTCCTTCCACACTCCAAACTGAAGTGCCTATTCTTCTAACTGCACCAAGAAAAAATAAAAATATAATTTAATATGTATTTATATAGAACATCCTATACAAAACAATTACAACGTCTGCCTTTTCCATAACAGCATAACAGGCCTGCACAGTTTCACCAAATCATTTCTTCCTTATTGTTTCTCAATTCTTCTTGATTACTCCAATGCATCATAATAATTTTTGAACCCCAGACTACCCTGAAATAGGCTCACAGGCTTAGTAACCTGTATAACCTCAGCCAGTCAAAGAACATTTGTTATTCCACAATCCACAGCACTAATGAAAACTAAGAATGACTGGACACTACAAGTGCTTTCCAAGTAGTTTTTCACCTACTGGAGAGCTGTTTCAGTTTCATCAATATGTTTCTTCCCTAAGCTTAATGAACTAAGCTTCACAAGTTAAGAACATGTGCTATCTACTGCTTCACTATCTTCTCCTTATATATTTAGAGAAATACATTAACACTTCATTAAATAATATAAAACTTTCTTCTTGTTACTCTCCAGTAGCTACACCTTAGCTCACTGCCACATTAAATATACTGTCAAGAGGTGGTTAAGAAGTTGAAGATCATCAGTTCTGGTGGACAGAAGACACTTCATTTCAACATCTACCCATAAGATGCCCAGGTCAGCAGCAAGAGCAGCTATTCCCTGGCCTGTGGGGGCACCTGCCCCCAAGGCACTCAGGGGTAACTCCATCCAGGGCCATACAGACTGGTCAGGCAGCCTCTTGGCATCCTCGAGCCCTGTGTGTCACCTCCACAGCTCCAAGACATAGCCCTTTCCCATGCACCTTGATTTTTTTTTTTCAGTTTAAGATGTTGGGAGTGGGAAAGGGCATGGAAGGGACCACAGTTCAGCAGCTTCTGCCATACAGTGTCAAGGCTATTAATGTCTACCTCAGGCTAGACTTTTGGAAGGAGAAGACATGCTGGACATGGTGGACAACATAAGGCAGGAACCGGAAGACAGCACAGCCCCCATGCTGCCAGCCAAGCAGCGCCCAGAACTGCACCCCGAGGTCTTGGGTATAACACCAGGCCAGCACTGAGAGGCTGCACAATCCCTGCTGCAACATGAGAGAATGAATGACGAGATCAGTCAGTAAACATATGAGGCTTTCTTTAGGTGCATCTTCTCGTCCACAGATAGTGGAGTGCAAGTGAAAAAATCCACAGCTCTGGGATATGTTTGCCCCTATTAAAGTAAAGTTACCTGTGTCACAGCTATTTCCATGTTGAGTGTAATTCATCAAGCAAAAATTAGACACTAACAACATAAATTAGTTACATGTATTCCTGTAGTTAGAGAGGAATCAATTGTTTGGGTTAGGCAGTTTGTTTGGTTTCCTGGTTTTGGGAAAGCTGCTAGTAACCGAGTGCGTGACAGCAGACAAAGAGAGGCAAGGTGGAAAAGAATTCCATTAACTATCAATGCAAGGTGTTCTGACTCTATACAACTGTAGTCTCACATTCCCTTATCCAGTGTTCTCATTATTACATAAGAGACACATAAACACATAAATAAATAGATTAAATAGATTCATGGACCCACAGGAAGCAGGCTGCTTCATCTGAATAAAAGCAAAACAACAAAAAAATTAAATACTTTCAAAAGCTGAAAATAATTTTTAAAGTCTATCTATACAACCAATAAAATACATTCATTTCTTTTAATACCAGGTACTAATTACAATTGCAGTTGTAAATTTACTAAGAAACTTATCAGAATAAAAATAATACATTGAGAGATGCAAGATATATTTTGAAAGAAGTACTTTTTTTCCTTTAATATAATCAAGTATTTTTGTAATATGCAACACACCAAGGGTGAGGTAAGGCTTGAAGCAACCATATGGCTCAGTCATTTAGCAAAAACAGGAAATAAGGCAGTGCAGGTGGCTATGGAAGCATTCAGTGATGTTTAATTTTAATGAACTAATTTGAACAATGTGTGATAAAATCAGCATACAAAATGATGCATATTGCTAGAACTACCAAGAGAAATGCCTCTTTCCTGCAAGGCTCAATCGTTCTGCACAAAAGGCACCTTCAGAGGTAGTGAGTGTACAGGGATATGGTAAGATAAAGCCAAGAGAAGCAAATGAAAGCATACATCAAATACACGTAATATTTACACCTATGTAATGCCAGACACCTGTAGCCTATCTAAAACAATTACTCCAAACTTTGTCCTTAATTTTACGTTTCTCTTTTGCCAGAACTTAGTCAGTTCTGTGCGTCTCATAGCAACGAATTGTCACAGTTTATTTTTGTAATTTATGTTCTCAGAACAAATTAATTTTTGCAAATTAGCATTTGCTTGAGAATGCTAACACTTCCATATTACATGAATGAATCAACAGTTTCTATGAAAAGGGGATAATAATGTTATCTAAACCATGCTACTGAAGTTCAAAATCACAGATAGGTATAACTTTTGGGAAGTAAAGCTAACAACAGACCATAATTTTTAATATCTGCCACAACTTCTCCTTTAATTCAAAGGTCAGCAAGCACATTTACTACTCTGAGTGATCAGTGCCCTACTGCCTTTATAAGGCACAATTACTTGGACAGCTATTTATCATTTCTAACAACTAAAAACATTGCTTTTGTCTTCAAAGAAGCAAAGGTTATAAAGTTTCACTGCCAGTCAAAGCCTTAAAAATTTGATTACTTACTCCAAACTGATAGGGGCATCACACCGGTATGAAAAGAGGATTCTATACTGATAAATCATAACACTATTTGAAAGTGTCATGCTCCCATACAGATTCACTTTAAGCAATATACAGGAAAACTTCCACTCAAGATATATAACAGTGAGATATATAACAACGCTCTTACTCTTACTCTTTAATTTTAAACTGAACATACACAAACCTGTGGTACACAAAGTAATGAAAAGCACTGGAGTAATCCTGCATCACCTCCAAACGTAGTTGTCCCACTGGATTCAACAGAAACCACCTTCACCTTTCATGAATCATTTTGGGTGCTGTATAATTAAGCTGGAGAAGGAATGAGAAAATAACATACACACCTAAACAAAATTAAATCATCAGACTCTTCAACATTGCTCTGAACTATTTCTGAGAGTTAGCCAAAAGACAATACTACACAGTTCTCTGCTAGGTTTATTAATTTCTACCTGGGATTACTCATCACTAAGAGATATGTAGGCAAAAACATTCTTCTTCAAATTTAAACTCTATTTCGCTAGCTAGTTCACAATCCTATGGCAAGAACCTTATTGCCCAGGAAAAAATAAATAAAAGGGTGGGAGGAAATTTTAAAAACTCAAGAAAGAGCAAACTCAGTAGAAGCTAACATATAAATATGGATTTCATCACCCTGAAAGTCCTCTTTAAAAAAAAATCACATCAAAGATGCTGGTGAAAAGTATCACAAAACCAGATGGAACAGCAGAAACAAAAATTAGCATAAATAAGTGAAAGGAAAGCATAGCTAGAAAAGGAAAAAAACACCAAAACAACTTTAAAAAAAACCCAGCAACAACAACAAATCCACCACACACATACTTGTTAAAAGATAACCATGGGACTGTAAAGAGGTTAAGAATTGAGTTCTAGACCAGCTCTAGAATATATCGCAGTACAAAAGAGCAGTAATATCCTGCAAGACTGCTTGTAATACAAGGCTGGGAGACATCTCAAAGTATTGGAGACCAAGAGCATCACAAACAAAGAAGGGGTATCAAATGCAAGGAGAGTAAGGGGTAAAATACAGTTGTAAAACATGAAATGACAGAAATTAAAGATTTTAGATGTAAGACTCTGATAGCTGAAAAGACAAAGAAGCAGGAGGAGAGTGTTTCAAGAGACAAATAGGTATAGGTCAAATAGTGCTAAGCAGTGTACAACTTGACCAAGTCCAGCTACACAGTATGGCTGGTTGAAAGACGATGCTACATGATCCTAAAGTCCTCTTAATAACTAAATGATTTTGTACATTAAACCTGAGGAGGATTTTTTCCCAAAGTAACACACCCTTGGAATATTATTTCATGAGTTCTAGGATATGCTTTTCTTATATGCAGATCTTGCCCACGTTTAGAAAGCAAAAATCTTACACTTTTAGGCTATCAATTCAAGAACAAAATTGCTGTTAGCAAATATCTGGCAATATAATCCTTCAGTAGATAGCATCAATTTAGTGATTTCAATACATCTAAGGCCAGTATGTGCCTCACACAAATCTATCTCTATTAAGTGAATAAGCAATAAAAACAAAGTACTTTAGGGTTTTGTTCCACATAAGTAGGCACACAAGCAACAGAGAAGACTAAACTGGGAACAACTCTTCCAGTCCTTGTCTGTGGATAGCTAGATAGTTGGGCCTCCAAACTACAAAAAACTTCAAATATTTTGTGAGCAATGAAAATAGCCTTAAAAAACCCAAACAAATACCACGCTCAGGGCTCTCCTCAGCCTTCCTCAAGAAAGGACTGAATGGAGGAGAATGCACACATTGAGACGGATGCAGGCTTTTTTGAAGCTCTGTCCCTCTCTGACTCTTTGCAGAAAAGCTGTGGAAGTAAATACTAGAGGGTTGCCAAGCCTGCCTTCAAATATATCATTTGGAGATTTTCTTCTTTATTATCTTTTTTCTGATGTGCTTGCTCAGGTACAGACAAGCAAAGTCTGTAACATTCCTGTAGATTTATTTGAGAGGCTAATGTGCAACTGAAAAATTTTATTACTTATTCCACTTCTAGCTCCATATTATAAAGAAAAAAACCCATATATTCTTCTGTCTTTCATATTAATTGATGTTGCTACATATTTCTTAAAAGGGCTTGGCTATGGTGAGGCACTGGAACAGACTGCCCAGAGAAGCTGAGGATGCCCCACCCTTGGAAGTGTTCAAGGCCAGTTTGGATGGGGCTTTGGGCAACCTGGTTTAGTAGGTGTCCCTGCCCATGGCAAGGGGTTGGAACTAGATGATCTTTAAGATCCCTTTCAACTCAAACCATTCTATCATTCTATTATTCTTTAGAGAACATAAAAATGAATGATTTTTAAAAGGACTAGGGGAGGTATAAAGGGTTTAAAATTGTTGAAATAAAATCACAGGAATTCCCAGTTTACCTCTCAAGTGTCTTACATCTCTTATTAATATATGATAATCATACAAAATAGAACTGTAAATCCAAAATGTAGAGAGGCAGTGAAAAGAAAAAGAGGTCTAGCAAGTAGAAAAGGCTAGATCAGAGGGCAAAGAATAAGACTTAACTGGATGGTCGAAGAGAAACTGTCACATAATTCAAAAATAATTTTGAATATGAGGGGGATTCATACTAATTCTGAGGTTTCAGAAAGACTGTAAGTGCCAAGGGAAAATAACACCACCAAAATTACACTTTTCTCACATATTTGATGCAGTAGTAATGTGCAATATTAAGTGAATGGTATAAAGCAAACGGCATGCTTCTGTATGATGACTATTTTCCTTTAAAAAGTGCAAGTTTAAATTCTTGATTTAAGACACCATAATAAATCAGATTTTGAGGAATTGCCTTTGTTTTCAGGGGTGGGTGGGGCAAGGGTATGAGGAATGATAGGGGTTGTTTGTTCCAACTTCTTCAAATAAAACAGGCTTTATACATAACAAAGCCCCATATCAAGCTCTGGATGAGTGTGGGGGTGATGAGAATTCATTTTTCATTCCTCCAACATCAACCAACCACACTGAAACACTACCAACCCTTTAAAATGTTATTATTCACTTTCTACCAAAAAAAAAAAAAAAAAAAATGTCTCAGCAACTGTGAAACCAGCACTAACAGTGCAATACCTGAGAACTGCAGTCGGAGAAATGGACAGCAGAGCACAGCAAATACAGTCATGGACCTGTTAATTCAGTTTGTCACCAGACCTTTGACTCTTAATGCAACCTTTCCCACTTACTCCTAGATTCTCAGACACAGAGATGAAATCTATTCCACTACTGACAAAGTATCATTTTCATCTTCCATCTTCTTGCTCTCCAGCGTGTATACTGCGGTGTGACTTCTGCCAAGCAAAGTTTTGCCTCACTGCCTAAGTGATTCAACCTACCACAGGCTTCTTTCTGGTTCACGTGAATTCTGGGACTCTCCCAGAAACATTTTGTCCATGCACACTGCTTCCTTAATATAACCTGCTTAATACACAGTGCTTTCCTTGTGAAGGCAAATGCAACATGGTACTAAACTGGGTGCTATATATTAACCTCAGATAAATCAAATTATTAAAATCTCTGAAAAGATGTGTTTCAAAGGAAACCAAACAAACATTAGCCCCATCCATACTAGTCCTACAATGCATAAAAGGCTACTCATACGAAACTTTAAGCTACTTTGCCAAACTTGGACTCGTCACTGAATTTAAACTCCTTCTGAAAAATATCTAAAAGCTTACTATCTCAAGAACATCTGAGAAATTGAACCTCCTTGGGAAGCAGGGGTAGAATGACACCAACAGGGGCTGGTGACAATGCACTGAAAACAATTTCGGCTTGTATTTCATAACACTCACCATTGATCAAGTCTATAAAAACTCTGAATCTAATAGAAGAACAGATTACAGCTTAATTTTATTACTGGATAAAGTCTTCTTATAAAAATAGCAAAACTAAGAACCTGTGAAATGAACACTTGTAAAAAAACAACTCTTGTCTAGCATGAACACCCTCCAGACTGCTACAAATGGCAAGGAAGGATAATGCTCAAGTTTTTCAAGTACTCACTAAACACAAAAAGCTATGTATTTTTTTCACTTACTTCTTCATACAATTTAGTACTTCATTGACCAATAAATACATTTTAATAACTTAAGAAATGGGACAAATCCTTCAAAACACACATGCACATATCTAAAAGCTGCTTGAACTTATATGTTCCTGAGGAGACCTACTAGAGAATCATCTCCAGTGAGTTACATTTAGCTTGCTAGTTCTACAGTAAAGATGCTTTCTAATAGTTACCCACATTTTAGCCAGGCATCCTCTCCAGTTCAGGCAACTCAGCTTAAAAATATTAATTTACAAAATACATTACATGAGACATTAAGTGGATATGCTATTTCTGTACAGATAAACTTGTTTTTTAATCCAAAGAAACTACAGCCTAAGTTTAGGGAGAAGCACAGTAATGGAAAAAACATGTATAGAAACAAAGAAGACGACCATATATCGTACAAGGAGAAGACACTGTTTGGGGAGGGGGGTGTTTATTTTCTCAATGCAAAAGAATAAGTCATATATATAGAAAACACTTCACCATTTTTGAAAGCTTATAAAAGGAGGTGACTAAGATACATAAATGAGCCAACTCATTTACCTCCTAGAAACTGGTTACCAGACTCCTCTCCTCTGTTAGCACTCTACTGCTAACAATGCTGAGACTGAAGATGCATCTCTCTGGCATTCCCAATTTCAGGACCTGTCCACTGCTGTCTAAATTTTCAATAAGATTGAGAAGATAATCATGGGTAGAAAAAAAACCAAAATCCAGAATTTTTCTTGCATAAACTCTTTATGAGACTATCAAATTAAATCTTCTGTGTAGTAGAAAGGAATGCCAAACATGTTTGTCCAGTTCTCCATTCACCCAGTTGGCCATTCGCAGTTAGAGAGCTTGTCAACACTTCTCTTTGCAACTTTTTTTTTTATAGAATATTTTTATCTGAACCAAAACTCACACCTTAAATGAATGAAAACCAAAGCTGAATGCTACTTTCCTGCACTTCAGTGCAGGAAGAGGAAGGAAAAGCAAAAAAAAAAAAAAAAAGAATCATTTTTAAATGCACTTTAAAAATTAATTATGGCTTGTTTCAATTACAGTCTGTTACCATAAAAACATTTTTAGTCAGTTCTAGACAGAAAACAGTACTCTTGACTACATAAATATGCTAATCAGCGATTCATACTTTTCTGATTACTCAACAAGATTTCTTCTAGCTTCAAGACTCCACAGAACTATATAACTTGCCACTCAAAAAAATAAATGACAGGTTGTTTCATCAAATGAATGAAGACTCAGAGTTCCTTCTGAGCTGATTCTACTTCAAGAATCCCTAATCCAAGATGCTGAAGGTGTTATACAAATGAAAGGATCACTAAATGCAAAAAGGCCCCACACCTTTCAGAAAGTATACCCAAACAACAAGAGTCCTGCAACAAATCCTGTTTTCTCAGAAGAGCAGAATATGAGTTAATTCTCCTGGCTTACATGTAAGAGTCAATCTTTTCAGCAACATTCATGACTACAAGCTAGTTCCCAGCACACTTCTTCCAACTGCCATAAGCCATGCAACATGAAACTGAGAATATTCAGGTCCTGTTGTTACCCACTGCAAAAACAATCATGGTTTTATAATAATTTTCATTTTGATTGTTTGGAAAAGGGCCAAACTTGCAGGAAGCTACTCAGAGGGGCAGCTTCACAAGCCACTTTAAAGCTATTTTTAATACCCTTGAATCCATTTGTGGACCACTTCACACCAGGTCCCCCTCCTTCAAACACTGAATACTAATCTATCATGCCAATGCCTTTGCTTCCCAAAGGTAGCGTACAACCATCCACTTTCTCTCCATGTCATGTGGGAATAGAGCTGGAGAAAACAGAAGCCAAGAGGCTCTGAAATCATCTCACATTCTTTCATGAAACATCAAAATAACATAATTATGGCACTGGTCACTTGGGATGTTCAAGGAACAGCAGAAGAAAAGGACTAATCTTTTCCCATGTTCATTCTTCCAGCAAGGACAGAAATTTCATAAGCCAAAGTATATCTGAACTCTTGTGCTAAAAGCCCTATCATTGAGTAATCCATCCAACACTTGTTGAAATCCAGCTATATTTTCATCTGTCAAAAAATTTTATTGCATGAAAACATATGTATCTTCCTTCACTGTGTTCTGCTTGTTTTCATTTTCTCATCCTACTAAAGGTATTATAAGAAAAATTTGTCTGTATTCACATATATTGTTTGTTTCATGGTTGTATGTAATGTCTGAAAGGACACATAACTTTTTCACTTCTCTTGTTCAAGCTGCTTTACACTACATGCTGCTTTTCAAAATTTATGTTCTTTGTAAAGGTTGTTTATCTTTTTAGATTTGCTATATCCTTTCAGATATAGCTCAGCTCAGTCCTGATCATGTGAAGAGGTGAAAGCACCATTTATTTACAAAATCCCTCTGGTAAAGAAGATTCCATCAATCCAAGCTCACCGCCTGACTGCACTCTCCTTAACCACATAATACGTCTCCTGTGTGCTCACAATTACAGTGCAAATTAGTGAAAACAAATGCTATGCAGGAAGGGTTACAAAGTACTGCAAAGCTAAAGCTCTTTCAAAGAGCAGCTTTGTAACAGCAGTATATGTGGCAATGTAGGTCTGCAATGGTAATGCTACTAAAACTAAGTTGGACTGGAAGATCGTGTCACCTGCATATGCATTGACCACAGATATATTGATGTGCATAGAAGAACTACCTAAAATTGCCTAGGACAAGGAAACACCAGCAGTTGTGGGATTTGCCCCCTCCCATCTAGCAAAGTTCTAATAAAACCAGTCTCTCTCTGTTGCATCCACATGCAGCACAAGACTGCAGTTTTCTCGTAGTCTACAAATGCTTTCCATTTTCCCAGCCAATTACTTTCACAGTAAACCAATATTTGACTATTTGCCAGGCACTTCTTACAGTGGACAAAGACTTACTCTCAAGTTTGGATAACTAAAATGAAACACAATTGGTGCATTGTGCTTCACACACTTTAATTAATTTTGATATCATCCAATCACTAAATAAGAGTCTTCTACAACTCTCTGGAATAAGCTACAGGATTAATCATCCTAAATAACTTCATTTTACATGTAAACCTTCTTGTACCCATTTCACAAAACATTTCTGACGTGGAACAGCAAAGGAAATACTATGGAAATCCTACTGATAACTTTTCCCACTGTGAAGACTGGCTATTTTTCCTTATTTCTACTCATGCCCTTTTCAAAGCCTAGCAGCAGACTTGATGCCTAGCAGACTGATACTTCCACAGTTTCACAAAGAAGTTTCTTTTGAATGCCTGGAACATTATGAGCTGCTGCCAGTGATTGCTTGCACTGAACAGTATCTGCTATCAGGGCTTCTTGTAAAGACAACCAAAAATATTCTCATACAAAGAAGTTCCTCTACTATGTATATGTATTTCAAATAACACATCCAGCTTCCCTGTAATAAGGTGACCTGGAATTTTCTCTTTAATTCTTCAGTATCTCTTCTCCTCAACAGATACCTCCAAGCTCTTAGCTTCTAACATCTCACAATAAAAGTTGGGATTTAAATTCAATTCTAAGATTTAGCAAGTTCCTACTGAAATATTGTCTTGGACAGATATGTTTGCAGTACTGTTTTTAATGTTCCACGCTTTGTACTCTTTCCTGATAAAAAAATAAGACCTTGGGCATTTCCAGGAACCTCATTGTTCAATTATGGTTAACAGAGCTTGAATTCACAATTCAGGTTGTCAGCTTTCTTTCCAGCTCAATTCTCTACTTTTCAAATTATCAGAAAACCTGATGTCATCATTTTATGCACACATACTTACAATATATCAAACACCTTACCAACAGCGCTTGTCTTCATCTTACTGTAAATATGCCCTTATTACAAAGGTAGAAGAATAAAGAGTTTTTATTACATTATACTAAATAACACACACCTAGACTCAAGAGTATTAATCAATTGCTTATCCTCTTCACGTCAGAAATAAATACAAATCCAACAGTTCAGTGACATTAGTAATGGCCATCATAAATCACAGAAGAGCACAACCCAGTCTTCTTCAATGCTACAAGAATTTTATGTAAGACTTGAACAATTTAAGGGTACTGATTTTCCAAGCAACTTAGGCAACTTAGTCCTTGCACATGTGAAAAACTGAAGGGTTAAAGAGCCAAAGACACACCACCTGAAGAAGAATTTACTATACTCACATTGCTTGTTTCTTAGTCAAGAAAAACTCATCAGTTGGTGAGCAAGGCAGTGCTCCAAGTGTCACAAAAGCACCTAATTAAGATGGGATGACGATCTCACAAGTTTTGAGATGCAGCAGAATAACACATTCTTTAAAGCCAGTGCTCCTCCTGGAAGAAACATAGAGGTTGTACCTAAACATGTCTTTTGAGAAGTTTACTTTCCTCAGGTGGTCTTCCACGTTTTCGCACAGTTTTGAAACAACTGAAATACCATCTTGCTTCAGCTCCCTTGATTAAAAAAAATGGCAAGTTCTGGATTACAGCAACTACCTCTTCTTATTTGTCTCATCCCTCTTGCACAGATGAGGTAGGATGTTCTCTATATTACATCAGGATAGGGGAGAAAAAAAGGTAGAATTCTGCTCTCTTCGAATTTAAAAAAAAAAAGCCTAAAATGAGACCAACCTAAAGACAGACTACACATATGTTAAATTATGACCACTCCAAGGTGGTTTGTAAATAGTAAATGCGTATGTCAATATAACTTTTATTATGATTTTATCAAACTCAGTAATGTTTATACGAAATCTTAAAACAGTGTTCTGGAACAGTAAGTTCTTAGAGACAAGAAAATCCTGCTGAGAAAAAAGCTTTTATGTAAAATTCTTCTTCAGTCTTGGAAGATCTGCAACTTTTAAATCTATTATATTTTATTTCTAATAACATCTATGACATAGACTTTCTGAAAAAACTTGGCTTCCAGAGATGTGGCAGGAATAAATCAAATTTATTCTCCTTTGCGGGACAATTATGGTAAATAATTAAACTATGCCTTCTGGTTATTATTTCTGTATGTTTTCAATGGTTTTCATATAAATTGTCCTAAGAGAGTATATAGCAGTATTATCTTGATTTTTCCAAAGTTCAAAAAATCCATGATCTAAGTCTAAGCTAACAAATAGTACTTAGATTTATATCTTTATACTTGTTTTTCAGGTTTTAGGAAAAAATTGCATTGGTATGAAAATCACATAGTTTTCATTTGTTTGATTTTTTAGATTTATTCCATTAAATTTCTTTTTGTTATTCAATGTAGTTCTCCAAAAAAATAAAACTAGACGGACATTATCATTGACAAAGTCTCTCAAATACTGAATATTTTATAAAATATTTCAAGATTTTAAAAAAAATATTGAAGAAAAACACAAAATAAAAATGTAATCTATTTAGGATTGGCAGCATTGTTATTATGTAATTATGGGTCTAAAATGCTAGTTGCCATAACAACTTGTAACAGTTCTATATCCATTATAAATCTTTTGCTCCCTCTTGATATGTATGCTTATTTTTAACCCTGACTTCCTCCTGATGCACTTTTTGCTAGGCAACCTCATTAGCTAAACTCCTACTGTGTCAGATTGGCAGATAAAATTGCAGGCATTCCCACCACCAAACAAACATATTATCTTCATGCAAGCTGCCAGATGTGCCATATATCTTGTAAATTTGGGCTTGCACCTCCTTTAATTATGTTCTCTTCTCTTGGATAGCAAAAACTCTCCAAATTCTCTATCCTTTAATAAAGTGCTTAAAGACTCAAAATTGCTATATCGTGCCAGTTAAGGGCACAATACACTGCAATTAATGCATACACTTAATACAATATGGCAAGTCATAAGCCTCAAACTTGAAAAACATTAAAATAAAATTATACCTGCCTTCTGCAATTTTACAGAGTTGTAATATCTCCAAGTAGATTAAATCTTTGGAAATTAATTATCTTGCAGCTATATTTTGGTTAAAAAAAAAAAAAATTAAAAAAAGCTTGAGAAAAATTTGAACAAATCTACTCTTCCCTCCTCTCTCTTCCTCATAAATCTCCAACACTGACATGAATGCTACTTATTTGTAGAATTTTCATTATAATGAAAAGCCATAACAGTAATAAAACTGTCTGTGCTGCCCTAGGAAACTGTATATAAATTAACACTACCAACATGAGAAATCCATCAGAAAAATCATGCTAAAATTGATATTATTAAAAAAAAAAAAGTGGCATAAGATGAAGATGTGCTCAAGTTAAACTTAGTGTGAGCAACAGTGCCAGTATCAGATGGGAAAAATAACACAGGAATCATAATAGCTGTGCAACATTTAAAAAGGGAATGTTTTTTCCAATTAACCTCTAGATTTGTTCCCAACAGAAGTGTAGACAAAACCAAACCTGCTGCCACATACACAGAACAAAAAAATAAAAGAGCTGGACAGTACTTTCAGAGCTACAAAGTTCCTTCATCTTGCTGTTCAGAAGCAGGAAATCTTAATAAAATTATTTCACAGTTACAGAAACTAAGAAAACCAAAGATTTCAGAGAAAAAGAGAAAGTTGAGGTTGGAAGGAACTTCCGGACGTGATCTGGTTCAAACTTCCTGCTAAAGCAGGGTCACCTGGAGCCACCTGCCCAGGACTGTATGTCCAGCAGTTTCTGCATATCTCCAAGGATGGAGACTCCACAGCCTCCCTGGACAACCTGTGCCAGTGCTCAATCACCCTCTCAGTAAAAAGGTGTTTCCTGTTGTTCAGAGGGAACGTCCCGTGTATCAGTTTGCGCCCATTGACTCCTATCCTGTCACTGGGTACCAGTGAAAAGAGCCTGGTTCAGTTTCCTTTACACTCTCCCCACAGGTATTTAAATACATTGATAAGATTTCCCAATTTCCTAGTTCGCTGATGTGCAAGACTGCACAGATTTAGAGAAAAGTGCCGCCATGTTAGTGTCAGACACAGAGCCTACCACATGAAAGAAAGCCCACAACTGAAAATGAAGCATCGTGTAAGAACTGTATATTTAATTAGGTCTTCAAGAGAAAAAAATCCTTGCATAAAGGAACTCTTTAAGATATCTGCTTTCAGTAAAAACATCTAATTATTTTCATTGGTGACCTAGCCTTTTATTTCATTCAGATGTAGAAGATTGGCTGTCATCTTATGAAGCCCAAAGCATCAAAAACCTGGGCCTTCTTCACATCAATTTTACCAGAACAAAATTTGAGCCAGAAAGCCATTCAGTGTCTCTCTTCTCCTTCCTCATGATAGGACCTCAAATTCCAAATCAAACACATTGGACCTATATTTTGCTCTATAACATGGCAATATTAACTCTTTTTATGCTTTGGTTTGTAAAGCAACAGGAACAATTCTCTAACACTATATGTTAAGTCAGTCTTCTGTAAATAAAAAGTAAACAAATCATCTTGCAAACTCTGGGTCATTTTACATACTCCTTATATACATTTACATGTTCCAACATACCTACCTACTCATGGAGGGTTTAGTCTTCAGGATTTCTTTTCAGAAGAATTAATTTAGTGAATAACTCCTTGATTATATTTCAAAGGTCAATTAAGAATTCTGCAAACGGCTCGCATCTCATCAAATTGAGAGAAGATTAAAACTAAAGTCATTAATTTTTTTTGATAAGCAGTGCAAATATATATGAAAAATGCTAGTACTTTTGCGTCAGGCTTCCTTAGTGCATCATTTAGTCTCATTTAGCATATGGGACAGTACTTGGGGAAGGGAAAGAACTGAAGGGACTAGTAGAATCCTTAAGATCTCGTGCATATGTATTATCATAAGCAAACAAACTGATTGTGAAGCACTGAAGTCATGTTGCCGCAGCTTTAGATGTCCTTTCATTGTATAACCTTGTGCCTACATACACAAGGGTAGCTAAAAGCATTTCAGAAGAATGGGAGAGGGATGGAGAAAAGTCAGAGCAAAAAGAGGAAGCGACAGTTAGGAAATGACAAAGTACAAAATCAATGTTTTTAATCATTTCAGACAATGAAATAAAATTTCAACTATCTCTAGTTCTAATTAACATGTAAGGTCAAAGACAAATATCATTATATGTAATTTATCTTTCCATTATAAATTTCACCCAAGTACAAAGGCATTAGAGAAGCATACAAATTACTGTAGGTTTTCAAAAATTTTAAAATTAATTTTCTTATTTAACACAAGAAATATTCACTATCCTATTCAACACTAAGAAATTAGTACATGCATTTCAAGTTCAGATCTTTGATCAAAGTTTGTTTTTCCAACATCTATAGCATTTTAAATCTTACAGAAAACTAATATGCTGACGACATTACAGAACAAAGACTTTGCCACGGTAAATGACGAATTAAAAGCAACTTTTGGTTTATGTTTAGCATAAAACATTCCCTAAGTGATCTGAGGGCAGACTAGTATAGTAGCTGAGTTTAGTAATGCAATATACAGAAATGTTGTGGCCCACATGAAAAACTACTAGTATTTTAGATTAGATCATGCCTTTTTTTATTTATCAAACTTTATTTCAATATATACACTTCTAGACAAAACCACAAAATATTTATGAAACCTCCAAATAATTCAAACTTAAAGCTTATGATCTTTTACTTATGTCAATAAACTTCCTTGACTACAACTTTCAGTTTTATATTAATTCTGGATTTTCTTTTTCTATGTTGCTGTACAGTCTGACTTAGAATTTTAAAAACAAGTAAACCACCAAAGAGTTTGTAGTCCCACATTTACAGTTTATATTTGGAGGAAGGGATGGAAGGACATAACAGATCTTATTTTCAGCTGACACTTAACTTTTTGTTCCTTTAATTTAGTTTTGTTGATTGTAACTCCCACGTACCCCAAAAAGATTTCTGTACATTTCTAACAAGTCATGCTGAGTCTCAAAGTGAAGGAAGACAAACAGATCATGGGGATTCAACACCCTCCACAACCCCAATAAAGCTTCTATACAACTTAGGGATGGTTGTTTTCATAATTGTTCATCTGCAATTGGACTAACACAGTGACCAAAATAAGAAAATTACATTCTATAATAATCTCTTCTGCAAACACATTGCAGTATACTGAGCAGTTATCTAAAGGATTGTCAGTAGGTAAATTCTAAAAACCTTTATGCAAATCTTTAGAGATTGTAATTTTCTACAGTATTCTGAAAGTATCATAAGTTTCAGTTATACACGATTCTGGCTTGCATAATTTGATTTTCTTTTAGTCCAGGACACAAATTATTTTCTTCATTATTTTTACAATGAAACTAATTTTTTCTTGCTTCAATTAACTTTCTAAGTAAAAACTCAATGCAGCACACCTGAATAAAATATAAAACAATATTACATACTCCACACTTGAACAACATTAAGATTTATAGTAAATAAAGATCATTCATCTGTTAAATTCAGTACCTATTCATTATGGCAATCATCCATCACATTACATCTCCCTCCAGTTCAGTCAAACACTATTGAATTAAAAGTGAATGTTGAATAATTACTTTCTGATTCCCCATTTACAGTCTTAAAACAGGAAATTTGATTCCCTGTAGACCTCAAATTTTTATTAAGAAAAAAATCAAGTAAAGCTTCAACTTTACCTTTTCAGATGTTGCTGTAGAAATGTTAGATACTAAATGAGTGATATCACAGTTTACTTGGGGAACAATTGTAAATTCTATCATACCTAAGATTTGAGTTAAGGACCAAAGACATGGAGCAGATGGAATGCAAGAGATAAACATTTACATGCAAATATCTTTGTTAACAGGAAACATTTTAAGAGAAGCTATCAAAGCACATGGAAGATAAGTGTTCATCTATTTAAGTTAGATATACTCAAAAGTTTCTCCCACTAGCACAGTCAGCTTAAGTCTGCAAGCAATCCAGAAATAGCCAGCACATGACTCAAAAAAGAACAGCAAAGATTTTTTTCCCAGTTGCCTTTTCAGAAGTCGATAAGGAGCACAGCACAGATCTCTATGAATACTGCTTCCCTCCTCTTAATGGTGTCACTGTTTATTGCTCAAGTTAAGCAGAAAACACTGAATACTGTATTGAGACTGTATTGTTCTCTCCCCCCAAAGCTACTGTTTCTGATTTACTCATGGAGACGCTAAAACACTCACCAACCCCTAATTTTCACATGCTTTCTTGTAACCAATTAGCTGACACTGGGAGGACTACCTAAGGTATCTGGTCAAATCTCCGGCTTAACAAAGGCCTGCTCAGTAAATACACACCTGTCACAGCTGTCACGATGGCAAAGGAAATACTTGTTTTGCTCCTCTGTCCTAAAAAGGATGAAATTACAAAATATTGCTACCTCTAAAACAAGCTCTATATAGTACATGAAGGTCCACAACCAAGTGTGGCTTGGGCATCTCTGTATATGATGTTTCTTTATGAAAATCTTATTGAAGCATTCCTTAAATGTATCCACTTATATAAACAATATGTAATAATATACAAATAATGCGGGTGCCCCAAGGAGGCATTCATATATCTCTCCAGCAGTGCTGTGACCTCCCACAACTAAGCATCACACCTGCAGTGGCCAGCTACGTTGGACTGAGGAGAAAGAGAGGCAGAAGAAATACACAGTTTCAAGATATATATGGTTTCAAGAGTGACCACAGCCATGGCCTTAGGCCCCAGCTTCACTCTTTGGACCCACTTGCTGGTGCACAGAGCAGGTGGGGCCATCCCCAGAGATCTCAAACCTGAATGAGGCTTGGAGCAAAAGGAACCTGACTCAGTGAGGTGGGGAAGGAATATGGAGGATGCAGTTGGTTTTAGATGGGACAGATTAGCAGACTGGAGGAGCTCTGGGCTGGTGAGG
Source organism: Corapipo altera (assembly GCF_003945725.1). Taxonomy (NCBI): domain Eukaryota; kingdom Metazoa; phylum Chordata; class Aves; order Passeriformes; family Pipridae; genus Corapipo; species Corapipo altera. The sequence goes on from NW_020884874.1 coordinate 17,481,802, forward strand.
GCTGATTCTGGTCTAGGGAAGTGGTGCTGAACTCTTGGCCACACCGTAATTTCCAAACTTGCAAATCTGACAATTTTGGTAATTCCTGGCACAGATGTTTAAATGTTGCCACATTCCGAGTATATAAAAATTAATAATTAAATAATCTTTCCACTGAGCAACTTCCTGAAAACTGAATAAACTACATTCCTCCCAAGAGAGACAAGGACAGGCCTAGCTGCCTTCAGGGGTTTGCCTTCCAGCTTGTTACTCATTTCGCACCTTCGCAGCATACATCTATGCAATCACTTCTCCACTTCAGACTAAACAGACAGTTCTCATTTCAGATTTCACATGTGGAAACTAATAAATACATAAACAAGTCACAAAATCAAGATCTGAAGTAGGCCAATTACAGTCACTGAAAACTAAAAAGTGACAAAATAATCAACAAAAGAATTTAAATTAATCCAAATTGTTTTAATGTTATCTTCCCTTGCTGAGGAAAGATGTATTTAAAATAGGGCTGAGGAAATTTTATATCACTTCTGTTTACAATCACTAGACACAATGTCTTTGATGGCCATCCTCATAAGAGCTGAAATTTCTTTCAGATTGACTCAAGAGACTGTCACTCTTCAGTCTCACGAAGAGGCACTTTCCAAATCCTTAACCTTGCTCACTGCTCCTCTGCTCTTTCCCATTTCTCAGCATCTGGTTTTGAAATGGACAACATCACAAGGGCAAATGCTCACTACAGATCCAATTACATCTGCCCACCAACAATTTATATTCCAACTGTATGTGACTGTAAGATGACTGCGGTTCCTGGGATTTTTTGAGTCATTGCTTTTCAAGCTGCAGTCCCACAAATAGATATAGTCATAAATGGCTGACTGAACACAAGTACCAAAACAAATAATACTCTGTGAATAAAACACTACCTTCACAAAGCAAACAACAAAACCAAAATCTACTTATGCTACCACCTTTAAGCCTCATCCATCCCATGATATTGCTCTGCTGACAATATCATATCAACTGCCTCCCAAGCAAATTATTTTAAATAGAAACAAAAGTTTTGGATGGTTTTTAGTCTTAAAAAAAAAACAAACTAGCTCATACAATGGCAACAAACAGATTCACAAACTCAACAAACTCACAAACATATTTAAAAGAGAAAAGCACAACAATCTGGAATAATCTACAGTCTTAAAGAACAAAAAATCTAGCTCATCTTAAATTACTTGAAAATGTCTTGAATCGAGGGTTTGATACAAAAGGTCCTGCATGGACGTTACCCTGTCCTATGGATTTAACAAGTATTTATTTGTCAGCAGTTACCATCTGATACTCCAGTCAGAGAAATGGGAGATGGGAATGTCTCCAATGGGAGAAAAAAGTACCTTATTGCCCAAAGACGGTACATTATTAACTGTGTAAGGATTATTGCCCCATGCCTACTCCTGAGCAGAACTCTCAACTCCCTCAGATCTGTACTACCACCACCTAATTCCAATTTGTGCCAAAGCCCACATCATTTTCCATCTTGTCCAGCTCATTAGTCTGTTCTTCTGTTTAGTTTTCATCACCTTAATTTTCTAGTCCTTACTTTATATTAATTCTTAATCAACATCTTCATATACCTGCTTTCATGAAGAAAAATGGTTCAGGTCTGAAGACACCTTTGGAGGCCTCTGTAGTCCAGCACACTGCTCAAGTCAGGCTTAACTACACAGCAGGGCTATCACGCCTCTAGGCATCTCCTCTGATTTTACTACCCATTAAAAAAAAAAATCTAGCCAAAATTTTCCATATTCCAACTTGTGTTCACTACTCTCATCTCACGACTGTGAAAAAAGTGTATGGCTTCACCTTTTCTCTGTCTTCCAATCAGACATTTCTAGACAACAAACAGTCTCCTCTGACCCTTCTCTTCTCCAGCTTGAACATGCCTAGCTCTCATAGTCTCTCCTTGAATGTCCTGTGATCCAGTCCCTGACCATCTTGGTAGTCCTTTGCTGGACTCATTCCTGTATGCCCATACCTCTTTTGTATTGGGGAGCCCAAAACCAGGCACATCGTTCCAGACATGTCTCACCAGGGCTGAACAGTAGAAAAGGATCACCTACCGCATACTGCAGCAGGGTAACAAGGGGCTGTTAGCCATCCCTGCTGCAAAGATGCATTGCTGGCTCATGGTCCACCAGGACTCCCCGGTTCTGCAAAGCCATTGTCCCTATATGGCCCCAGCATGTGCTAGTGCATGTGCTACTGCATGAGGCTGCTCTTCCTACTCAGGGTCGGGACTTTCCATCTCCTGTTCTTAATCTTCATGAAGTTACCGTGAGTCCCTTTCTGCAATCTGTCCATGACCCTCCAAGCACAGCCCTGCTCTCCAAGCATACTGAAGTAAACTGACCTCCAGCAGGATTTTGCATCATCACAGCTTTGAGTCTGGGAGTCCAACCAATTTTCCACTCATCATCTATTTGCAGAGCTCATATATCACCAGTTCAGAGATACGTAAGCTATGAAAGACTGGGTTAAAGCCCAGTAAAGCCAAGATATGTGACACATTCTACCTTGTTCACCTTGTATCACAGAAAGCAGTGAAACTCATCAGGTATGATTTGTTTTTTTCAACCCATGTTGGCTGTTCCCATCAACCCCTTTCTTGACCCTCATGTGTTTGGAAACTGTTTCTATTATTATCTGCTCAATCATCTTCCCAGGGGAAGGCTGCAATACAGCCTGTAGTTCTCTGTATCCTTTTTCCAATTGTCTTGAGAACGGATGTGACAACACTTTTACAGTTCTCTGAAGCCTCCCCCAAGTGCCACGATCTTTTGAAGACAGCAGAAAGCAGCCTCACAGTCAATATCAGCCAGCTCTTAGATGCATTCCAGCTGGTCCCACAGACTAGTGCATGTCCAAGTGGTTAAGTGATCCCTAACCCAGTCCACATTTCCTGCAGCTACAGCCTCACTTCCCAGACCATGAAAGGTTTGGGGATAAGCCTTACTTGTGAAAACTGAAGCAAAGAAGGGATCAAGTACATCCACTTTCCCTTGTCCCTAGGTCCCCAGTCTCTCTGAGCAATGGACCCACGCTCTCCTTAGCCTCCCTCTTGCTGCCAGCGTACTTATAGAGGAAATGTTTCATATTGTACTCCAGCTCCCTCACTAGCTTCAATTTCAGATGAGCTTTGGCTTTCCTGACTCCATTTTTATATAAGCAGACAATGTCTCCATATCCTCCCAAGCAGCCTCTCTGTGTTTCTGTGTCTGTGCACTCTTGTGCACAAGCTCTGTTCATCCATGATGGCTTTCTGCCATACCTGCTTAACTCTCTGCACGAGGCAGCCCCCTCTTGTCCAAGGGGTTGTCCTTGATCAACCAGCTCTCCTAAACCCCTTTGCCCTTCAGGGCATCTCCCAGTGGGATCCTGTGAAGCAAGTCCCTGAACAGGTCAAAATCTGGTTTCCAAAAGTCTTAAGTTTGTAATTCTGCTGTCGGTCCTGGTGACTCCTCTAAAGATCTCAAATTTAAGACTCATCATTATGTCAGCTGATGCTGCCCTCAATCATACTCATTTGTTTGCAAATGTAACACCTCTTAGAGTCTGACTGCAAGGCTTTCTTTCACCAGCTGCATAAAGAGGACTTTGTCTATCTCCTGCTCTTGATGGGCTTTAGTAGATACTCATGGCAATATCACCAGTGCTGATTTATACTCTGATCCTTACCCATAAGCTATGTACTGTTTCGTAGCTTTGCTTCTTTCACCCTCCTCTAATCAAAATCTTCACATAAATTCTACATGAATATTACATGAATATAATTTATATATAAATTATATATGTAAGATAAATTGTGTGGCTTATGAGCAACATAAATTTTATACAAATGTAAGTAAATTTACATAGCAATTTTAAGTTTTTTATCTTTTCATACTAGATAAGCTGGTCAGATTCCAAAATTCATTTATTCTAGAGGAAATAATCAGATTTTTTTTGTCTAAGAAGTTCATTGTACACTTTTACCCGTGACTGCTTTAAGCTATGGTACATAGACCTTTTCAATGAACAGGCTGCATTTGCTTGGTGCAGCAGTTCTCTTCATGCAGTCACTAGCTCCCAAGTACCCAACATTTTTTGACTGGTGATAACCTCATTGTCCTTATACACTTAACAACGTCCAGTGGAAAATGTTTTGCAACAACGTGCTATCTATACTCAAAAGTATGTACCTGTCAGAAACCTCCAAAGAAGCTACTCACATGGTTGTCCACAGTTCCATATATCCACACATCTGACTCATATATCCATATGCATATATCCATCATCTGACTCATAAGATCCACTACAAAGGTATTAGCAGGACCATAAAATGAAAACTTGGGTCTTTTCCATCCAGGGTGGAAATTAGATTATACTTACTGCAAAACTCAAAACACAAACCTCTGCTTACAGCTTAGAGGCAGCATGACCTAACAACTCCCTACCTGCCTCTCTTCTTTTTATGCCTCTCCTCCTTCCAGATCCTTCGTTCCCTTGTTCTGCCCACTCTGATGCTTGTCAGACCTTTCCGTGAGTCAACTGAATTCACTAAGCCAGATGAATCCAGAAAAACAACATTTTCTCTGGGATAATGAGTTATATCAGCTCTTGGTAAGCTCTAATGAGTAAAGCTAGCAAAGGAAGCTAGCTGAAGCAAGAAGGCAAGGGAAGAGAGGGAGAAAAGATGAGTGGAATAATCCCTTTACTCAACAGTAAGATATTAGGCTGACTCACTGTGACCTATGAAGCTGCAGCCTAATTGTAAACTTATATTGGCTTAATGTCTACCTGCAACTGCAGTCTAATTAGAAGCCAGAGCTGTTACTTCCAGTCTGGAGGAATGTGATAAGAGACCACCTATAAAGCCTGGAGCCAAAGCAACCTGCTCCCAAGCACTGTAACCAACAGATGCAGGAGTACAAGAAGCCATCTCTACTGCTGGGACACAGGACACTCACTACTGGCATTGCAAATACCACTCAGCTGCAAGTTTTCCCTATTTCTTTCAAGAAAGTCCACAAGTTTGGAGGTTTCAAAGTGATCCATAAGCCTGGTACACACAGGAGAAGCTGATGGAAGGTAAAGGCTAGGCTACCAGACAGCAGCTGTAACAGAGGAAAAATTCATGACAACTTTGGTTTGAATGTCATTTGCTTGCTGATCCCTCATTCATGGAAATTAGTTAAGAGAACGCAAATGTATAAGAAACATTCTTAGTTCATACTGTTTGTTGACTTTCTCTAAAGTAGTACGGTATGTCTGATCCATGTTTATACAAGGCTAGGTTTTCAGAGCTGAAACCAGTTTGATCCAAAATAGAGTAAATAGCTGTCAAATCCTGAGAATTGTTCTTTAAAAAGAACACAAGGAATTTTTTTTTGGGGGGTGCACGTGTGTTTGTTTGGGTTTATTTAACTTCAAAACATTGAAGCCTCAATGAAATACTGATATTATTTTGATTTTGAGTCATCTGAGAAGACTGAAACTTTTTTCTCAGGTTGTAGTGAACTAATGATCTTAATTATACCTCCCATACAAAGTAGGGTTCTGATAGCAGACAAGTGTTTTTTCAAGACTGGTAGGACAGGTGTAAAATGTTCAGTGAAAAAGTAGACAAACGTTCTCATAGCGCTCTGGTAGAATATTTGCCTTCTGCATACTTTTCAACCACTGCACACACTCTGCTACAAGCAATCTATTTTCAAGCCTTGACAGGAACTTCTGTTCTTTCTCCTTATATTTTGTTAACTTGACCTGGGTAGAGTATCACTGTGTCTATCCTGCTGTTGTGGATGGCAGGGGGAATAAATCTTTATTTTTGAGCTAGCTGGCAACACCTAGCTTTGTCCATGTAAGCAAGGTTCATCAACCCTCTGCAGAAGACAGGCTCATACCAGGCTCACATCTATAACTCATCATATCTGGCCAGGCTGTCCTCTGGAGCTCTGCTGACAACAACTGTCCACATCATGTTCCTTTCTTCAGTTTCTGCTATTGGAAATACTAAAATGGACATTCTGTGTCCACCCAAGAGATGTTATTTATAGTATAACACCTGGGGCAAAGCACATGGATGGTAAGCTGCAGGACATAAGGAGATACTTGGGGACACAAGCACAGCTGCAAGTGCATTAGAAGACTGTTCCACTTGGGAAGCAATAAACTTGAGGCAATGTGGCCACTACCTAAAAATCCAAAGTTCTGATCATCTAGACCCAGGTTTCTTCTCAAAAGAAACTCAGTGGCTTCCTCCAGCAACAGGCTCTGAAGCAACCAGAACATGTGTTAGGTCTATAATGAAAACAGGCTCAAGCTTATACAGGGAAGTGAGAGCAAACCAAACTGACACTGAGTATACGAACAGAAAAGAGGGGATGAGAAGAGCTGCATATAATTTCCCACATGACAGATAGGCTGCCCTGTAGAACACCTATCATCTCCCTTTGGACACATGCAACAGCTGGCCAGCTCCCAGAGGGTGGTTGGCTCCCCAGGAAAGTGGTCACAGCACCAAGTCTGACATAGCTCAAGAGGCATTTGGATGATACTCTCAGGCACATGATGTGAGTCTTGGGGATAGTCCTGTGCAGAGCTAAGGGTTTGACTCGATGATTTTTGTGGGTCCCTTCCAGTTCAGCATATTCTGTGACATATTTCCAACTTGTACCTCCCTCAGGAAAGAAGTTTGAGGTTTCAAACACCTGCAGGAAAACTCAACTTCTTAATAAGTATTATAAAACACAGGCATTGCCTTCACCAGGTAGGATGACAGAACTTTTGATGGCTAGGCTGTCTGAGCACCCGACATGGCTGACAGCTCCGGTGAATGGCTTCTTAAAGGAGACAAGAATCTTTGAAGAGGAGGGAGGGTAAGGAGCAGGAGTGGAGGGGGTAATATGTTTATTTCTTTTCCAAGATAGACATTATGTAAAATGACTAACAAATTAAAAATATATTATCTAATTTAAGTTTTCTTGCTTGCTAATTTTAACTACAGTTTAAATTCGATAAAACTCCACTCACCTTTGGACAGAAGCAACATGTTTTGGAATGAAATAATATATTGCATTTTTAAAGTAATATTTTTCTAGTGGATCTTGTCCTTCGTGGATTTAATTTCTGAATAATATTCTAAAATCTACCCTAAAACATACCTAAACAACATTACTCTTTCAATTCCAGGTAGAGACAGGACTTGGGGGGAGGGGGTGAAAGGACAGCTTTGAATGTCACTGTATGTGTGGCAGCAACATTACCCATGCTAACGATTAAGCAAGATTCAGAAACAAACACAAACATCACATACAAGGCAAAGGAAAGCAATACAACTGAATCTGTTCCTGTACATGACACAAACCTGCTCCTTCTTTAACAAGCACCACCTAAGCAACTGCCTCTTCACAGCCTACATGCTTGGAAATTTGGTTTGTGTAACCCTCAATAGAACAGATTTGCCTTTTCAAAGTATTTCTATGTAGAAAGGTGGTACAGGGAACAAGGGGTGGGGGAAGAGTGGCAGGGAAGAAGGAAGAAAAAAAAAAAAGAGCTGAAACAAGCCTTACTAACTAGCTTGATAACAACAATTTAAATAAGTATCTGTACAAGTAATGATAGAAATGCCCAAATTAAATATTTTACTGTTTTCTGAATATAATTGTTTCATTAACTCACCACAACCTGAGAAAAAAGTTTGAATTTTCTCAGTTGACTCAAAATCTGTTCTATAAAATAATAGTTTTATTACTACTGCAGCTGTAGTCACCATTAACAAACATCAATGACTGCTGCATCAGCACAGACCTGCCACAAACACACAAGGGAACATAAATTACATGCTGAGCAGCAAAAGGGTTGGAGCTCAGAAATCAATATTTAAGCAGATAGGAAAATTTCAGGCACTGTATGTGAAAAACGTAGAGGAAAGCATCACTTCCCTTTGGGTTTTTTACTATTATGCAGCTTACTGAATTTCACCTCATCCTAAAGGTTTTCTGTTTGTTTGTATAGGCATTGTTTCTTCTGTTGTTGGGATTGTCACTGCTCAGGTTATTGATTTGTAGGTAATTCAGATATTAGTTTTCAGTTGTATAAGTCCTGTACTAAAAGTGGGATTGGGAATGCCCTTACTCTACAGTTAATTCAAAGTATCTCACAGCTTGAATTCCACTAAGAGGTTTCATCTCTGATGTGACAAAAGTCAGAAGTTAACAAGGACAATTCGTCTCTCAGATCGTGAGGTACCCAAACACAGAGGGTTACCACAGCACCTTGCTCACAGAAAGACATGGCATTTTCCTTCTGAAGCTTGCTGCTTCAGAAATAATAATCTGCATTAGCAACCACTGTACACTACTCATTTTATTACAGAGTTTTTTTCCATCTTGTCTGAACATCACATTTTTTCATACACTATGGTGTTTTTTTCTTCGCTCTCTTCCCCAAATAGTTCCCGGGTGCTGTTTTTATTTAACCTCTTCCAAATAGTAAAGCTATTTTACTTTTTTCCTCTACTTCTAACCTGGCTTCTTCTATATCTCCTACATGACAAGCTGTAGTTATACCATTGCTTGAATCTGGCATGCATTGGACTGTTAAAAATTGGACACAGGTGAGTGAGAGTGGAAAGAAGAGTAATAAGGTTTCCAGTCAGGGCAACTTACAGAAATGTCAAAGCTAAAGAATAGGAGCATATGTGGATAGGGACAGGGAAGGACACCTACACTTGCATCAAACTGAAGCCGCCATGTAAACATAAAGTAAGTTCATATACCCTAGTTATCTGATTTTTATATTTTCTATCAAAGGATTCAGCCAAAGGTTGCCAAACAGAGGGTTCAAAATCGCCAGATGTGCTGACCCTATAGGGGGTGAGTTGTGCCCATGCTCTGAGCCAAATGAAGCCATTTGAGAAGCAGCAGTACTTTAACTGTGGTATGACGCTCCACTGCACTCCAAAATAGCCCAGAAAACTTGAAGGTAAGGTAAACTACTGTTACCTTCAGAAGAAAAAAATAAATATATATCTATACACACACACAAGCAGGCTGAGAGAGAAAATGATGGTTGGACAATGGCAGAACAGGCAGATGCACTCAAAAGCAGGGCTGGCTTGCTCTTCTCCATGCAGGCAAGCAGGAACCAAACAGGCACTACTCCTCGCTGTGCTTTGGACTTCCACCCTTGCACATTCTGAATGCCTCTAAATGCCTCAAATAATTTGGAACACCTCCCAGGCTACCAAGGTGCTATGCAAACCTTGTGTTCCCTTCAATTCTGAAAGGCTGGCACAGCATCATTTTGCTTTTTGTTCACCCTTCGCAATGTTACCAAAACAGCAGTTCCCAGTAATGCCTCTTACCAACATTCACAATTGCTGAAGCAGCAGCTGATTTCATATGAGCAATGAAACACTTCCACTTACAGCCCAGGCTCCTGAAAAAGAGTGGCAAGCGTTGACCAGAACTGGTCATTTCTTCCCGATGACAGTGTTGACCAATACCATTTGAACATCTTGAGATACAAATATCAGAAGCTAGAAAGCTGCACCACTCAACAGAAGGTTGTGTCACAAGCAAGAATACTATTATAAATGTTCTCATGGTACCAGGATGGCAAAGGTGAATTTGTCCAAGTTTAACCTACTACTCTGAAACTCTATCTATAGCAAACAGACTTCTCACCTTGCTTTATTTTAGTAGTCCAGATTCAGAATAATATACTAATTTACTTCAAATATTGAATAATGAAAAAAAATAGAAGAAACAAAGAAAAAGAACAAACAGTTTCTCAGAAGGCAGCATTTTATACAGCTTCTACTGAATGGAAGAGTAGAAGCTGAACAAAATATTATTACAACTCAGAAGAGGAAAAGAAAAAACCAAACCAACCAAATATCACTTTAGATAAGCAGGTAAAAAAGCTGGCCTTGAAGGTGAAGTAATTTTGTGTAAATCAGCAAGAAATCTTTTTTTAAATGTTCCATCTTTTATCACCCAAATGAAAAATTATAAATCCATCTGTGCCAGTGCATGAAAAACCAGCATATATGTTACTCATATGTGAAAATCACTTCTATTGCTACAAAAACTTTACTTTTACTAACCCCATGCCTAAATTTCTTGATCAATAAATGGCTCATCTAAATGTACAAAAGCACTAATACACTGTGTAGTAGCTATAAAGCCTTCCCTGCATCCTTCCTCTCTTCACTTTATACCAAGTGAAGTATACTTGAGAACAACAGGGAATCTTTGGAATTAGTCAATAGATTGATAGTGCACTATACTGAATGAGCCAAATAGCATCAGGATGTTTACACGTGTTCTTTGGGTAGACATTAATTGCACTGGACTAACAAGGTAGGTGTCCTTTTGTTAAAGATGCTACTAGCAAATAATACAGACAAAAACCCAACCACAAGGCTTACTGATCAAGAAAAACAGTAAAATATGTTTTTCTGATTAAGGAAGTAGTTCAAATAAATTCAACTCTGCAGTACATTGACAAGTTAAACAGGAAATAAATATCAGTCAACTTTTTGGGCAAAGGAGTATATGAAGACTCAGATGTCTAAGGAAAAAAAATATCTCAGTCACCTTAAATAAAACATAAATAAATACAAAAGAAGAAGAGACAAGCAGAATTTTTTACCATCCCCAGACACAGACTCTAGCTTTTGCAATTAATTTCATAATGTAACAACCCAGATAAGCTTTCGATGATCAAATTTTAAAACCACTATCTTCCTGAATTGTATTTGCCAATCTATGGACTAGTCAACAAATTTTCTTGCACACAGTTTCTCTGATCTTTAGCAACATGCAAGTCATAGAGCAGCAAAATTTTGAAAATACAGTTCCGACTGCTCCGTGGACTGGTGAACTCTGCTTGCCTGTCTATTAAAATAAAGAGACCCAGAAAGCATTCTGTTTAAACTTCACTCTTCTGTAGCGCAAAACAGCAAACTGACGCATCATGTGTGGAACAGCATCACAGTGGAAGAGCTCAGTAACCGGGGACATGGTGAGGGTTCTCCTGCTGATGAGCTCCCAATCTTTTCCATGCCTCAAGAAACACACTATTTTCACCAGACACTGGTTCCCAGTTAGCTTTTGTCTGATTGTACCCATACACATCCACATAATTCATATTTATTCATGAGTTGGTGGATTCATTTTTACAGGAAAAAAAAATTCAGGTTTAAGTGAAGTAAAAGGCCAAAAGTCTCATCTATATAACCTTTACATTACAGCTTTCCTTTCTGAGTTACATTCATATGAAATCTATATTAAAACACAAAATTCGTGACCTTCTGGTTCCCCTTTCTCATTTATACATTTTATAAACACTTACACTGGTCCGTGCTGAAATTCATTTTGGGTCATGTGGGTGACACAGAAGTTATTTCCTTTCTGTACAAGGCAGAATTTAAATAGAGCACAACTGACCTTTTAGATCACAATAAATACTCAAAACTATTTGTACAGGAACATTAAAGTTCCATGTAAATCTAAGGGTGTAATTTTCATATTTCTTTCAGGCACCCCAGAGGTTTACACAACCCCTATACCCACCTATGCAACCAGTTCCCAAGGTCTTCATCATCTATACGAGCACAAATCTTTTTACAGCTGCACAGTGAACTAACTGGGCTAATGAACTGACCCATGCTGCATACTCCTTTTTTTTTCCCTGGGTTATTATTTTCAATCCATGTGAGTTCACAACCACATGCACAACAGAGCAACTGGGAGAAGGAAGAAACATGAAAATGCCTCTGGGAATGACAGAATGTGGTAATGAGCAGTAAGACATTCTACCCAAAAACCATAAAAAAGAAATTACCATGAAGTGTGGCCTAAGGTTACTTGTCAACATACTTCCTCCGATCTCCAGTACCTTTCACTGTATACATTCTCGATTCTGAAATAACTGTGCAGTCTTCTACCAGGGACACCTAGACATCAGCCCAAGCCAGAATATATAATGTTTTACTTTTCAGGACTGTTTTGTTTCTTTTCCTTTTTCTCAGAGTAGTGAATTTAGTCTTATTCTTTAATAGGGCAGCATGTAAGGTCATGTGTAATTTCTGCAAAGTAGAAAATTATTTCTGCAATATTCTTCACTGTAAATAAAGTTTGCATTTGCAAAACACCATAACACTAAGGAATATCTTTCAAGACTTAATCTGTTCCCCTTTAGTCATGCAAGATGACAAGTGCACCTAAGAACTTTTTCTCACTCCTGGTAATTTAGTTTCCTCAGATTTTTAGAAAACCAATTAAAAAAAAAATAGCACACATCCAGTTCAGGCACATTAGCCATCTGAGAGATCAGAAACAAGATGTCCATCTCAGCATGTCAGTATTGTCCACTGTAATTTAGACATTCTTCAAAATGCATTGGTAACCAGGAGGGTAATAGTCCTTACATTAAAAAAGTCCTTTATTAAGTGGTTCCTCATCATACAGCCTATTACAGGCTCTCATGCCCTGACCTTGCACAACCTCAGAAAAATGTTGCTTTTAACAGGCAAACCAAACTGAGTAAATAAACTATCTTCTCTATCTAAGGGTAAAACCATCAGTAAACATATTAATAATATGGATAAAATCCCTCTTTGCACATCCCCAGTGGTATAAGAAAGCACTATTATTTCCTTTGTCTTCTGCAAAATTAAGTTATCCGCACACCATGAATAATCCCCTAAAATAACTTAAAAATATCCATAAACAAAATTGGATTTCATCTTAATATCATTCTCTAATTTCTATCTTGTAAAGTATAATGTATAAAAATCATATGCATGAAAACATAATACATGCTTTAAAGGGTTAGCTTCAATATCTGAAAAATGTTTTATTTTAGAGGTACAAAGACCACCAGTTAAATGCTTGGACTTCATTTTTGTCATCATGTCTATAAAAATGTTACCAACCTTGCCTCACACAAAATGCAAATCCACAGTTGTGGAACCACTTCCACATAGGGAACAACTCAATCATCTTGGACCATTTGAGCTTGAACGATGCCCGCAGAAGGATGCGCTTTTATTTAAAAGGTATTTAAACAAATCTGAATGGGTTGGAGAAGACAGCACTCAGTTTTGCTCACTTCCTTTCAAGAAGCCAACATGCATTAAACAGAAGTCATGTGCAAGTTCAAAACAAGTAAGAAGAGCTGCATCTCCCCATGTTTCATAACAAAATCTGGCACTCTGTTTTATGACACAGCAGATACAAGAAGGCTTCAAGGAAACCACACACAATAAGACAAAACTAACAGGACATTGAGAATATCACCAATAAAGCCTGTTTCTAGTTGAGAACATTCCTAAATGCCAAACAGCTGGGAAGTAGGAGAGCAGTCAGGGCATGATCAGCACTCACTTGTCCTACCTTTGCACTCTTCCCCAGGTAACTGCTAATGACTACACTCAAAAGCAGCAGACCTTTAGCTTGATCTAGCATGGTCACTTTTATATGCTCTTAGAAAGCTAATGTTGGACATCAGGTGGTTTCCAAGGTCTTAGTAAGTAATCCAAAGGTTTTATAATGTAAGCTGCAGTTCAGACAATTTTACAAGTTGGTATTTAAAGCTGTGCACAAGCACCTGCTCTGAGTGTTCATTTTATTTCAAAATTAATCACTATGTACTACATTTATTTTTCCCCATAACAGAAGATAAGTGGCTTTTGCCTCGGCTCACAACTTGAGAAATACCATGTAGGTCAGTCTAAAAAAAAATCTGAAGTTGCATTAATTGCTCAGAGGTAATTACACTTGCTTTTCCAATAGCAGTTACTATTGTTACACCTGCAAAATGTTTTCCATTAGGACAAGTTTTCATATTTTCATAGCACTCTGAAACACATGCCATTAGGTCTTAAATTTCCAATGATTTATCATCCCTCTCCAAAGCACAACATTGATTTAAACCACTATCCCTCCTTGAATCAAAAGTAAAACATTAGCACTTGTCAATTTAGCACTTGCTAAAACATTAACAATTTTCATTTTTTTCCCTTTTCCTATTTTCTTTTATGTGTCCTTTTCTCTCTCACACTGTTTTTATTCTGGGATCTTTTGTTGTTTGGGTTTGGGGTTTTTTAATAAGACTTTCTGAATGTACTGAAGACTGAAAATTGACATTTGAAAATTGAGTATAATCCTTTATAACTACAATGTTTCTGTGTGAATCTGGTAAAGTTAGAGGCCTGAAAGCAGCATACTCACTGTACTGGTATTATCTTTCTATCACAGTGGCAAAACAGTGCTCCTCCCAAGACTAATCTATACCAGAAGCCCCCATTGCATTGTATTCCAAAGAGATGTAAAAGACAAAGGCTCCAAACAGTACAAAGGGTGTCCATGGAGAGAACATCAGCACATGCATTAAGGAGCTTCGTGCCTAGCTGAAGTATTATAGAGCCTGAAAGGAAGAGGTGCAAAGAAAACAGTCCCTACCCTCGGACTTCAGTTTCTTTGCTGCTTAGTTTTTCTGGGTACCTCTTTCTTTCTCTGCTCTCATTCAGTGACTGAAAAAGTGGTCCCTAGAAGATTCCTGGCTTCTACAGGTTATAAAACACAGCATTTTTCAAAGTGAAAAAGCAGTAGTTTAATTTTACCTATACCTATAATACTATACCTATAATTTCACCTATACCTTCATTCCACATCTTATTCTACTTGGATAACTTCTTCATGAGCAGTAGAATCCTTTTCAGTTTCAACAGTAATCAGGAAGCGTCAGGAATGTTAAAGCACTGCACAGTAGATGACTGCACACACTTATTTCCCTTCTGCTTTTGCCTGAACCTCTTGCTGTTCCCACTTACTGCAGACCCACTGAAGGAATTCAGCACTCATTTCAGAACCATGTTACCTTTTTAGACTTAAAGCCATGCTATTTCAAACACAAATGAACCTAAATATTTAGATATGGCATAGATCTTCAGAATCTGGGAACTGTGAACTTCTTAAAGGCAGCTTGCCAGATGAGACTGCTCAGTTTTAGTCTGGATCTCAGATACCGAAGACCAAACTTATCAACAGTGGTACAAGAAATCTAGCATTCTAACCAGAGGAAAAAAAATAAATAATAATCAGAGCTTCTTCTGTATCTGTTTGGGACTACATCTGAAACATTCCATTATTCTGCTAGATTTTATTGAGTACCCACAATTTCACATACAGATTTGAGAAAAGAACTTCCTCTGAAAGAGTTCACATGCTACACTCTGAGAAAAAGAATCTGTAGCAGGATTGAACAGAAACAACATGCCAGAGAGCACTGTGTCATTTAACTCTGAAAACTGCCTAAGGATGACAGGTATGTTATTTGGGACAAGCAAGAAGAAACTATCTTGTCATTTAGATTCATTCAAATTACAATTCCTCAAATTGCTCTTCTTCCTATACAAGGTGTGTCTAAGGACTGAGAATACCAAATTACTTTTTTTTTTTTTACAAAATGGTGCTTCCATCACAATTAAGATACCTCCAACCTTTAGAAAACCCACGTAGGCTCTCAAAAATGCAACATGAAAAGTAACTAATTTCAGCCTTCCCAGTGGAGATACTGTTTTGATTTTTTAATACTAGACCATCACAAATGCTGAGGCTTCAGGCTTTAAATTTATTCTTGCTTATGCAAACCTGAAGCACCAAGAAGACCATTAAATAAGTGCGGATCTTGTTCAGTGAACATATTTTGCAAGATATTGGGCATGGTAACAGCTGTTGTCACTGGAGTATCAGTGACTCCAAAGCAAGAAGAACCCACCTAGTCAGCAGCTAAGAAGTAAAATTTCATAGAACAACCACCATTAATAATACACAACAATACATAAAAAACAGGGGAAGGAATGGTGCAGAGGTGAGGTTACTTCTGTGTGGCAACATTTCCCACTCCTTCTCCACACGTACCTCACTTCACAAAACCATTTAGATACAAATAAAATAGCCATGACCTTTTTTCCTCCTCTGCATGATTAATTACTTAATGTATTATTAATTGGAAAATGTAGCTGAATTTCAAATGCTTTCATTCTCTCAGCGTATCATGCTGTCTGGGAAGCGCCGATTAAGCTGTTCATCAAAGGTGAGCAGGCAAGGTCATGTAGACTGCACCTCTTCAGTTATTCATTACCTGTCCTAAATAGTAATTAACAACAGCAATATTTCCATAAATCAAAGCTTTTCTGATTACCTTCAGATGATAAGGGTTGGGGGAAGGGAAGAAAGGAAAAGTGTATTCCTTTTTCCTGCATTTATTCTAATGCTTACCTGAATAATTTAATTGATATCTTAGCTGTCATATAAAAACCAGAGTTTGACTGCGCATCAATGGGAATTCCACACAGAACAAAAAGAGATGGTTATGGTTTCTTTCCTCCCTTCCCCATGTCCCCCAAACTTTAAAGGGGGACTTGATCTAAGAAGGCTTCTCAATTACAAAGACTGTTATATTTATTATCTTTGTTTCTTTTTATTACCTCCATTATCAAGGTTCAAGTGGATATCACAGAGAATGGCCTCGAGGCCATATTCAGTGAGGCTCCGAGCACTTAAGTGCACTTAAGTACTTTCTTAAGTAACTTATCCCTTCAGTATCTGTGGGGTTTCTCACCTTGAGGCATCTCAGGTGGCAAATAGTGAGGCTCTTGAGCACTGACATGTACCCAGTCGAAATCATCATACAAGTCTTGGTGGTAGTCACAGGGCCCAGGACCATCATCGAACGTGCATCCCCCTAGAGAAGAAACTTGTTATTAGTTTACTTAAAAGCAGAGATCTTCCAAGAGTCAACCCTCCAAGATCCACCACAACTACAGTGTCCACTCAGACTGTGCCACAGTTCACAGGCTTGCCTGTGCAAAGCTAAAAACTGCAAGCAGCTGATCCATCAGTGTTCTTCTCTCTTTTGTAAAAACATCACTATCTCGTGTAACCAATTTCCCTCTAGAGCACCTTCTGTCAGGGCAGATCACAGCCTGAAGTCACCAATCCAACTGAAATTTACTTTAATGTCTGTGTGACAAAAAACAACACATTATATAAACCACAGGGGAAACTGAAAATAATAGACCAGGCTCAAAAATTATAGATGAAAATCAAAAATTCTGAAGCATTGAAAGTATAAGCAGTCCAAACACCAGCAACAAGGATAAATATTGTCCCCAAAACAGTCAGACAAAATAATTAAAATTTACTTAGAAATGTAATAATTTGTGCAGAATGGAGATCTTGCTTTACTAAATCAGTCTAGCATAACAGAACAAAGCATTTTTTCAGAGTCACACAAACAATGGATATGAAAACCTTACAACAAAAGCTGAGAGGAGAAGTGACACGAAGAAAGAAGAATGGAAGGAATGTAAACGATGGGAGGAAAAAAATCCAGAATTCCCATGTAACACAGTAATGTCTGCTCTGTCTCATTCAGTAAGTTTTTTATTGCATTCTTAACTCAAGGCCATTAAGTAGGTTGGGGAAAAGAGAGAAAAAAGTATGATGATCACAGAAACAGATCAAGGTTTGAGAAGGGAGAAACAAAGGAATCAAAAGAGCCTGGTCAAAAAAAGAGCAGAGCATAAAGGCGAGAAAATACAGATGTCATGCATACAATTCTGCAGCAGCTGTTATCTCTATATGCATGGCACAAAGCCCTCCAGTTTTCTCCTCCTGCTCAAAAACAAAAGGCAGTAGCAGGAGAGAGTGAAAGAGAAAACACAGTGCATTCATCATTATTTAGGTAGTATTTTTTAATCCAGAAGGCAGTTGTATAAAAATTCAAGAATTAGATTATAGGGAATTCTTGGAAATCAGGTGGGATATTTCTTGCATCTTCTCCCTGTCCTCAGTAGTTCGAGCATATAAACCCAATTAACAACTCTAGCCACAACAAAAGTTGATTTTGTTAAGACACTTCTAGAATAACAGGGGCATTTCCATCGACTTTGTTGTTTAACTTTTTTTAATACAAAATATGGGACAAGTACAGCGAGATCCAAGAACAAACAAAACCCCCTTATCACAATAAATTTTAGTGTCGCCATAAGATGAGTCACCACCATGGCACCAGCCACCAACCCCCTCCCATGTTTGCCAGGCTCTCATCAGCTCGCACTACAGTCTGGAGGCAAATAGACTGGAGGTAGGCAAGGTGAGATTGAGGGTCATCAGGAACTACAGTCTGTGCTCATTTCTGCCCTCTGTACAAGACATATACGGTCTGGAACTCAGAAAAGCCAGAGAAAAAGGAAAGGAGGAATGGGCATACACGTCACCAAATTGAGAATAAAAATAATTTTAACCTATCCAAAGCAGAATATTCAAATATCTTGTAACAGGAAGAGAGTTTGTACAAACAGTGTTCATATTTAGGGAAGGAGAAATTTCTTTTCCTAAATTTCATAAGTAAATCTATACTGTGTCCCACACCGAGATTGTTTCATCTTCAGTTAGGGACAACTCAAATAGTTCACAGAAATCTGCAAATTTTTTGTCATTTTGAATGACTGACAAAACCAAGTTTTAGCTAATCCCTACATCACCAAAAACCATTGCCAGATACATTCCCCGGCACTCCCAGAACTACATGTTAACCACTGCTTCAGCTGGCAAGGACAACATCAGGACAGAATGAAAATTCTACACTGTAGCAAAATTTGTGCTAAACCTAGTACTGTAAAACCTTAAAATTTCATTTTTATCTCTATGTTAAAAAAGTTGCTCAAACATCACCTTGTGACAACATAAGCATAGCATCAACAGCAACAGCAGAAAAAACCCCAACATTTCATGTTCTGTACTAAGTTGGTTACTACATCACTGTCAAAGACTGCAAGGTACAGGAAGAGAAATATTTGTGCTTCAAAGAAACATTTATACTTTTCAAAGTTTCAACTCCAGTGCCCTCTGTTACCACTGAGAGACTTTTCTAATTAACATACATTATGATAAAGCTCAAAAGGCTTAGAACATAAATCTTGGCTTTTGATTTAGCTTACAATACACTTCTGTGATCACTTTACAGCAAAAAATGTACTTTTCCTTCAACATTTAATTGATAAATGAATAGCAGTTTCCCTTAAAGGGAAGTTATCAGTCTGATGTCCCAGCACCAAAATGACATATGGCTTTGAAGCACATGCCTGCAGGGCACCCATTACCCTTTTTAATGGTTTAAGTGCCCTCAGTATATAAATTTAAACTACCAATGAATCTTTTAGACTCATCTGGAAGATGAATGTCCTTAATTGCTTGTCTTTGTACCCACTATTAATTTTAGTTATCAGGGTTCTGATTAGCAATAACAATGTGCCTGTTAATACACACAGCAAGCAATCCAAACCTCCGTGTGTGCACATCATGGCTCCATCCACACAACAAGCAAAGTGTGCATTTATCACACGCACATGAGCAAAGTTTATCTGTACAGATTATCAACCCACTACAAAATCGACCCTGTAACAACTGCTTAAACCAATGGCTTCCTCCCATGAAGCACACCACCTCCTCTTACCAACATACCAAGACATTCCAAGTCAAGTAAGGTAACAGCCAATGCTGTAGTGATTTATCAAATATAACACAAGTCAAATCAAGCATTTTAAACCCTCTGCAGACTACTCCTTATGACTTAAACCATGAGCAAATTCAGACATCCCTTTCTCTGTTTTAGCAGTCAACTGCCTGAGTGCTATTCCGGTAACTCCAGGCACTAAGAGACAAATGTAGTGTAACATGCTGTGTGGAAAACACAAGAAGAGATGGTGGGTGAGCGAAACCTGCAGTGATATATTTTGTTCCCAGTCATTTGTTCAAAACCATATACATTTTAAATCAATCTTGAACCACTCAAACATAAAATCACATATGACAAAAGTACACTGTAGGTCAGGACTTATTAGCACCTAATTCAGCTACTGGGCGACTCTCCGCAATAATGTAACAGTGCTGTTCAGAGAAGGAAGTGGATCAGCTTGATGAACGTTTACTACCTCTAAGCTAAGTTCAGCAACTGAACTCAAATACTCACTCATATTTGTTGCCTAACATTTTGACAACAGTCTGCTAATATACTACAAATGACAAGTTAGGCATCTCCTACTAAGCCATTTCTAATATTCCCCAAAACTCTATAAAAAGGTACTTCACTACCAACCATTGTTCCATTACACATCACCACTCCATTCCTTTAGCTACAGCTGTTGTGTAACCTGAAATTTATCTTCAGTATTACCCTGCTACTTGAATTTATGCATACCTACCAACACACACACCACCTCACAGTGATTTGTGCACCTCTGCTCAATCTCCTGGTTGGAAGCACACACTGCTGACATTCAAATGCTCTTGGAACTTGCACTCCCTAAATCCACATTTACCTTAGATTTCTAATATCATTTTTCTGAAAAAGGTGGCAGGAGCAGCAATACACCAGACTGATCTGACCTCAGAAGCCTGATGTAAGCCTAAGGACTGGAATGCAAGGCAGCCAGCAGCACCTCCTCCTTTCAAGTGACACTGCCATCAGGATATGGCCCAGAAGAGCCAGATATGGCAGCATCAACCAGAGCCATGACTTTCCAAACCTGCAGTGGTGGCAGCAGCCATCAAGTCACCTCAACAATGGAAGACAAACAAAAAGAAAAATCAGGTAGTCAGTCAGAAACAAATGCCCCATCAAGAGTTGGAATGGTAAGCTAGGAAGACAGAAAGAACTTTAAGTGATTATTTTGTCCAACTGCTAATTGTATTTTGGGTCCATCAGCTTTGTTCAGTTGCCAAGGAAGTATTTGGGAAATATTTACATTCCACAGAAGCCAAGCAAATCAATAATTCACTGTATCCATTATCTTTTCCCACAAACTTCACTAGGTTCAACAGTTCTTCACTAGGTTAAATGCTGTTCAGCTTAAACAGACCTAGAATTCACACATTCCTCTTCAATGTCCTTCTAAAAGATAAGTGATAAATCATACTAGCCTCAAAAAATTTCCTGCCTACATGTCCATTTTCATTTATAAAAGATAATGAATCTTAAATGTTCATTATAAAAAGAAAGATTAATATCCCATACTGAACTCTCAGAAAATAAATTAAAGTTCCACTAACTAACAAGGTCATCAAGATTAATCTAAATTCAATCTTAAAATTAATCATAAAATCCCCAAAATTAAACTAAATTTAATACAGGTCGTATAGTCAAGGTTTACACATCATCTATTTGTGGTGGGTTGACCCTGGCTGGACACCATGTGTCCACAAAAGCTGCTCTATCACTCCCCTCCTCAAGGAAGAGAAAAATACTATAAAAGACTTATGGGTCGAGATAAAGACAGGGAAAGATCGTACACCAATTACCATCATGGGCAAACCAGACCTGACTTAATTTATTAGCAATCAAATCAGAGTAGGGTAATGAGAAATAATATCAAATCTTAAAAAACCTTTCCCCATCCCTTCCTTTTTTCCTGGCTTAACTTTACTCCTGATTTCCTCTACCTCCTGGCCCTCAGTGGCACAGGGGGATGGGGAATGGGGGTTGTGATCAGTTCATGACATGTTTTCTCTCCCTTTCCTTTCTCCTCAAGGGCAGGGTTCCTAACACCCTTCCCCTTCTCCAGCATGGGGTCCCTCCCCTGGAAGCCAGTCCTCCACAAACTTCTCCAATATGAGGCCTTCCAACAGGCTGCAGTTTTTCACAAACTGCTCTTATGTAGGTCCCATGCAGGATCACAAGTCCTGCCAGGAGACTGCTCCAGCATGGGCATTCCCCATGGGGTCACAGCCTCTTTCGGGTATATTCTGTGGGGTCCTCCAGGGGCTGCAGGTGGATCTCTGCTCTGCCACAGACCTCCATGGATGGCAGGGGGATGTTCCCCATGGCCTGCAGGGTAATCTCTGCTCCAGCACCTGGAGCAACTCCTTCTCCTTCTTCACTGACCTTGGAGTCTACAGAGTTTTTTCTCTCACATATTCTCCCTTCTCTCACTGGCTGCCATTGCTGTTACATAAACTTTTCCCCTTCTTAAATCTGTTATCCCAGAGATGCTACCACTGTCACTGACTGACTCGGTCTTGGCCAGCAGCAGATCCGTCTTAGAGCCATCTGGCATTGGCTCCATGAGGCACAGGGGAAGCTTCTAGCTGTTCTTCACAGAAGCCACCCCTGTGACCCCCCCAGCCACAAAAGCCTTGTCACACAAACACAATATACCTATAAAAAGCTTTTTAAATATGTTTGAATTTGAAGACAAATTACATTTTTTTAAAATGCTAACATATTTCCTTAGCAGCAACACTCAGTACTGATACTGGTCTGTGATTTTGATTTATCCTATCTCCTTTTTCACCAACCCAAGAAAGAAGAGCTAAACAGATCATTTCCCCACCAGGTTAAAATATAAATATGCTTAAGACTAGGAGAAACATGTCTCAGTAACTACCACTGATCAGTGTATGCCCAGTACAATTTTATTGTGACCTCCTAGCTCATTGGCTCAGGACAGAAAGTAAAACTTATTCTGAATTTGAATTACTGATCTTTATCTAACAATTCCAATGTTCTCACTACACTTCCTAGAGATTATGTCACTTCTACTATTTAGAATAGTAACAGTCAGTTGCACAACAATATTAAATTAAATTTAAGATACCCATAATATTTATTATGAATAGTATTATAGGGATGCTACCCTGGAGATCTACTGATTTGTAGATAAAAGACGCTATTCCCAATTACCACCCAAAAATTCTGCATGCCAGTTTTCATATTTACATTTTAGAAGTGTTCTTCATTATTGAGTTCCATAACATATCAGCATTATAAAGGAATTTTTTTCAGCAATAGAATGAGTTCTATAGAATGACAACTGAAAGAACACAAATTTACAGTTTATTTCTGAGATCTGTTTTTTATCTGACTACTACTGGTGTTAAACAAAATCCAAAATACACTAAGAATATCTTAAATTTCATGCTCCTCCATTTTAAGGAGCTGGTTATAAGCCCAGAAATTCATCCACTACAGATCACCAATACAGGAGAAAGAAAAGAACCCCAAACCACCAGCATGAGAGAAGAATTGTACTACAGGCATATAACAATATTCTATCAGCACAGGGCTCAGCTACCAGTGGTTTCTTTTGGGGCCTCCATGTACGAAGGTGTCGCATATACTCTTTTCTTATTCAGCTCAAATGACTAGTTAGAACAATCTGCTCCTTTTATTCAAGAGCATGCTTTTATTTTTCTCCACCACCTGTTGTAAAAGTATAGTGACTAGTTCTAAATCTATCAAAGTAGATAGCTCCATGGTAAGAACACAGTACAAAAGTAGGTTTATTTGGGATGTCAGGTAAAAGTCCTGTGAAAATTTATTTTTTTCTTCTCACATGGATGGGTGAATTCAAAGATTGTAAAGCATAAAGGTGCTATAGCAGGTCTCTTTTCAGTCATATATATCCAAGAACAAGTTCTGCTTTTAAAAAAATTGCCCACCTACCACATTAATTTACCTGTTTATATTACAGTGCACCTTGAAGCACAGGATGTTTTCATCTTCTAAAGGCACTATGTTATTTCTGTTACAAGCATTTTAAAATATCTTGACTGCAGAGCATTCAGACACCTATTAAGAATATACTATGAGCTGCTGTTAATGCAGTCTGAGAATAAGTTTTAATGACTTATGTTGAAAGGCTTGTGTTAAGTACTACCTACCAAAATGTAACACTGAAACAACCTATGGCATCTAAAAAAGCAGAAGGTCAGAGACATCACTTAATATTAAAAAAATAACCATGAAAAGAGCTGCACTTCAGGAAAATTACAGATTCTCCTTCCCTATAGGGAGAAGTCATACTAAATACTAAGAATATTTATCTTCTTTGCAGTGGTATTTTATTTTGTAGTACTAGAATTCATTATACAAAAAACAACTGATTACAGGTAACAGCAATAAAAGCCAAGTAAACTCAATTACCTAAAACCACTTTAAACTTTTTCTAGCCTTGTTCTCACTAAGTTTTAATCATCCTCTTAGCTTAGTAACTTGAACATGGAACTCCAAGTCTTGTCCACTAGCATCAGTGGAATGTAAACACCAACAGCTTAATAGGAAATACGGCCAATTATTCCTAAATTAATTTGACTTTAGTTTCATTGTAGGGCTTTTGCTGGTGTTGTTAGAACATTCAATAATCTACATAGCCCTATAATTATACTTTTTTCTGAAGAGGAAGTGGGTAAAACCCTCCCTAGATCATTACATACTATAAATCACCATGACATTAAAAACTAATCCCACCCCTCAGTAGCCATTAAGGAGTGCCACAATCAAGGAGAAGGGGGAAAAGAATGCTAAACAGCTCATAATCAAGTCTTATACATGCATAATTTTTCCATTTTCTGTCTTCCATATTCCTTATTAATAACATGTAGTAGCTTATTTTAGAAAGGAAAGATGGGAACTTGATAATTATTAGCTACAAGTTACCAAAATTGCAAGAAACCTCAGGTGGACATCCTTTCCTGTACTCTTCAGGGTAAGACATCACTATGAATCCCAGCATTTAGCCTAAGCCCAAATTTTGGGAGAGCATGAAGATTCACAACTACATGTGGTCTACCATGCCATTTATTAGATTTCTTCTATTAAATTAACCTTTCTCTACATATAACAGGCCTGGAAAAGGCTTCTACTTGAAAGCTACCATTTCAAAAAGCTTCATATTCCCTGGCAAGAGGAAACCTTTCCATGCTTTACCAGCAGTGAACAGGATGAAAAAAGGAAAGAGATGAAAGGGAGAAAAGATCAGTCTCCATTACATGTCCTTCAGTTTCCAACTAAGCAAAACATAATCTAAACAAAAGTGTCTTTAAATTTCCTCTTGTTCTCCAGGGAAAAGGAGTTTTTCTGTTCTTTACTGGAAAGGTGACAACAGGTAGTTGTGAAAAGTCACAGTCACTTAATGCCTTTTTCACCCTTCCTTGGCATGGGCAAGGCAGCAAAGAGCAAACAACCCTGCATATGCAGATCACATTATATAACCGAAGCTACCAAGACAATTTCCATTTCAGTTCACAAGATATTTCTGAAACCTTGAGAAGAATCAAGAGTTTCATGAAATGATGAACAGATCTTCATCAGTATACAAGTTACAGTATCCACCGAACACCAAAACTATTTCATATTTTAACTTACGAACTGCAAGCTTCGGTATACCTCCAGTGCACTGGGCAAACTTCCAACCAATTGCACTGGTGACAACAAATTCCACCACTTCAATGTAAGTAATTGGGGTGGAATCATGTACTTGAAAGTAATAAATATTTTCATAACTATACCAATAGTAACTACAACATCAGCAAGCAAGTTCTGTGACTTCGAGAACACAACTGAGAGTTCCAAAAATAAATTAATCTCTTTGATTATTTTATTTATGGATATGTGGTCTTACAATGCTGCTCCTGAAAACAACATCTTTTTCCAAGACACTGCTGGTGCTTATTTATAGAAAATCTTATGTAGATATCAGAGTCTCCGGCATTTCTCCTAAACGTTCTCACAATATGCTGTTAAAAGGTAAAGGATAAGAACATGATTAAACTCAGTAGGAGTGCTGAATGAAGACAGCCCTAAAAACATTACATTGAATTAAATCACAGAATTTTCTACAGATTGAATACAAGGTTATTTTGCAACCTACTCTCCAAGGGGGAAAAAAAAAAGCTGAAACAATGACTTGGAAGAAATAAGTTTAAAGCTCAACTATTATCTCTACTAATCACATCAGCATCTCAACCACAAAAGCAGGCCTGAAAAATAGACTGGCCACCCTATTACAACTTTGACAGTTTAACCATAAAACAAGGTGACAGGGGAAAATACAGGTTAATTAAATTTGTTCTATAACTCATCTCTTTTGATAGCAACTATCAAAACTTCATTCAACAGATAAAAGCAAAAGTTTCCAGTGAGACAATAGGAACAGCTATTTACAAAAAAAGTCTTCTCCTTTGAGGACAACAAACAAACCCGTCACCACAACATCAGTGCAGACAGAAACCAGACAAATGTGTAAATGAGGGATGAGTACATAAGTTATACAGACTGAACTATAAAAGGAGCTCAGGGAACACAGGGGTACAGAGCACAAAAGGAATATGGCCAACATGAAAGCTGAGGACTTCCTAAGGGGAGCTGAGCTAAGATGTATAAAATTTTAAATGGTCATACAAAAAGGAAGACCAAATTAAATGCAAAGGAATGGAAAAAGTTCTGATGTTGAAAATGACAGAAGTTGTTACAAAAGGTCATCTCTGAAGCCTCAGAAGGAGATAAGTCCAAGAAGGTAGAGAGATGATTGAAGAGTTCGGTCATAGTATAAATCCAGAGTCACAAGAGGATGACAAGAACCTCTCAGAAGAGATCTTTCAAGAAATGACATCAAGGTACATAAAGAATTAAGCTAGCAGTGAATCACATAACTCAGGTACATGAATGAGAGGGGCAATGTGCAATATTGAGATTAAAAATATATCTTCACACATACAGGCACTGTTAAACTAAAAGACAAATCCTTTTGTATCAGAGGTGCAGTTACTGCTCTAGTTTCTCTAGAAAAGGTGTAAGTACTTTATTATCTGGCATATCTTTTCATGCAATCCAACTGTATGAAAGAAAGTCTAGAAAAAAGAACAATGTAAATGTATTTTGAAAACACAGTGAAGGTTTCTACACCCATAGGAAACAGTTAAGCTCCCAGATTTAGAGAAGCAGACCAATAAATAACAAATTTAAGATATACTGCCCCCCAATCTACAGAATCAGAGAACAGTTGAGTTTGGAAGGGACTGCTGTAGGCCATCTCGTCCAAACCTTCTGCTCAAGCAGCACCACCTAGAGGCAGTTGCCCAGGACAATGTCCAAACAATATCTCCAAGAACAGATTCCACAACTTCCCTGGGCAACCTGCACCAGTGCTTAGTTACCCAGACAGTAAAGAAAAAGAAAAAAAAAGTGTTTCCCAATGCTTCGAGGGACCTCCCTGTGTGGGAGACAGTGTCGACAGCCTTACTGATATTTAGACAAACAATATGATGTCCTGATGCCCTTTGTGTGCCTGGAAATGGTTTCAAGGATGAGCTGTTTCATCACCTTCCCAGAATTGAGTCTAGATGGACCAGTCTGTTCTTCTCTAGGTTCTCCTTGCACAACCTCCTATTAAAATGCTGTCTCAAACTTTTCTCAGTAATACTTCATACTTTCCCTGTTATCAAAATGAAGCTCTACACATTGTTACTGATTTTAACACCTTTTATTCAATCACAAAGACAAGCATAACATTGCCCACTGTAATATTATGCATAAACATGGACTAAAGTATCAGCAAAAAGCTAAGATAAAAACCAGAATTGTATGAAAACTTTTCATATTAAACAATCTGAGAGCATCAAACACAAAGAAATTGAGATTTATCTTTTACCTTTCTTCTTTAAACTTACAAATCTAAGTCTTTCATTACAGGTGCCCTACAGAATCAAATGAATGTCAAATGGATGATTCATTTCACATGCTACTTTTTGTATTATTTTTTGTGTTACTTCATTCTTCAACAAAGTAAGATTTATCAAATATTTCATAGACTGTGGGGAAAATATCTTAGGTAGATTATATTGAGAGACAGTAATCTGACAGCAAAGCTGTTTAACGCATCCAAGGCACACATACAGAAAAAGAAGATGCTAACAGCTTGCTTTCTTCCTTTTGTGGCTAAATTATTACTTGCTACTGAACTGATTTAACATACAAAATTTTGCACATAAGCAAATAATGTGCCTCTCCTCTCATCAGATTTGGTCCTCAACAAGACCGATGAACCAACAGCACAAGTCATGACATAATTTTGGACAAAGTTTATCAAACTTAGCTTTACTTGTGCAATAAAAAATATTGTCTACATAGAAATTGCAAGAGGTATGTAAACTTATAGCAAGAAATCACTATTTTAGGGTAGAAATATTTACAGTAGTTGTATTTTTACTACAATTTAACAAAGAAAGAAAATGTTATTTTATTACTTCCCAGGAAATTGAACTCAAGCACCTGAAACACGTATTTTTATCTGCAAATCTGTACTTGAGTTTCAATAGAACCAACTATTACAAGAATACTTAACTGTATTATAGTATTTTTTCAAGCGGATTCAAGTTGTATTTAATCTCTCCACTTCTTAAACAGAGAAACATTCTCACTGGCGTGGCTTTGTAAAATGGTGAAAGCCTGAAGGTTAGATGAAACCAACTTTAGACTGTGCATTGCAGTTGTAGCATTTTGAAGCCAATCATTTGTCCGTGTCCTGAAGGCATACTGCCCAAAGCAGAGTAAGGAGAACAGAGAAACTATTCTGACAATCTTACCGCTTCAGCACGTAAGTGAAAACGTATCCTTTTATGCTATACATTGCACAGAAGTCAAGTGCAACAAAAACTATGGCTGAAAAATGTTCTGGTAGACACAGATAGCATAACAGAACTACTCTGAGCATATATTTGCCACTCAGACTTAAGATTTTAAGGTTGAATTAAATATTTTCAGGAAAATATCATAAAATTTAGCTTGATGTTAAATAGTAATTAAAAGGTAATTCAAGAGTTAGGAGGAAGAACATTTAGACAAGAATACTGATCATTTCTGCACAATATTATAAGCCACATCCAGAAATCATGTATGGTTCTACTTTTCCATCTCCTGAGGGCCATAGCAGAAATTAAAAAGTCTTACAGAACATTCAGGAGAAAAAAAGTTTTAAAAAAATAAGTCTCACAATTCGCTCTTGCACTAGCTTTTTTTTTTCCAAGTTAGACAAGTCATTTACACATTCAACTAGAACTTGTGCAAGTATTATGTGCCTATGTTTTCACAATGTCTTTTCAGTTATCCTTTGGTAGTGTACTCACAAAGGCGTATATGACAAAGCATTCGCTTTTTGATATGCCATTACCTAAAAATGGGCAGGCAATTTGCTTGGAAAGAAAGGTTGCAGCAAGATAAACTTTTAAGTATCAGTTTTAAAATTCATACTATATCTCAGCTGACAATGAAAATCTTATGGAAGGAGAAAATATCTGAAGAATTTCACATTTGGAGTTTGTTTTGCTTTTTAAAACCAGGAGAAAAAAACGTGAATTGTTTCAGTGGGCACTGTGTATCCTGATACTTGCATCACTTGTCACCATAAATAAATGTAAAAAATTAAAAAATTAAAATAAATACACCAACACCTCCACAAAAGCAGCATTCTTCTCTGTTTCTTAATTTTTCCGTACTATAACTTAAAGAAAGCTCAAAATTGGCTCTGCATTACCAAGTTATCATTTTAAAGTTAAAATACAGAACATAACGCAGAGCAATACATCCAGAAGAAAATATTTCATAGACACCAAAAGCCAATAAAAGCATAAAAAAAAAATCTGATACAATATAAAAATCAATGTTTAATAACCAACACATGATCTGGATGAAATGCATAAAGCAACAAGCATAATAAAAATTTTGCTGATTTTAAATTGAAACACTTTAGTACCAGAGGAATATACGCAATTTGTACTAAAATAACAGCCTCAAGGTGTGACCAAAACTTTCCTCCCCTAATTTTTGCCATATCACAATCAACCCCACAAAAGTATGAGACAGCGGAAAAAACAGATATTTTTGTTCGTACCACCCATACCAGTAGATCAATCACAACTTGTTAAGAAAAAAGAAGTGACAGGTACAGACTACTGAGAATTGCTAGTTTAAGTTCAAGTACAAATCCATGTCACCCACCAGCACAGTGAAGTTCTGTCCTCTTTTGATCCTTGTAATTGTGACTGTTTTCATGCACTCCAAAGGAGTCAAAAATAGACTCCAGGTCTTTTTGTCTGCATCTCATTTCTGTGTATCCTCATCTACAACTACATCTGCAAACCCTTTTTCTATGGGGTTGACTCCATCATACCACTGCTCTGAAGTGGTGTCCTTCTGACTAAACTGAACCTCAGCCTGCCTTTCTGACCATTTTAGAGCAGCACAACAGTTACAACCACACTCTTACTCTTTCACTCCATACTTGATCTCAGGTCAGCACCTCTTTTCTGAAGTATTACAGACACCATCATTCATCACTCACATCTTCCTTCAAGTCTCTTCAGGTGTCCATCACTCCTGCTATGCTCAATTTTTTAAGGATAACTAAAAAGCTTCTCTGACATACACTTTATCTAGAACTCTCTTCCAGCTTTCATCTCCCCCTAACCCAACCACGTTTTGCCCTTGACAAATGAGTCTTCTCCCACGCTTATCTATTCCCAGTCCTGCTGGGATCACTTTGGCTGCATTCCACTTTCACTTCCTCTGTCTCCATTTTCACAGAACAAACTTTATTTTTATAACCATTCACTGTTTATGCCCACTTACAGAAAACCAGCCAACTGAACTCAACAAAACTCATGGCAGCAACTGGCAGAAACCTATTCCTTTGTTGCTGCTGCCAGATTTCCTATCCTCTGGTTTAAATAGTTAAAACAACCCAGAGAGCTAAAGTGAAGGGGGACTCAGGGGTCAAATAAGTGCCAAAAAAAAAAAAAAAAAAAAAAGGAGATTGCACAAGTCCATTTGTAGAAAAAGGAATAAGGCAGGTGTGTGTAAAGGGAGATGAGAAAGCATGGACTGTCAGGCTTAGGGGAGGAAACTACTTGGTTGGCTAGGTTTCCTGCTTTCAGTTGCCCATAGGTATCCAATGGAGGTGGGGGTCAGGGGGCAAATCACACCTTCCTACTCATTTAAGTTATCAACATCATCTACTTAGGAGTCATAATGGTCAGCCTGGAAAAGGCACAAGTTTTGTGGGTAGCTAACAAAAAATTAAACTGTTTTTAAAAGATATTTTTATTATAGCTGCCTCTACATCTCTGATGTAGAGCACGAAGAAGTGCTAGCGCAGCTTAAAACTGAGGGCCAAACTGAGAGGCCATTATTCTGCAGTCTTGCACTGCTTGCATCTCATACCACCTACAGAGCAAAAGGAATTGAAAACTACTGACTTTGCCAGCATGTTTTGCACTAGCTCAAGAAAAGAAAGACATTGTCAGCACCTTCTGTGTCTAGCAGTGACTAGTGACCCATGCACCATTACACTTTTGTCTGGATCTTTATATAGTCCAGTCACATGGAAAACACTCCTCATCTTCCAGACCAAATTAGTATCACCTAGAGTTAACTTGGTAGACACAGCATTACAGATGCAAGCTCTGAGAGACAGCCTTCATTTTTGTGATCCAGGAATGGACATATGCTGCAGGGGCCAGGGGAAAGTTGAGCCATATCAACACTATTTTGATCCCATTAGATGAACGTCTTGCTTGTCCACAGCCCTCTCATTAAGGTCAACAATCACCTTCTGATGACAGAAACCTGCAAAACAGGACAAATCCCAGAATCACAGAAAGGGTAAGGTTGGAAGGGACAATAGTGGGTCATCTGGTCCAACCTCCCTGCTCAAATAGGGTCCTCTAAAGCACATTACTCAGGATTATGTCCAGACAGTTCTTGAATATCTCCAATGAGGGAGACTCCACAACCTATCTGGGCAATCTGTTCCAGTGCACAGTCACCCACACAGTAAAGTAGTTCTTCCTCATGTTCAGGTGGAGCTTCTCATGCATCAGTTTCTGCCCATTGTCTTTAAAGACCCTTTAGAAGACCCTGGCTCCATTTTCTTAACACAAAAACCACAAAACCCCAAAAATTCCATTTTCAGGAACACACAGATCAGTTATATAAAGATATGTTATATTTTGTGGAACTAAAGCATCACTCAGAATTTGAGATACGGTTCTCTAATAATCCATTTCATGTAGAAGTAAACACAGCAGAGCTAATTTTTAGCACTGGTTTTGTTCTGAAGTTCTCAATTTGACACACCATTTTGCAGACTTACAGTAGAAAATGCTGATGACTGATTCAAGGTTGTTCCATTTAGAAGGTAAACTAAGACAGTCCACTAACAAACCTACCCAGAATAACCCCTAAGTGATCTGTTCCTACTCTGCAACACCCTTGTATCCAGCCACTATTTTCAGTCTCTGCAAGAACAGCTTAACTGAACAGGCCTTAAAGAGTGAGTATGAACACATTTTCAAAGGTCTAATCAGTGTTCACCTTCACTCCATACAGTAGTTATCTATGCTGATGACTTTGGCCTGCGTAACTATCTCAATCCTTTTTTAATCCTGAGGGAACTGGGAATTGCAAACTGGCAGTTACAGCACACTCTTATTGAAGTTGACATATTTTCCATCTCTAGTAATGCTTTTGCAATCCAGTAGCAGAGCATTTCCAGAAAAGAGCTCTACCTAAACAATTCACATCTGTTCTCTCTCAGCAACACTCCCTGCAGGTCTCTGACTTACTAAGGCCATATGATAAAATTGTATGCAAGCCCCTCCCTCTAAGCTCAAAATCACAGTAATAGTCTACACAGCAGCAATACTGGATCTACCCAGGGATCCCTCATACTCTGGACATCTGCTCTTCAGTGTTGCTACTCCACAGCCTGAATATCATGTATCAGTCTGGGCCCACCTACCTTATATGTAGTTAGTTAGCTGTCATGCAACTCCCCACTACTATGAGCGTCATTTCAGACTACAGATGGCATCTCTACCCCAGCTGCCACTGCTGAGTCACACTGCTCTGCCATTTGCTCGCTTTGAATACGCATTTGCTAAAATAGTCACAAGGACTGAAAGCTCATCTGACTTATTGTACCCAGATCTGTTTTGGTACCAAACCTCATTTTTTTTTCTTACTGCCAGCTTTGTCACGTCACTGTTTGTCAGTGGCAACTCACTAGAAGAGGATAATAAACCACATGGCAACGAGGTTTTACTCTGCCTCGCTACTTCAGGATGTTCCCAAATTGCCTGTGTGCTGGTCAGAGTGTGCAAGCAGGCAGTGTGGACCCAGCTGCATTACAGCTGAGTGGAGCACATCTGCATGCAGATGTGGCGACTGGCAGCCTCACAGAGGACAGGCTCCAACACAGAGCAGCCACAACCTAATGCAAGCAATTTCATTTCCAAAACTGCCATGGCTTGGGTTTCGCACATGAATCAACAACAGCAGTAATGAAATTTGAAAGTTGATTACCAGAAGTATTTTGCTACCTTCCTTCTAATCCACCTACTTCTACCCACTAAATACTACTACATTCAATCCATAAATTGAGAATTAGAAAATCCCAAAGAGGAAAACTGCTAGAAATAAAAAGTTAATTTGTTAGTTAACAGGGAACCCAACATGAAGGAGACTGACTGCCATAAAATATTTTAATTCCTTCAATATTCAGTTAGAAAAAGACACACAAGTCCAAATCCTGCACCACACTTCGCAAACAAAATGTTAGGCAAGATAAGTGTTCTCAAATATTATTCAAGACAAGTGACTACCTACCACATTATAGTTTTGCAATTAATACTTCTAAAAACAAATAGAGAGAGTCTCCACTAAGTCTGAATCAAACAACAAATAACAACTGCTAAGAGTCAGGATCCCATTTGGTCCTCAAATATCCTTTGCCCCAGTAGGAATAGCACTTCCAGAACACAGTGTGTTTTAAGAAAAGGAACTTTTCTTAATAAGCAAGGAACTTTTCTTAATAAGAAAGGAACTTTTCTTGATAAGGTAAGGCAATTCCCTCACCTCAGATTATCATCCTTTTATTTTTACATTGTGCAGAGAAAATGTAAAAGAATATACTAACTCTACAGCACCAAAACCAATCATACTTTTTTTAGAAATATTGAAAGACAATTAGAAACAGTTCAGGTGGCAGAAGACCAAAAGAGCTAAAGACATTTTTCCTTAGGTCAAAGAGTCTTTATATGAATGCTACTCTGATGAGGGCGCAAAATTTTGTGGTTTCTTGCCCTCAGGAGCAAGTACATCTTCATTCTTTGATACAGGAATTTTTTTTTTTTGCTGCTTTTAGGTCTTGCAAACCAAAAATTCACAACTCCATTTTCAGAAAGTAAGCAGAGGAGGATCTAATTTGAGTCAGTTTTAAATTATACAGCTCTAAATGAATTAAGTTTATTCAATCAACTCTTTTGGGTCACCTTTAAACCTCCTGCTACCAGTGTGTATGTTAGACTAATTGCTTCATCTTTCTTTCCTCTGAAGAGGAGAATCATGAAAATTAAATGCTCTTACATTTCTACAAGATGCAAACACTGGTGCTTTAATCTGCAAGCAACTAGCTGAGGGAAAGTAGTCAGAGTTTTGGATATACTGGATATACAGATATAATACTTGGCCTATGGGAGGGAGCACTGAATACTGCTGCTGATGTAAAAAATTCAAGAAGAAGAAAGTGTCAGTTCAAAAAGAGTAGGAAGATGAGGAGCAGCACTAGAGTGACACACTTCTGCCCTAGGACACAACCCTGCTGAAGGGTCCTCTTGTCAGCTGTGTCTGAAATATGTAGAATCAGTGTGAAGTAAGCTTTAGCTGTTACTCAGGATTAAATATAGTAGGAATACATAAGTGCAGATTGATGCTAAATTTAAAAGAACTGTTTAACAGAGATTTTTTTTTTTTGAGTCAAGATGTTATGCATACAGGGGCTATTTACACAAATGGTAATGCTTCTAATGCAGCAGCCTACTTCAACTCAAGCTGTCAAAACTAGAAGGCAATGGGTAGGAGGGGAGGTGCTCCTCTTTATCAGCAGCATCTTACTTTAAGTGGATAAGATGAAAGGAAAAAAAGTATTGAAATGTGAAAGAGAAGAATAACAGCGAATAAGCATTAGATTTTACACTTCATTTTTTCCAAGAAAAAAGAAAGATTTGATATTGAATTCTTTTTATATAAGTCAGCAATACGAATCAAACAGAATGAACACTTGGAAACCAAAAATCAATAAACGTATTTCTAGTTAGAATCACTGTTGTTAATTACTTCATGACAAATTATCACAATAAATGTCAAACTTCAAATTTAAGGAGCAAGTCTTAAGTCACTCAGTGCCTCAAGATGCCAATTACAAAAGTAACAAATGGCTCTAGTCAAGTTTAGGCCAACTCATGTATACAAGGAAGCCAGCAAGTACTGTTCTGCAGAAAACCAAAATGTTTTATATATCCTCCTAATAAGGGGATCAAATAGTGGTAAAATTTCTGCATTTCTATTGTTAATCAAACATGTAATATTAAAATGAACAAAAATACACTTAAAACTAACATCCTTAATAAAATAGAATACACCCAGGGGAATTGACAGTGACACTTTCTGTAGCCCTAACAAATACTATTGCTCGATGTTTCACTCTCCTTACTCTGACACAGAGAGGCTGATGATCAGACAGGGGCAGCTACAGCTTTGGTTCAGTATAGCATTATCTCTTATTTGGCCTTTACTGTAAAAGGCTTGGAGGTTTTCACTTACCCTATTTGAAGTACTCTGTTCCAATTCTTTCTATTCTATTTTATTTTTGTGAGAACCAAGTCCCATAAAAAATATAACAGTTTCAGCTTTTATTAAGAATTACCCGTACCACAGTTGTATTCCTTCAATGGTATAACATTGCACTTAAAAAACCCAAAGTTATTCTTATAGATTCATTAGTTTTCAAAGTCTCTCTTGAGAGACTGGTAGGTAGTATCTGCTTTCTGAGGAAGCTATAGAGATGGGGTGGATTAACAATCCCTAACAATCAGAGTTTTGTTTCATTTCATCTCTGAGCCCACAATACATCATGAGATTTGATGACTTAAACTACTGCAACAGCTCCTTGCTGGGCCACTGCTGTTCCTAATTAGTTTTTCTGAAGTGTCAGAACATGAAACGTCCAGTGACGATGGTCACTGCCATGCTTTCGGCTATGCATCAGCCATTTATTATAGCTTCACAATCTGCTAACAGAGAAAAGAGCAGCAGAGAGCTTTAAATTGACAGAAAAAAAACAGGACCCTTTTTTCTTAATTTAAACATTTACGAAATTATACGACATTTATTTATATATTCTAGAGTGCTTCATTATCATGTCACAAGTACAAAACTCTCCTGGAAGAAAGTGAGAACATGAAGCTTCCACTACATACAGGAGCACCAACAGAATCACCTATTTCACCACCCACTCTGCTGGTTAGTAACTGAAAGCAACTGAATGGTTGTTAAAGGACTCAAACCCAACTTAGTCAACACTTAGCACTTCCTTCTTGCTTACTAAGCACTGAGGGGAAAGTACAAATTTGGAAGGGAAGTGAGCACCAGGTAGTAAGCATTACAACACATGAGCTGACAGGGGACCAAATTGCTTTGTTAGCACACAAACCACTCTTACAGATATCTCTCCAATCTGACTTTTCTACTTTTCTTAATGTAGCACTTGTGATCATCTTTCATCTTACCTGTCTGCATGCTAAGAATTGTAACTTTATTTCTATAATTCATTCTTAAATAGCAGCAAATGAAATGCAAAAATACAAAACAGAGAATATCTGGGGGTTGGTCTGTCCTACAAGCAAAATGTGGGTACACAGAACAGCAGTTTCTCATCCTAGAGGATATTAGCAATGCCATCAGTTTTTGATTAAAACGTCGGTATAGATTCAGCCTAGAAGTGAAGATACATGCTAAAAATAGCAATGTGCAACAAAGAGTTCTCATGTATGACAAACAAGAGGTCTTATCTACAGAAAGTTTTTAAGACTTTTTGAGAACTATGAGCGTGTTAACTGATGTTTATTCCTCCTCCCCTGAAGATATTTTTTGTGCTTTGACCTGTGATGAAAAACAAACTCAGTCTTTCAGTAACATCACATTAGTACCTTTACAACCAGAAAAGTAAAGTTTAAAAACTTTAGCGTTTCAGTAAAGTGGGGATTTTTTGGTGTTGTTTGGGGAGTTCTAAATCCAAAAAATAAAAGCAACAAGAATAAAAGTGTTCAGTACAAGAACTATAGCCATGACTTGTTAAGTTTTGTCTCTTTGACAGTCAATGTTTAAGGAATGAGACAGTCTGAACAGCTTAGCCATTCGGTTTCTAAGGCTAAGAATTTGGCTAATGGAGTAAAGACCACTGTGCCTAATTATGTCCTTTATTAATGAAAAAGCATATGCAACTAAAGGTTGGTCACCATCATTTGAAAACCATCTACTCTCACATTAATGTGCAAATCCCACTATTAACTGAAATCCACAGTCTTTTTTATTGAAGAAACAAAGCCAGGTCCAGGGAGAACAGTGAAATCTTTCTCTAACAAGCACAAATATAAAAGATTCCCTTTTCTAATAAGAAAAACTGTCTTCCCATTAGTAAGTATTGCACTTACAGCATCCTAAGTAACACACTCAAAATTAATCTCTACTTCTCCAACTGTAGGTGGGCTCCTCATTAACTACTTATTAGAGGGATGAAAGTGCCACCATCACTTCAGCCATGTGCCCACAGCCCTTTGGCCTCCCTACAGGCTCTCTCCTCCAATGTCTGTCATTTGGTGTAACCACAGAACATCGGGTTATGGAAAGCAGTGATTTCTAAGGCTTGCTAAATACAGCCAGCAGGTCCACACTAGGCAGATGGGGACTCGTTCTGCCCCAGTTCCACAGCAGATGCCAGTTTGCCCTGCCAGGACTCTGAGCCACTGGAAAGCTTTGTAATTGTGTTAACATGGTGGCCAGCCTGAACTGAAGAGCCCAGCTTGAAAAAAAGTCATACTAGCCTGGTCTGAGCATTGCACTGCATCAGCACAGCTCCTGGACAAGAGTTGACATAATGCTCCTCAGGCATGGAGCACACTCTGATGCAAAACAGTCTACGGATATACCCAGTATTAGTCATCTGCATGGAAAAAAATGCAGTGGAGAGCTGTCATCACTTCTGAAAAATGTCCGTAACAGCTCATACTAGGAATTAAAGCAGAAGAAAAATGTTCAGTTGGGACTCGGTATGTTAAACACTCCTATCAAAACAAGACATAATTTTCAGTGCTTAAGAGATGAAACTGTAAAGCCAATAAACAATAAAAGTTCTATATCACAGCCCAGTCAAAAATGTTTCCATTTGCAGTGACTTTTTGGACTTTGTTTTTCACAGAGAAGAAATTGAGAAAAAGCCTCGAACAAAAAGCTGTGATGCTTCCTTGCCGTGAGGACTTTAAAGTCAGTTTTCCCCCACACCAGCAAGGGAAAACAAACTTAAAACATTCTGTTGAACGTCATAAAACACTCTGATGCAGTTTGCCATTTCAGAAAAAAATGAGTCTCACATGAGCAAGAAGCCAACATAACACAGAACAACGGCCAGATTTCCATTAGCAGTAATGACAGTGAAGTGAACCCTGAGCTCCTAATACAGAGTACTGTGTTATCAGGTTTATTAACAAATCTTTTGTCCAAACAGTTTTGCAGGTCTGACCTAAATTTATACACAAATCAAGGCAACTCAAACTCAATTTAGTAGCAGACAAATGCCTCAAATAGACATCTTCTACATTTCTTTCCCTAACTAGCACTCTCAAATTTGTGCTCACACCTACAAGTCCTTTTGACCTTTTAGAAGGCAAACTTGACAACATCCTGCACTGAAACAAGAAATAAAGGCAAAGTGATTTTGAATTTAGAATTGTATAGGAACATCTCTAAGTAGAACAAGAGAATTCCAATATGTTTAAAGAGTAATAAGCAGTATATTAACACTGCAGTCTGGGGGCATTTTATTGAGCTATTTCAACAGAAAACAGGTCAGGCAATCCAGCACTGTTTGAAGAAGAGACCATAATCTACACAACTGCTCAAACCAGTTTTAAAACTGGTTAGCATATTTTCAATGTACAGAGCCCCAAAGGCAAAATAATCCATTTTAAGAGGAAATTAAACAGTGATATTCAAACTGCTGCTTCTACTGGCACCAGCCAGATATTCCCAAATCCAGCCCTGCTGGTACATGTCATGAATATAAAGAGACATAAAATTCTAATGACCAACAACAAAAACAAACAAACAAAACAAACAAACAAAAACTGTAAAAAAATTGGAAAAGTTACCATAAAATAGATTAAGCATAGAGAAATAAAACTATATACCTGAACACGTAAATGTAACCTCTGTGTGTGAAAATAAGCATTTATCCCTGGGGGCATGGGGGGTAGGAAGAAAGGGTAGGATATGATTGACAGCTCTTAACGTTGAAATATTCAATTAACAGATTAATAATGCCCTGTTGACAACAGAAAAAT
The DNA here is from genome assembly GCF_003945725.1 of Corapipo altera. NCBI lineage: Eukaryota > Metazoa > Chordata > Aves > Passeriformes > Pipridae > Corapipo > Corapipo altera. The sequence goes on from NW_020884874.1 coordinate 17,521,140, forward strand.
GTGAAGTATATAATTTTTGGATTTCACCATGGCTTTAAAAAACTGCCTTTCTATACTCTTCTAATGTTTCTTAAATAATATGTCTAGAACTGCAGGACCTAAGAAACAGTTAGTAGAGTGGAGCCTGCACAGCTGACAGTCTCTTGTCCAATGTACTGTCACTACACACGTCACAGCAGATTGTTTTGAAGCAAAGACTACTTTTACAGTAGCTAATCAAATTTCAGATAGCTGAAGTATTTTGATGGTCACAACATCGTTTGAAAGACATAGAGGAAAAAAAATGCAGAAAATCAAAATACTCTTCAAATATTTACATTAGGCCCCAATCAAGGTCCACTACATCTTTGTCTTCACAGTTCTGTGACTAAACCATTCCAAATATAACTACATTACCTTCTCCTAGGTTGAAGCCCTTTCTTGCCATTTCCATCTCTGCATAAAACATTTATTTCATGTAAGTGAAGGAAGCAGATGAGAAAGATTCAGATAAAGCCATGAAAAAGATTATAAAAGGTAGCCTACAGAGGTTAAATAACATTCAGAAACAATAATCACTTTAGCATGGCAAGTCCCTACACTATAGCTGTGCACAGTTTGCATGATTAACATCTGCTATATTGCTGCTGGTATATGAAACTACTTCCAAAAGCAGCTGGAGAAGTCAGAGTTAAATAATCATAGTGTCGCCTATATCACAAGTGTAAAATTTGAGAAGAAGCAAAGTTGCAGCAGAAGTCATCAGCCATGCAAAGCAGCTCAAAAACTGAAATGTCCACCTGGACTCACAACAGATTTGTGCTACAGCTCTGCCAAACTCTGCTTCATCCTGGCATCATTCTCTATATTCACATCAAAAGTTTATCTCCTTCCACAAAATTCATCTTGAATAAACCTGCTTACTTTACCTATACACAAATGTTTTCAACTTTATATCCATGTTTCACATTATGTGAATGTTATTTTTCACTTATATGGAGTCCAAAAGTTTGACTGACTAGATATTTTCTCCAACACATTTTCAAAATACTGAATGGATTGCACAATAGTTTCAACTCCTCAGTGCAGGTCTGCTTGATTCATACACACAAACTCTAGCTTTTGAAACTACAAGAAGCCAGTGAAACAATAACTGATTGCTTGCTGCAACACTGACATATTTCTGTCACGCTTAGGGGTGTGTAGCAATATGCATCACCTTTAGTCAGTAACATTACATCCTTGGGGGTTTTTTTTAACTAGCCTATCAAAGTCACTGAAAGTGGTTATCACAGAGATGTAAATCCTTAGTAATATTAAGAGATAGCAATTATTGTCTTTAGTGCTATTGGTAGATATTGCCATGCTAAAAATAAAACTTTAGAATACACAAAAAAACAGTGAAACATCTACCTTAATGTCTTCCTAAAAAAAAAAAAAAAATCAGGCATTGTTGATAGATGAATCTAGTCTAACTGGTGCTGGGCCATGGTAAGTATAGCCATTTTAGAGAATAGACTCAATGAAGCATACAGAAGATGCAAACACTGGAAACACCTCACTTTTAACACCAACACAGTCTTTGAAGCCTTCTTATGAAACACTAGAATGCTTACTTCTGAATTCAAAGGCTCGCCTAAAAAGTGAATTATAAAAACATAACTTTAGTAACAAAAATCTATTATACTATGAAGGTCATTTCCTAGCAGGAGACAGCAGTGGTTCAAGGAGACAGGTTGCCTGAAGGGATAAAAATGCACTTCCTATCTTTCATTAACATTTTTGCAAAACCTGAACTCTTATCAGTATCTCTGGATACTGGTTGACTTCAAGGCCTCAAAATTATTGACTGGAAGCTATGTTGAAAGAGTCATGTTGTGTCAGCTCTGTGATAAACTGGCCAAAGGAAGAAAGAGGGTTACACACACCACACAGCCTGGGTTGCAACCTATGACTCATTAAGAAGCTATTCAGCACTTCCAGAGCAATCCACATGAGAGGGGAAGAAAATGGATGTCTTTTGAAAGGCAGGATTATACTGCCTTACTGCACTATTGTTGATCCAGCCTTCCAGTGTAGCTAGCGATCTTCTTTCAACTCTATTTGACCTGGAATTGTTGAGGGGTTTTTTGGTAACTCTTAGAAACAAGTCATAACATTCATAGCAATGACCAGGGGAAAAAAAAAAAAAAAGACAGATAGCAAGTGTTCAGCAACTTATCATGCAACCCCCTACACAGAACTCACACCTCTTTAGCTACCCATGTGCTCACTGGCTCCGCAGTAAGGAACCAGGTAAAAACAAGACTTTATCAGCTCCCAGAATTTTCACCAGCAATTTTATTATATTCAGAGTGTTCTATCACTGAATGATTTCAACTTAAAAAGGAACGTTTTTTTCTTTGATCCAGTTCAGCACTCTGGGATTTTCCAGCTAGACACCTGACCCAGAAGAGAAATGAGCCAAATAGACTCACAGTAGGCAGTGTGCATACAACCACCTCCCACTGTCCAAACCTTGAGATGCACCAAGAGCATCTGTAAAAAGAAAACAGTTTTGGTATTCAAAGTCAAATGGCACAGATTGCTTATGTCACATGCTTTTTTTTTTTGTCATTACTGTCATTTACAAGTCACAGTATTAATCCTGTTATTGAATTTCAAGTTCTTCAATGAGATTCCAGTTTCCTGGTTCCAGTTCCTAGAAGAAAAGAGTTTTTAGCCTGGTCTCTGGAATATATCCTAAGTATTTAGGAGGAGAACAGCACTTGAAACAATACCCCTGATCATGTCTCATTGCTACTGCTTATAACATGCATCTTTTGATTGGTTTCACTAAAATAGTTTTAACAACTATTCTGCTGCTTAAACCTTGATACAAATCCAATGCATTATTGCCAAGTTGCATATCTTGAATTTAGAGTAAGGATTTTACATTAAAGTAGCATTAGAACAATTAAGGTCAGAGTCTTAAACATATATAAGCCTATATATGAGTGCCTTTATATGTATCTAATTGACAGATAGTTATCAATATGCACACATTCATTTCCAAATCACACTTTACCATCAATACTAGAACTTTAAGAGCTATGGGGCAGAACCAAACAAGGTTCTACTCATTCAACAAAATCACAGTCTCCAAATACCATCTAAAAGAATGGTTAATGGTAACAACTTAAAAATAGCATTGAGTTCATTGACAAAATGCTTACAACTGGTATCTATATATTATTGAGGTGTGACTAAAATTCAGAAGACAGATTCTCAGGATATCTCTTTTGTAAATAGTTGAGGCAATTCAATTAAAAAGAGAGTTCAAGATCCAACACACACATTCAGTCATTGATTGACTAGTGCATTTGTGAGGCACTCATTTTAGTAATTAGGGTGGGAAGTCCATTAATACACTATCCATTAAATAACGATCTGTAAGCATAATGGCTTATTGGAATTAAAAAAAAAAACGAAAAAAAGATTTATTGTGGAAGGCATTCAAGTGAGCATCAACAGGAAAAATACCGACCATGTTATATACTCAAGGTATATTTCATCACATACAGTTTAGTATATAATCATTTTGTCTCACTTTTCTCTCTGAAACACATGCCTACTGAAAAAACACATTTCAAACTCAGGAGCTGCACTAACACCCAATAAAGCTATTTTGGAAACCCCAGAACTATCTTTAAATATTTAGGACAAGTTTTATAAAACACTGCAAGATCACATGATTCCTTTGTGGGTATTTAAATAGGCAGCTAGCATTCCAAACACTTTTACCAAAAAAGTGCTCAATAGTACTCTGTACAGATGTTCAGTATTCATTACGCATTTATATGTCTTTATGCAAGCTGTATTATAGATGAGAACTGGCACAAACAAATAGAGTAAAGACAAAGCCAATAAACATTAACACTGTTTCCTGCCGCTAAGGGTGATTATACATCAATACCCCTGTACTATTGTGATCCAGGATGTAGAGGATAATGAGGATTTGCAGTGCAGCACAGCTGCATACAGCCTCATTTTCTCAAACCCTGCCCCTCAGGCACCTGCCTGTGACTGTGTCCTTTCTCTTTTGGGATCCAGGGGTAAGGAATGCTTGCTGTCCACCTCTCTGGAAAAAGTACTGAAGCAAAGCACAGCCACTATACATATGGTCACAGGGGTGAAGTTTGCCGTGTGAGGGGCCTGAAGATTACATTGGAACAGAAACTTGAAAAAAAAAAAAAAAAGGAAGAAGAAGATTCTTTATCTACCAGAGCCCCAAGATTACTTGTGGTACATGTCTTCAGCCCAACTTCTAGTGCCTCCTCACCCAGCAAGGATGGCAGCAGCTCAGCAGCATGTTTGTACTGGCATTGTGGAATACTCTAACCCAAAAGACAGCATTGTGGCCATGAATACCATCTCACATCCGCTCATATTAGCCTGGTAAAGGCAACTCCACCCAAAAGCCAATTGACCACATCATTTGTTTCTGTGATTGAATAATCAACATTCAACATTTACATTTAGCTCTGAAGAGCAACGCAGAAAAACAAAAGTGCATTTTAAGCCAGTCCATTCTCTCTAAGAAAATTCACTGTCAATTAAAAGTTCATTGGAAGACTACTTCACATCCCTTCAAAAGCACAGAAAGCTTCCCAATAATGAGATTGTCTCTTTGCAGCAGACTAGCAAAGAGAGCCCTATCAAAGGACTCCACCCAGTACAAATCAAACAAGAAATCAATAAAAAAAAAAATAAATTAAAAAAAAGAATGGAGAACTTAAATGTTGGGGAAAAAAAGACTTGATAACAATTGCTGCCTTGCTTTCTGAAGAAGCCTCCATGATTCTCAATTAAATAAATTTTAAGTAGGAAAGAAAAGTGAGTCCCCTGCTGTGCTAAAAGCAAAGAGGAACTAAAAGCACACCTAAAAAAACATCATCCTTAACTCACTAGTAAAAGATACAAGACATGACAGACTACCTTTTCCAGTTAGACAACTGAGTCCACATGACTGTTAAACAAAGAGTCCTATCTTTAAGACTCAGGATGAAACTAAGATAGATGTGATTAATGCCAAATCAAACTTGGACAGCTATGTATATGCTTTCCATATCGCAGTGAAAAGCAAACAAAGCAAGCCAGTTAAAATCTGTTGCACTCACATTAGGCATAATAGTGAGTAACAAATTTCTCAAGGGCCTATACAAAGCTTTCCTAAGCTGAAATTTGAATTAAGGGCTCATATGAACATGCAAATTTCTTCATCTTTCATTTGTACAGGATTAACATTCATTAAACACCTACATATTCAAACCTGAGAAGAAAGTCCTAAGTCAGAAGGATCAAGTCAAAAGTTGTAAATAAGCACGGGCATGGAAGGGCTGTGTCCCTTACAGTCGAAACAGAAAACTCCTTGATGTGTTTTTCTTCATATATAGAAAAATAATAATTCATACAATGACAAGCATAACTATGAAACACAACATAATTCATTTATAACTGACAGAAAAGAGCAGTATTAGAAGTTGCTACTTTGTCAATAGTATAGGAATAGACAAGAAAATAGGAAATTTGAGAAAGTAGTATTGGACAGAAAAAAATGTAAAAGTCTAAAGGCAATGGAGGAAATATAGGGAAAGAGTACAAAGTACTAAAAGATAACCTTTGTCACAAGGGACAGAGTAAAGCCATGACTACCAATGTGGACAAAGGGAGGGAGAAATGGGAAGGCAATAGAACTTGGAGGTTTTTAGTCTGTATAAAATCAGGACTGTTTGTTTAGTTCAAGTCTGCTTTAAAATGCTCAATTACAAAAAAACCCCAAAAACAAACACACAAAAAAACCCCCACCAAAATAAAAAAGACCAACCAACCAAAATAAACTCCATTAAAAAAAACAGCCAACACGGTACATTTGAACTTTGGAATTTTCAGATAAGTTTACTAGCCACTCAAAATTATTTTAAAAGCTAACCATAGCTTCAAGTCTATTAGAAAATATTGCAAGCATACAGTGTATAACACTGAGGCAGCACAGATATTTTTCACTATTTTAGCAAACTCAAATATTAAGCTAGCAGGCATCAGAATTATTTTCCATTCTTATTTTTAATATATCTGAACGTATATTGTTTAATCCAGAAACCAATTGGAAGGAACAGGAACTGCCAAAGTGCAACAGGTAAGTGTTCCTGAGAGAACATTAAGTACAAGAAAAGAAAATATTTTTCTTCTCTATGCTAAGAAATTGAAATAGCATATTTCTTCATTTAGTGAGTCAGCTTTGTTCTGAAAGTGCCCTCGTTATTTGTCTTTCTACCATAAGAGATTAAACTTTAGGGAGGATGTGGCCCTGAAACAAGGATAAACTTGAAATCTAAGACTCTTGGTTCTTAAGAAAACTGTTTTTCTGGGTGATGAACCTCTCCTTCCCCCATAGGAAGTTTCTTGGACAGTGTTTCCAGGATAGCATTTCGCTTCACATTTCTTTCCCATGGGTGTGAAGCTCTACTGAGGGTGAGCATCAATACACACTGGACACTTGCAATTTTTTATACCATTTTTGGGGAGACACCCTGGTCTAAGGCTGTAAGTGCTGAAGCTGTGCCAACAAATATTCAGGTAGAAATGCTGGTACAGTTGCAGAGCCTCCATAGTCTCACCAGGTGACACGACCAGACCTGATCTGAGAAGGAGAATCTACACACAATTCCTAACTACCCAGAAAAAACACCCCACAAGGTTTTAACAGCCTCTTCTGCTGCTGTAGTACCAACTTGCAACCTGGACATCCCAAAGGTCTTCCAGATGCCTCCATGCCAGGGAAGGGAGCTGTGGGTGCATAATATCCCCCTGGCCTATCCTCAGTCATTCCCTCCACCATGCATAGGCTGTACCCTTTCCATCACAAAGGACTACCACCCCACACAAAGCAGCAGAGAAAGCAAATCATGTGCACACCTGGATTTTATCTATGATGATTAAGCCTACAGAAGCCAAATTCCAAGTTATCGAACATGCACAGAATACTTTACAGAGCTACAATCGAGTAGAAAAGCTGTAACCAAGTAATGCTGCACTATGCAGGTCACATGCAAGCTGTCAAACTCAAGCATCGAGAAGGCTTTAAAACAGACAATAACTAGCAGAAGGCTGGTATGTCTCTGTTAGAAAATGAATTGGCAGCCCATCTATTTAAATGCAGTTAAGTTTCAATTTAAACTAAATCACATGGTTTGAAATTAGCTGCATTTCATGACCCTCAAGTTACTCTTTCACTTCTCTCCATCAAGTTTAAAACCTGGCTCTACTTGTAAATGACCAAAGGCAAACCAAGAGTAAGAAGTCCAGTAAGATCTTTAAGAGAGGCCTTGCTTTACTAAATATACAAGAATCTATTCTACATTCAGATGATGACCGAATCACACGAATTTGGTGGAAGATTTTCCACGTGACTTCAAATAACTAGGTTTACATATTCCATCTTAAATAGTCACTATTACATAAACTCCTACTTCGGGTATACTTATTACATAAGAGGAGTCTGTGTGATGTAAATGCTTTCTAAACAGAGTTCTGTAACAGTGGATCAAACAACAACATTGATAGGGCTGGCAGAGGGAGAGCAGGGATTTCACAACCTTCGTCTTCACTGAACACTAATCTCTCACTCAGTTTGTTCACGCTGTTAAAAGGATTCTCTATGCAGAAAATGCTACACTGTATTTGTAAATTAATGGATTGACCACACACTCACTTTTAGTTATATTATGCTAACCTAAGGTTCAAGAGAGCACGCAGTCCCAAGCATAGATTCACTCTATTCCCTTAATCTGTGTACTGTAATGCAAACTGTGACTTGACTTCAATGGGTCCTTCTCTGTAGTCTCTATATTGCTACTCCATGAGCATCCACCCTGCTGGTCCTTTCTTTAGGCATTGTTTTCAAAAACATGTAAGAAAGAAAAAGCATGAAACAAAAGTGGAGTGGGGGTGGGTAGGCATGGGGTTGGCATGAAGACATTTAACTTCATGTTAAATGCATCATTTCATACAATTATCTTTCCATTGTGAGACGATACACTGTTTTGGTAGCTTCTGGCCTATCATCAAGGACTGAGGTGGACGGTAATTTAGAATACATATGAAGACATCCAAAGTAAACTAGATAAAGATCAAGGGACAATAAGAAAACTAATAGTGCCATGACTTTGTCACAACAAAACACACCATGTTCTGGCAGTACCTGAAGAGAGCCCTTTTAGGGTAGGGGTTAGCCTGGTGCCAGAATGGATACCACTTGGAGCAGGAAGATCTTTGGGCACACAGCCCCTTCAAACCAGGCACTGGCACACAGACAGTTGAACATGGAAGAAGCCCCTACCTAGCAAGCAACTTTCCTCAGCGATAAAATCTACCACAGAAAGGATGAAGGATGCAGGATCTCAGACAACGGACAAGTCTTGAACCGCTGCTATTTAAGTGAAAAATTTTGCAAAACAATTTCCTCAACAGAGTTCTTGTAAACTTCTCTGACACAATCATCTGCCTCTTTCCACTTACCTCCCAGCTGTGTTATTCAAAACTGAGGGTGGGCAGGAAATATAATTAAAATTTGCCTCCTGATAGCAGCACATGTAAAGATTTCATCACCAGTTTGGACAGAGTCATGTAATTTTAAACTCAGTGTTTCTCAGAAATATTTTGACTAAATGCAAATCACTGGTGGGAAAATCAAAACAACAAACCATGCTCAACTGTACACTCGACAACACTTGCCACCTCTTATCAAGGTTCCCAGGCATTAAACAAAAGCAATAAGACACTATGATTTTTAAGCACCTCCAGAAACAGAATGTAATTACCCAAATCCTACCATTTATCAATATTTATTACAAAATGTATAATTATTTTCTTGCCTTAATTTAAGGATTGCAACTCATATATGCTGCTTGACTGGCAACATATAGCAGATATGCTCTGAGATATGCACACAGTCACACTAGCTTTCAGTAACCATAGATAAAGGGCCTGGCTAGACCCAAGGTTGTTTAACCCAATGCACTCCTTCCTCATCTCCACACACACACACACACACAGTCCTGCTCAGTCATCATTGTGCTTCCAAATAATATCCCTTGTCTACAGCAGTCCAAAAGCAGGTGACCTGATTCCTGCCACAGAAACCAGCAGAAGAGGGGGAAAAAGGTTAACCCACTGCCACCCACTGTAGGAAAAATGAAGCTCTTGCTGCAAACCATTTTCCCCTCAGTATCTGTCAACTTCCTCAGCCTCCCCTGTTTCCTTCCACTTCTCTAAAAATAAGCAAACATATTGACTTACAAACATATCAGGAAACAGTGGTGGCCAGAGAGCCAAGAAGATGATTTCTTCCCCAGGGGAAGCAAATTCAGCAGATTATCATTAATGATAAGAAACACTGTGATCGGCACAGAGAAAACTACCATACAGCAGTAAGCATGGAATCCCCTTTTAAATTTAAAACAAAGCTGAAGTGGCTGAGTGTTGGACAACTCACTGAAATTCAAGTCACTTAATGAAGTCCATCACTACAGAGAATTACTAAAAATGCAAATACTGCTTCCTCCTTTATGCACACTCATGTTGGCTTAACAGGTGGAGAAAGTGTGAACCAATTTCAGCTGAAAAGGTTTAGATACTTACTCCCCCCCAGTTTTAAACAGCCTTCTGAAATTCTGTTAGAAAATACCTAAAGGCAAACAGTCAGCATGTTTGCTATTAATTCGATTTAAATTATTGTGAAATCTTGTCTAAGAGCACTTTTATTTTAAAGAAAAATAATCCTGAAGATTTAGGAACAGTTTTGTTTCCACGTCCTCCACAAAGAGGGGGGAGAGGGGGAGGAAGAATCACCAGTAGGGTAGTCTCAACTCTTATTTTAACAGCCACTAATATAAGTCAAGACTGCACTGATGTGCTTAGATAATTCTAGGCTCTTCAAAATAGAAGGAAGCTTTTCTTTAAGAGAATTTTGAATGAAGTAGCTACCTACAGATAATTAAAAATGTTCTTATTTGTTGAGCTGAATTAAATACCAGCTTGCACTGCTGTATCTCTTTCCACCTCCTTCACTGTCTTTCTTCTGTTAATAAGCTAAACCAACAGATGGAAAAGAAGTTTTAAAAATAGTTTGTATTGTAGAAAAGGGCAAAAGCATTTGATTTTGCAAGATAGGAGACGATATAAAAAGAATATGAAAGATGCAAAAAAGCATTCAAAATGTGAACATGTGCAATGTTGTGCTTTTAAGCCACTCTCACAGAAATCTGCCTCCAGCCAAAAATAGCAAGAACATCACTGTAAACTACAGCCATTCAAACCCTGATTACTATACTCTACCCACCCATCAAACTGCTCCAACACAAAATATTTGGAAAATGGAATGCATAATTCCAAAGACAAATCTTAAATTACATCTGCGCAGATACTTCCACAACTTGAAAGTGGCCTTGATTCAAGTATTAAACACTTGTTTAAGAAAGCCTTTTAGTACCAAGTGAGTACATGCGAGGTTAAAGTACTTTATTGTTTGTTCAGCCTGAAGCTAACACACAAATTAAATTACAAGCTTCCCTTTGTCAAGCCCTGAGAATATTTTAAGATTTCCATAAATAGTTATACCAATGTTCAAGACACTATGAAATCACTGTTAAAGCTTGTAAGGAAATGCTGACATCCTGCCAGTGACTAAGGATGACTGGAAGCTCAGTGTGCTATCTGCAAAGACAGTGGGGGCATTGAGGGGAACAGGAGCAGGAGGTGGGGGGGAAATGCTTACTTTTCCGTGTTCGAAAAGTAAGCAATACTTTACCCTGACTGCTTGCAAGGCTAGATTGTTCTTTTATAGTTTCTGTTGGTAGAGCCTGGTTGCTATATACCTGGTTCTCTCATATTATGACTTATGTTATGACTTCTTCCTCCCAGCCAAAACTTCTTTGTAATCCCAGATCACTCTAAAAATGTAATCTGTGTAAACCTCATCGGTTTTCTTTTTCCTGCCGATTCATCTTTTTTTGTTCTCTATTCCAGACACTCTTGTCTATGAATTATTCTCTTTTTATTCCTGTTTCAAAAAATCTTGTTGCCCTATTTGTCCAAATATCTGGGGTCTGCCCAGAACACAACATCCTAATTCCCTTTCCTGAAGGCACAAAAAAGCACACGCACTATCTCATCACACACTTTCCTTGCCACCCATCAGTTGTTTTTAATTTATGAAATGCAGTGTATCAACACTTTAAAATCTAATTAGAATGAAGGACTGCGATATGCAGGTGTCCTGTGGCACAATCATTCACTCCCATCCACTCCCTCAGCAGTGTTGCTCAAAATGTCATCCAGAAAGCCATGATGGTGGAAAGAAGAGTTCAACAATCTCATGAAAACTGAGATCCCTCCCAACTGTTTCCAGTACACGCAGAGATGAAAAACCATATTATCATTTTAATTAAAATGTTTTTAAACTATGACTAAGAATTAAGTTCTTTACCCCACAGCTGGTCCATCACATATGTTTTAAACAGGTCAGTGTTCCCCTGAAATGCTGTGTTACATTTGTGTACCAAAAAAGTGGCAATGTCAAGGATGAAAGATTGGCATCAACATATCTGGTCTGATCTTCTATTTTGTTAGGGTTTTTTTCCTTAGGCCTTAAACTGACCTCTACAGAGGAGGGGTGGTGGATGAGAACACCACTATATTTAGAAAATATTCACTTTAAGTCTGGACTACAGTTTACAGATATGAAAGATTTATCACCAAGTGAACTTAAGTCCCTTAAAAGTGCCTTAAATAATCTATTGTATAGTTATATCCCAGTCTATTGAGGAATTTCTGACAAAATTGGTGCATTTCTAGAGTGAGGACATCTCTAAATTTAAGCCTCCTAAACATTTTCTGCTATCCATATGCTGATGCAAGGATGCTGTATAATACTAGTAAAAGCATGTCCACACCTGCCAGCTGCAGTAGATGACCTCCAACTTTCTGCGGCTGCCTTGACCTCTGAACAGAGCTTTGCTAACCTGAGCAAAGCTGCACAGGGACACAGCAATTATTGTGAACTACGCCAAACATCACATTTAATTTAAATCACTTTCTCTACAGGCAGATAAATTTAACTAGAAGGGAAGACTCAATAAGTAAAGAAACTAAGCAAGGTAAATATATCAAAACAAACTGAATGGAAATGTTTGTTCAAAACTAGCTTGAACACATACTTAAGAGCAAGCAAAAGCTACTAAAAGGAAATGCATTGTCTTCAACCGTGGGCTAATATACAGCTTCAGTGTTATCACACAGTAGTTATCACACAGACACATCTCCCCAAAATAATCTCTTTATTTAAAGATAAAAAAAGATATTAAGTAAAAGTGACTCTGGATTTGCCCTTCAGTACTTCTAAATTCATGTTACATTGTATTATTTCCAAAGTGATGTATTTGTCTTTTGAAAAAGAAAGCCAGGATGTTTGTTCCCTGCAAACTAACAGTTGGTTTCGCATTTGTGTCAGGGCAAAGAGCACAGCATGACAAAACACAGAACAGATCACCCTCAAGACAGCACTTCAACCTTAAAAGTGTGCCTGAATTTTTTTCAGTTTGTCAAAGTAGACATCTTGATCTTTTACTGAACTAAGAAAAAAAAGACAACAGTTTTACAATGTTTAAATCAAGAGATTTGGTTAAGTTTAGATGGGTTTGCAAGATGCATTTAATCAATAAATTATTCGCCAAGGATTGATTCTGATCTCTTCAGTCTATGCATTTTGCCTCTCACTGAGCTCATTAACTCAACACATACAACAAATTCCAAAGCCTTACTCAGCTTTGTTCAACAAGAGGTGGTAGCGAAAATACTATAATTCAAAAGCAAGAGTGCTGCACAGTTATTGCAAGGACTTACTCTTGTCTGTAAAGTGTTTGTTGTTTGCAGTGAGAAAAGTCTCTAGTCAACACACTTTCAAGCAGGAAGAGTAACGTTACTGAGTGTTTTCCTGTACATATGATTATTGGAGAATTCAAGCTCAAGAATACTTTTTTCCCCAATCTAAAAAGGATTCAAAGATGGTCTTGTCAACTAAAGCATGTTTCTATTCATAAAAATCTTCATTTGAAACAATTACACACATTAAGGCAGTAGAAAATAAAATTCAATACTTGAAAAAGGGACACAAATTTTTATAAACTAATACATATCCAGTAAAAAATACATACCCTGAATTTGTAGTTTGAGAACTGCAGGTTCAGCAGTAAGAACAGCGTCTTTGTTATACTGATATGAAGGGGGGGAGATAACCACCCTGAAATTCACTGTAACGTGTTAAGATAATACTTGATGGGGAACAACTCTGCTATTCATCCTTCTCAGTGCCAGAAGATGCAATAAGTACCTCTTTATGTCTTCCAATACTTGTTAAAGTGAAAATAATCACTATTTCTCAAGTTCTATCCTCACAAAAGAAAGGTAGAAAGAAGAAATTTACACCCTCTCACATCTGAATTGTATTTACATATAATTATTTTTTACATATCCAATACAAAGAAAGTACACATATGTATGTCAAAAACATATATATGCACACACATATGTATTTATGCACACAGACACGCACTTTTGTTAAACCAAAAGAGGAGCTGGCAGGACTGATATTTAACCTAAATCCAACCATCTCTGTCTTTGATTAAAACTAGGTACCTAAATGTCAGCTACAGTGTTAAACACTTTTCAAAAGGCAGGAATTATGTGAACTTTCAAAAATATCCTTGACATATTATTAGCTTATATATAATTCCTTGAAAATGGTATTTCAGGAGGGGGGGAAAAAATGCATTCTTTCCCCGCCCCCCTCCTCAATGTATTTAATCCATCGTCCTTTCTGAAGGAGTAATGGAGTCGGTGTAGACGAGTGGTAAATTATAAAATCTTCTTCCATTACCCTAAAGTGCTCTAACCTGTCACACCCGCCCAGGAGCAAGACGTTCAGAGAACACAGCCAAGCCAAGGGAAGTAGGTAGCTGGTACCAGCTAGTGCAAGGGCTGCAGTTCAACCTGAAGGCTGCTGCTTGGATCTTTGGGCCCCTTTGCCTGTTCAGGAGCACTCAGAACTGGATGAAATGTTCTTAGTAAGTGGTGCTGAGAGGTTGTATCCATTCGCATGTGCTCATTTCTCATGACTGCAAGAGGAAATGAGATTATTAAACTGAGAAGTTCTGTAACATTTGTAATTGCCTGAAAGATCAGGAAATGCTCACACACTGGACACTCAACTGATGTTCATGAGGTAGGGACAAAGACCTACCCTTTCACTTCATGAAAATCACTTTTAGTACCATGTTTTCTCAGCTACTTTTAATAGAAATTCTACTAAATATTTTTAGAAAAAGCTATGTGCCCCCCCCCCCTCCAATAAAAAGCCCCCAGAAAACAAACCAACAAACAAAAAATCCACTGTGTAAACTCTTGTCCTAATGGTTTCATTAATAACTAAATACTGTTTAGGATAAAAGTCTTTCACATTCCTTTATTATTTTTATTCCCCACACACTTTTGGATGTAGGTACATTCTCTGAAGTAATTGTATAAATCACCTTGTGGATTACCTTCTGGTGTCATTCAGAGTGCAAACTGGGGCAAGGAGGGGGGAAAGTAGGGGGAAGCAGAATCCAGCAGACATTTTTGAAGCAGTATTTTAAGACAGACCATCAACAAGACACAGCCCTCCCCAACCACTTTCTCTCCCAGGATAGAGGATGCAAAAATGATACTTGTGAAAAAAGGCTTAAATTTAGATTTGAGGAAATTTTTGCAGTCTTTTTGGAAAAAACAAAAAAACACAACATATTGGGAAACTCTCTCCCACCAGTAAACAGGAGAAACTAGACCCTCTGAAGACAGGCAGAAGTACTGCTGCACAACAGAAAGCAGCCTCTATCAGCAAAGGCATATAAAACCAATGTACCAAACCTAAGTGGTTCCTGAGAAAAAGAAGGAGAAATATTAGGAAAAGAAATCTTCCAAGTAAATGTGTTTGTCACATTTTCTACTCACCAATACCATGTCTTTCATAAAATATAACTGAAAAGCCATTTTTAACCAAATCATCCAGAAATCTGAATTACTAACTCATTGATAGATAAGATACTACAGATTTAGGGTCAAAACATGAAGAGCTGGGCTTGAAAAGCAAGTACACCTATTATCTTTTCATAAGGAAGCAAAAGTAATTCAAAGGACTTAGAAAGTAATAAACAAAAACTGAATCTTGATCCAGTTGTAGATGTCTTTTCTCACAATGTAACAATTTTTCTCTCTTCCTCTTGTCATTCCTTCATTTTCCCATTGTTCTCATTTAGATGTTTTGTCAGCACAAGCCAAATTTAGTCTTGTTTACTGCTTGTAACTTTCATTTATAAAATTTCTCTTTTTAAAATATCCCAACCAAAATAACCTATAGGAGAGCCAGAAACAAGAGATGAAAAGTAAACAAGTTCAAAACCCAGAACATGTGGGGTCAGTCAAGAACAGACCTCCTACAGACTCTCAACATCCTCCAACAGCCTCCCAAAGGTGTATCATAGGAAGAAACAAAAGGAAGGAAGATTTCTTTCCCCATTGCTCCAAAGTGATATGATCAATATTAACTAAGAGAAGAGAATATCTGCTTTTTTTTTTCTTCATTCTTCCAGGTAAGCTTGGTAAAACGATAAATAAAAATATAAAGAAAAAATAATTGCAATTGGACCCATACACTTCATATATTTCTATAAACACATTGTAAGCCCTGCCAATTTAAGAGATTCTTCTTTTACCACCCACAACTACTTCCTTTTATCTTATCAGAAAAATAGCTCTTCACCGCTGTAGGCTAATTACACCATCTGTCTAGCCCCAGTACAGTAACACTGAGACATGGCACATTAATTCCTTAACTTTCCCACATGGAACTGCCTTGTGTTGCCCTTGTACTCGAAAAGACACAGGCTGGGCAGCAGGAAGGGGGCAGGGGAGGGGAAAAAAAAAAATCAGCCTCATGTTATTTGTATTCCCTCTTCCTCCACCACAGCTCTGCTGCCAGCCTTCACAGGGATTTAAGCAATCTGACAATTTCTCTCTACCTCACCTCCGCACAATAGTGCCAGTTGTCAGGATCAGCAATGAAAAACATCAATCACAAGCATGCACACAAAGGAGGAGGCAGAATCTATGCATGTTTCCACTCCATCATATCAAGCGAGCTGCCTCTCTTCACAGTGGTCAGAGATCACTGAATCTCAAGTTAGAGCCTTCCTTGGGAAACCAGGACATACACAGCCTGGAATTAAAAAGAGGGACTTCTCCAGCCTTTGGAAAATAGAACATCTCCAACACCTCTTCCACTTCTCCAAAGCAAACACGTCCTATCCCATCCAACCGGATTAGAGACAGCATGCAAACTGGCAGCTGTCCCCCAGGTGGGAGACACTACCCAATATGTACCATGCATGCTGGCATGCTGGGAAAAGAAACATCATCACAAGTGCCCTAAACCCTTTTCTTTTTCTTCCTTCCCCCAAGCGTTTAAATAAGACAGAACATTTATATAAATTGCCACTTGGAATTCCTTGTTTAAATTAGTACCAACTAAAAATAAAACAATGATTTTGGGGTGTGAACCACTGCAGGCTCAGGCAGACAGCACAGGAGCTTGTCCAAACCCTGCACTATCTTGCACAATGTCAACAGCCTGGGTTCAAGAGTTTGCACCTTTCCACCGGAGACCATCACTGCCCGATCCCACCCAGATCCATCAGGTGATTAACTTATTTAACCCCTCTCTCAGCTAAAATTGCATTTACACAGTTGATTTGGACAAGGGGACAAGACCAAACACATAGCAAGGGGAGGCAGAAGGCATGAAAGGGCAGTCTCTGCACAGCAGCAATTACAAGCATTTACATTCATCATCCTCTTCAGCCAGCAAAGCTTCAGCAAGAAGGGAACATTTGTCTGCATCCTTGCAACCTGTAAGAATTCCCTTTTACAGCTCAAAAAAGTTAGAAAACTTGTTCCTAACTTTGAACATATCTGGGACTCTCAGATTTGCCTCCCCTCTTGCCCCTTAGAGGCATTCCTGCTTTTCTAATGTGGTGATACAAAAACCCTACAAACACACGTTAAGGTTTCATTAGAAAAAAAACCAAGAAACACTCTACTGATAACCATTAAGATTACACCAAAGGTGAAAGGAAAAATCCTATGGAATTTAACATCACTTTGCATTGCTCAGCCAGAGACATTAACAGTTACTTACAGATTCATGTTCCTGCTCACTTGCCTGTGTCACAGGCTTGGGTTTTATCTAGTTTGGTTTTTTTTTAAATACGGCATGGCGCAGGCAGGCTGGAAAGGGGAAAGCCAGAAATAAGGGGATACTTCATCTTACAGAGATTGCTCAAGAAAGTATTTACATTCATCTATAGAAGAGCAAGGGCACAGGTCACATGGAACAAACTGTGACACAGAGGAGGAGAAATAAGAGAAGGTGAATCAAGCCCAATTACAGTCAATATCTCTGCCCTCAGCTCCCATCAAAAGTGAACATCAGGAGATGTGGATGGGATAGGGAACAAAATAAAACTACTATATGCTTTCTTTCCTAAAATATTATGCTTATATCTTTGCTTATCATTTCAAATTTAGAAACAAAGTACACAGCTATTTCTAGCACTGCATACAGAAATTAGAAAAGTTTTCATCACTGTATTTCTTCTGATCTTTTCAGTGACAAAACTACTCAAAAGTGAAGCAAGAAAATTAAAAAAAAAAAAAAGTTACTTCAATTGGGTAATTGTAAGTAGAGAAATGGTAAAGGCTTGACCAAAACCATCCAGATTTCATCCCACTATTCAGTAGAGCCTTACATAAGCCTCGTGTATACAGAATAAACCTTAGTACAGACACAGCTCAGTGAAACCACCCGAGGAGTGGGCTGGCGCAGGTTCAGGGACTCCTACACAGTAAGGTCAGGGATACACTGTGCAAGACACACTTCATGTAGCACTGTACTTGTTTCTATTCTCTGAGGCACTTTCCTATCATGGAGATAAAAATGTAGAGTCAAGCATTCAGTGCTATGACAGCCGTATCTGCCCTTCCAGCTAATGGAAAAGTACCAAACATCAACACTAGCTGATGGAGTGGAGGATCTCGCACGACTGCTGTCACTTAATGCGCTCTTCCCACTCACGGTCAACAGCAAGGCCAGGGTAAGTCACTTGGTAACTTTATTAACCAGGTAACCCATTAACTTAAATTGTAGGACAGAAAGTACAATCTGCATAAAACCAAACCGTATTTATCAATTCTGAAGAGGTGTTCTGTAGACTCTTTTCCTTTTCAAAGTCATTTTGATACCCTAAACCTGAAAATTTTCCCAGCTGAACCCCAACTGAAAGACAGTAAACATTGCAAAAACAAGTGCATTCTATAACATAAAAGGTATTCTACTAACCTTTCTCTTACTTTGACTTATAGCATATATCTTTATGTAACAGGTAGATGTAAAAAAAAGATTTATATTTTACTAGTAAAGTAGAGTTGTGTTTGCTTAAAAGGCAGGTCCCTGCAACAATGCCCATTTCCTGTATGTACCTCTTATCTGCTTACACAAATAATCCACACACAACTCCTGCACCTCAATATATACTTGGAATAAACCAGGTATCCCAGTAGTGGCAATCCGGCATGAAGGGGAACAATTCTATATTGTCATTCACAGATATAAGTGAAGTAAGATGGGTTTGTTGTTGCATAAACTGTAGCTCATTAAACCACAAACAACAATAGCTTTAGTTTTACATGAAGAAATGGATTTATGACTCGATGAGAAACAAATTGCCAAAAAACCCCACTGCAAACTTGCAACCTAATTAAACACCTTCTGTTACACGTAGCAGGAAAACTACCACCACTGCTTTTTATGATGGTAAAACCACTCTTCCTTCTAACTGTTATTTACCTCCTGTCGGCCAAGTGCAGAATAATGCCAGTATGCACCCTTCAGGATTTCCCTAAGTTCCTACAGACAGAATAGCTCTGTGTACTGCCACTCATGTGCTAGCTTGCAAAGAAACATATCTATATCCCCAAACAAAGGGGGTTTGTTTCTGGCACATAACTTTGACATTAAAAAAACATTGTCACTAACTTAATCGCCTTGTTATGTCAAGTGCAATACATACAATCAAAGGTTAAGGACACAGACCATTTCCCTCACCCGAAAAGCTCACCAGAGGAGTCAAACTTCAGAAAGATGACTCCCTTGAAACATCTGGTAGTCATGCAGTCAGATTAAGTAAGTATACATGGAATGCTAAGCACCTCTTCAGTATTTCATTGCCTCCCCAGCACATAGTGCCACTGTATCAGATACAACACTTAATCTCGCACTTCTAAATTTTGAAAGCATCCACTAAGATTTGAAATTATTTAAAACAGAACTGTAAACCCTTAAAAAAACCCAAAATATTTCAACTGTCCATGAACACTGCAAAGAACCAGAAAACAGAAAAGTAGAGAAATATACTCAATGGTCAAAGTATTGTTAGTATTGATGCTTTTCAAAATCCTACACATAAAGTAAAATTCTGATTACTTCAATGGCAATTTTTCACTCAATATCTGCAAGCACATCATCAAATCATTCAGGAACATTCCTTTAAATATTAATAATTATCATATATGACCATAATTAACTGGGGAGTTCAAGGCAAAACACAAGGGAACCCTTTCCAAATTTCACAAATCCTTAGTGGAATTCAAACACCTATTACACCAATGCATATCCCATCACATTTTCACATCTGGAAGACAGCAGTCAGCTACTAATCAGTAGTTTTGGTAAAATGTCAACTAAGACAAGGCAGAAGGCACTGACTTCACATGAGCAACATAAATTGAATGGAGACCACTAGAAAAGGAGAGAATTATATTATTAACAAACGGCAATGAAAAATCATTTCATTAGCTATTGTTCTCTCAGGTTAAGTTTCTATGCAGAAAAACAGTTCTCTAAACCTTTCCTACTGGCAGCAGTACCACAATTCCTAAGTATCAAAACACCTTCTGAAGCAAACAGACTCGAATTTTTTATAACATTCAATGTACGCAACATGACAAAATAGATTTGATAATCTGATAAGAGTCAATCTAATCTAGTAACACTTCTTGGCTCAGAAAGGGCCCCAGAAAAGGTTGTTTTTAATGACTCTGAAAGTTTAAACTGTCAATATGGGGGTGGGGGGGGGAAACAAAAGAAAAAATCAAAAAGCATAGTGAAGACTCTTTCAAGAAACAAATGGTCAAAATCATCTTCCAATAATCTGACTGAAAAATAACACAACAAGTGTGAGAATTTACACTGTGAAAGCAAATCCTCAAATGTCTGTCTTAAATTACCTTCTGAGAAGTTTGAATTTGCATCACAGATACAGCTACACCAAGACTCTCTAACACCAAATATTTCCACACATATTACAGGTTGCTTGTGAGACTGATTTTTTTTTTTCAGTCACACACCATCCGCTTCTGCTACCACTATCAAACTTATATCTCCACACCTTGCATTTTCTTAGGTATGAGGAAGTAGAACGCCTATACAGTTAGTTTATCCAAATACACTCATCAGATACAGGGGAGATTACAAGCATTTAGAAACAACATAAGTTAATGACCACTTTATTTTTTCAGTGTTCTACAAGCCAATCTTGTAATCTAAAAGACACCATGTCTGAATATTTTCAGTTCAAGAAGACAGCCATAAGTCTTTCTACATACACCTACAACTATCACAAATTCACACCATTTTTCTTCCCCTACATTCAATGCATCCCAGAGAAAACATACTTTATCCAGGTTATTCTACCTTACAGACCTCCTTTCCAAACCATTTCCTGAGACCAAAAAAGGCAATACCATTTTGTATTTGACTATAGAAGTCTCCAACTGTTTTAAACCTGTTCCTTCAAATACCCTCCATTTCATAGCAGAAGTAATTGGGGGTACAACCACTACCCTCTACTCAGAATCAGGCTCAACAAGGACAATCACAGGCCTTCACTCATCCCTTGCTGCTATTAGTTCAGTAGCTCCTCTTCAACTCTGTACTACATTACAAGGAAGAAAACAGTTTCCAGTTCTATTCCTGCTTCCCTCACTATCCCTTTAATCCTGTTTCAACATAACTTAGGCACTATGTTTTTTCCACATGTATCACAGAGTACACCAAGTATACAGTTCACCACAGTCATTGGCATACTTGAAGTTCATCCCCTACCTTAGCCCATGACAATTTGCTCAAATACCTATACCTTTAGCTACACAAGGAAGCTGGACACAAAGCGCTACTTAGAAAGAGGAAAATAAAAAAGCCTTATTCTACTGATCATTTTCTTTTTATCTGAGGAAAGCATAGCAGAATGGATGGCATGGCAGATGCTGTCCTCTCCAGCTACAGCACCTCTCAGTCTCTCTCAGACAACAAAAGATGGAAAGAAAGCCTTACACATTTTTCATTCAGGCCTACCTAATGAGAAATATAATACTTCACTTGTATCTCCTTGCCTAAATACTAAAAGCAAGCTCAATAAGGACAACCAGAACTCTCCGAAACACAAATTGCCATGTACCTTTAAACAGATTGCACACAACCTAACACCCTCATATTCAGTAATTTCTAGAGGAACAGTCAAACATCACATGCACTTTATCCCACATAAACCTTTTTTTTTTTTTAATATGTAAATATTCGGAATTACTTTTCCACTTCCAAAACGACATCACAATGAAGAACACTGTATGTAGTACTACCTTCACAGTTCATAAGGTCTAATTGTCTGGAATAAAAGAAGTATTAAATCAGCTGTGATAGGCAGAATACTTAAAAATTTGAAAAACTGTGATTTTAACAGCCTAAATTTATCCAGAAAGCCTCAAACTGACATTTTGTCCCAATAAGATCTTCTGTATATTAAATCTCAATTTAAAAAAATAAAATTGATTCTTTTAGAAGTTGTTTTTAAATATTTAGAACTAGATTCTGATCTCAGTGATTTTGGTTCATTGGTGGTATCTCATGATAGCAGTGCAGCTCATAAACATAAGATATTACTTCTTAATAGCTCCATTAAACATGTTTCAAGATACAAAACAATTTTGCAAGGCCTAGGGGGATTAAAGAAAAAAGAAAAGGGAAATTACGGTATGTGTGAGGCAATTATGCTATCTGTGAGTCAACACTAGCTCCTCTTCACTGTCTAAATATCCACACACAACTGTTTCATAACTGCCTTGGACTTTTTGACAACACATGATCATTAATGGTTTCCTCCTCCTAGACTCAAAAAGAAAAAAAAAATACAAGAGAACTATCACGTTTTAATAGTTCATGATAGGTGGTATATGAAAAAACTAGGATGTATTTGAACAATACTGAGTTAATCTGTGATATTAAAAAGGTGGACATCTCCTTATCCACTAGCATCCAAATGGTTTTGTTTATGCAAGCAGCATTTTTAATTATAATTTAGTACTCCCAGTCATGAGAGTGACAGCAAGATTCATTCATTTATTCCTTAAAATCTAAAACAACATGGGAACTCCAAGACAAAAGCTCCACGTGTGACATGTTAATACAGCTTCTGGGAAGAGACTATTTACAAAACCAAGAGAATGATTCAGCCTCTCTTTGTGTATTTGTTCTTTCATTCTTCTACAACTGAACATAAATTTGGATTAATCATTCCGGGATGTTGCACTATCTCATTTTCCATGTCGTGTTAACTTTTTGACTACTGAACCAGGACCACATAAGCAATTGTGATTTCCTCTAGCACAGAAATAAAGTTTTCATGACAACTTACTGTAAGTAAATTTCACATCAATTCACAATAGTTTTGTCTAGTTGCTTTTGTTTATTGAAAGTAAGCCTCAGACTTGCACAAAGTAGCTTTTTACATCCTGGTCTGTTTAGTTTCTGAAACAAAAGCAAGACCGCAAGTACCTTCTTATTTATCTACATTCATTAAGAGTATGAAACGTCCTAAGCCTCTTGCAATAGTTATTTCAAGGAAACTGCAAAGTACAAGCAAGAATAAGTAGCCTCATTAACAATTAGTCAATTTCATTTAGCAATCCCACAAGAGCACTTAATTGCTGTCAAGCTCAGCATCAGCCGGCAATTCTCCTTTAAAACTATGTAGCAAAAGTGAAATAACCCAGTCTCCACAAACAGGAAGTTCAGCCTCCAAAGGTGTTTCCCCAGATTTCTTGTCTTATTCTCAAAGGGCTCCAAACTTCCCTGAAGTCAAACTGAGAAGCAATTAGATAAATTTAGATAATATTTTGTGTGCCCTCAAACCATGAGTAAAGCCATTAAAATCCTTACATTTACCTCTTCTGATTCCCAGTTCACAATACTCATCCAGAGCACAAGATGCCCTAATGGAAATAACACAGGTTAAACTTAACGATGACTACAGATCTGAATAATTAAATTGCCCATTTAATCAGAAAAGTGCCAATATATTATTTTTTAGTTTCTGACTGCGATCATGGTTTATATTATCTTTAATCTAGTATGTGATGGAAATATATCCATGTTTACAACTATGCTATACACTCTTACAACTTGGCATGTAAAGCACTGATAATGACATCTCTCCCTCTAGGAGGTCTACAACCAATCTGTCAAGCACATTGTATTTCAGCAAATCTTTCTAACCAAGCAAATACAAAATTCTCAATTAGGTGATCTGCCAGCACGTCTTCGAATGTATTAGTTGCCAAATTTGAATAAATGGAAAACAACACTGACAACCATTCAAGCCTGCTGAGATCTATGCTAAAGCTGCTTTAATTCTGGTGAAGCCAACAAGTACGTGCAGGTACTGTCCCTGAACAGGCAGTCCTGTCCTCAGACATTCATTCTTCCACTGGCACCGGAGAAACAACACAAATGAATAAGAAAGAAGTCAAAACCCTCCCTTTCTGGCAGCAATATACAGCACTTATAAACTACACACATGAGTGTGAGAACAGAAAACTTCCTTCAGGCTTCTTCTCCACCAATACCACCAAGTTTCATACTCTCATAAAACTTCCTATGTTGGGTTTGTTACTGTTATAAAGAGGGAAGATCCACTTACTAACAATATAAATCTTTCCTGTTGTAGCCCTACAAGTTCTTTCATGCTCTTCATTAAGGGAAAAACAGAGGTCCCGTACAGGCGAGTACAGAACAGTAAAATCATCCAGAAGATAATCAGTAGGGAACAGATGTTTCCAGGAAAAGATAGCGAGAAAGGTGGCCCGATTTCAGCATACCTGTCCCTACATACCCTACACCTGCATTGTAAACTGCCCATCCTGCCCTCATCAGTGGCCCTTGCCTGACTGTTAGCAAGTCACTTAAAATCCCATTTCCTTTTCTGTGCCACAAAACCAACAAAAGTGCAAGTGCTCCCTATGCCAGATTTTCTTTTCAAAAATAAAAAGAAGGCTTTTTTTTTTTTTAACTCTATATTTCACAGGTTTAGTGCAAGAGCAGCCAGGTAAAACTAAAGTATTTGAGAGATGGATGGTGGAACTAACAGCCTGAGATTGTATTCATCCAACTGTGATAAGTAGTAGCCACACTAGTCTCTCTGACTTTTTATTAATCCACCACCAGAATGAGTGGACTTCAGCCTAGTTGAGGATTCTACCAGAAGTAAAATTAATTGCTTTCAAAAAATATTCTCCTTGTGTGGAAAGTCACTACAGTTCCTGCTGCAAGGAACTTTTCACCTTTCCCCAAAAGATTACCTTTAGTCACAGCTGTTTTACAAATGGAAACAGACAACTTCCCTGCTCAGATGAGCCAAGCATCAAAAAGCTTAATTGCACCAGTGAAAGAATGTGTAAAGTTCCCTAACTCCTACTAAAAAACGGATTCAACAGCAGCGATGCTGTATTAAAGTTTGCATGATTTTTAAAAATGCATTTTTAAAGCATCTGTGTCAAGGACAAGTCCATTAATGGCATACTGAGAGACTATTTTTCAACCTCCTAAGCTTTTAGCTTGAGCAGAGAAAGGGAATCTGACTCACTAAACAAGCTAACAAAAGACTTAAAAATATGAGAAAATTCATTATTTGAGAGAACAATCAACAACATCTCTAAGTTTACACTTTCTCCATTTTATAACAGGCACATGAACCAGGGACACGGTATGTTCAAGTACATTTCTGACCTGTATCTTTTGTAGTTAGAGGGAGATAAATATATCTACACACTCAGACACTTGCCACAGATGTTTCAATTCTACTGGAACATATTCTGCTAATTTTAAAAGCTTCAGTTATACAATGTTGGAAGAAGGAATCTGGTTCTAAGCTTACTTAAAATGTTCTAAGCACTATCTCTAAAAATAGAGGAAAGTTAAACATAGCTAGAAGCATGCTGCATAAAACAAATATATCATTATACCAGTGTTATGAATAACTGGTGGGAAGCTTTGCTTTCTGTTAGCATTTTCAGTCAGTGGAACCAGCTGTATACAGTGCAAGAGAAGCAAGGAAAAAGAGGCATAGTTTGGCAAGGGGAAAAAAAAATCAGCAAGCTAACTGCTATGTTAGCCCCTTAGCTATTAATAGAATAGCCATTAGGATAGCTTAATAGTTAGCTATTCTTCAGCTATTTCTTGATTATCATAATTAAATAAAATTCAGAATGAATAATTAGAAACCTCAACTCAGTTTCAGTTTAAAGCGGAAAACTTCATCTTGAAACCGAAAGTGTATTTCTTTCCAGGTGTCTTCCTCCTTCACTTCTTTCCATATGAAGAATGTCCACTGCTTCATCACAAGCAGAATGCTCTCTGCAAATCTGCATATAATTATTAAATTTACATATTCTCATAATGGACAGAGAGGTGAGTGAGAGGGGAGGGTAAACATGAGGGGGAAAAGGGTTTTTTCGTAAATGGAAGTACCCAGGGAGCATTATTTTCCTATCTTAACATCTATAAACTGAAGATGCTAATGATGTACAGTCTACAGTGATAAACATAACTGTTGAAGTGTTTTAATTCATATAGGGTTTGGGGGGTTTTGTTTGATTCTAAAGATGAAAAAAAAAATCATCTGTTCAGAGGTACCTTAATCTATAGGTATCAAATTACTGCAGACTGTTCTGATGTATTTACACAAATGTTTTGACTGATGCATTCAGGGTAGAAAAGTACATAAAAAATTATAATAACTAATATTTGAATACAGAACACAAAGCTATTTCTTAGGAATAAATCTTCAAAGGTTGCATGAACTTGTTAGTGAGCCTTCCAATATTGCTCCAAAAATCTGTATCTAGAGGGATATCAGACTTCAGCTCTTCAATAATGAACCTTAAAAAAACTGTTCAGAAGAAGTAACTGAATAACGTCACAGTAGGTCTGGGTTGTTAGTTTGCTGTGGAATCAGACTATGACATCAGTTATATAAAAATAGGGGGGGGGGTATTTTGCTGATGAGCCTTCTCCCCTCTTTTTGTCTTACCTTGAAAATACAGCATGACAGAATAATTACATTTGTGATCTAATCACCTGTTTCACCTCTCAAGTACTGCAACAAGGAAGATCCTAACATTAGTGCGCCATAATACTAAAAAGTAGAATTTGGTCAATCCATCCATTCCCATTTCACTTGCATTTTAAAAGATGGTCAAAAGCCATAATTGGAAGGTCTCCTATCAAGTACAAAAGTAAGTGGTGCCTGACCTATCTAATAAAAGCCTTTCAGTTCCTAGGTACATACAGCTTATATATAGAGAACACCTCTATATTTCCATGTACTCAAGACTGATGAGCACAATCATCTCCTGTAAATCACAATCAAATGTTTGCTACTCTACAGCATGTTTTGCTATACTGTGCAGTACATGACATTTTTATTTACTGGGGAAAAAAAAGAGTCACTCCTGTTTTCCATTAGTTTGTAGACATGAATGTATCTCCTAGGCTTTGCAGTGTCAACTACACATGATTCTTGGTCCAAGTTCAAAAAGACTGTAGGCTCACTATGTTTTAAAAATTAAAGTAGAACACTTGCCCTTTTCAAAGCATAGTAACACTAACACAAATACCTTGGTATTTCCATGGTCTGAGACATAACCGATCTCAGAAAATATATACAGTTTTCAGCTATTTCATTATATTTCTTCCTCTATCAGGTGACAAAAACAAACATTGCTGAGAATCCTTAAAGATTACCTTTGGAACATGTATAGTCTCTCCGGGATTAAGTTTGAAGCAACTTTACTTCATTTCCTATTACAATCAACTGGTTTATATAACAGGTCAAAGTAGAAATTACAGAACGTCAACTTTATGTTGCTTGGCTACTAAGCACTACATTTTTTCATATTTTCACAGAGACTAGCAGAAGAATTTCAAGAATTCATGCTGAGGCGTGCTATCAGCCACCCTTGAAATGGGCCTGGCAATCCCATCTGTTTACATGTTCTGCTACATGCAACAAGCATCTGAAAGAAACTCTTGTAAATAGACTGGTAAACTTTATCTGAAGGTAGCTACCATTTCCTTCATAATTCCATTGATTTCTTCTCCTTTTAAGAGAATGAGCTAGACAGGAGACTCCATCGTCCTGTCCTAAACACAGAAGAACACAACCACAGAATAAGAGTAGATCGGACCAACCACGGAATAGAATAATTCACCTATGAACTTAAATGTACACTGTTTTTCATATACTGGGCAAATAAAACGTAGGCAAACTAAAAATGAAAGCCAACTTCAGGTGGTAAAGGCTTTAACCTACAGAGTCACCCTCGTGGAAATAATTTTGTAGCTATATTGAAAATATTTTCTCAAAAACAGCAAACTACTTTTTTTGCACTGAAAAATAGTTGAAGTGACACAGGGACACCCTTGTCACCAAACATACCAATGGTAGCTCTTCTGGGACTGTACCCTGGTCTGGGTCTTTCTCCTCAGAGGTGTCAAATTATCAGTACTCTAAACAACACCAGACACCATCACAATTTGCTGTTTCTCACTGTTTTTGCACAGCTGAATTACAGTAGTTAAAAGCATGTGTAACTACATTTCACTTAAAAATGTAACTCTGAACTATGACTCCTTTGGGGCTGTAGGCATCATAGGAAAACAGTCCCATACAACTACTGTAAACTTCATTGTCTAGGAGATAGAACACAGGGGTTCCACAACTGATTTCTGCTATAACTTTGGCCCATTTAACTTACAGTGTCAATAAAATTAATGTAACATATTTTCAGCAGCCTTGAAGATAGCACCAATGACTACAAGTGGACTAGCAGCACAGCAAATGCTGCTATGAAATCTCTCCTCAGGGATTAAAAACCTTTCAGTGTTCCTTTCCCCAAGTTCACTCACTTTGCTCCTAAGGCTTTGGAATACACAGATTTGTAAATCTGCTAACTACCTTCTCCAAGTTTATAGGAATCAAGACTCTCATATTCATTTGTAAGACAGACTCCTCTCATTAATGAGAAGAGACTATAGCAAATCAGTTTACGGGAAGCAAAAAGGCAGAACCTATCACAAAACCACCAAAAACAAAAATCCACCAAAACTATGTTATTCACATCATGCCAAAAAACCCAAAGTCATTAAATACTCAAAGATAATTTGAGTTCTTGCTTTACACCTCTCCCCATACTATAAAAACACTTCTAAGGATATTCCGAATCAGAATAAACAAAAACCTGGTAAATATTTTGCTCCTTGCACTTTATCCATTATGTCTTTGGTACAAAGCTACCCAGATATCAGTCCATAGCCAGTATACATCAAAGTCTCCAAACATGTGAACATAGTGAATATTACTAAGCTAGGCCATCTTCGGTTTAATACTTTTTCTTCACTATCTGACTCCAGAAGGACTGTTAATAACATTTTAAAGAGCCACCCGCCCAGCTTAAAGCGTGGTGCAGCATTACCCTTCATTGCACAGTTTGACCTCTTCATTTGTCTTTGAAAGCACTCTGTATAAGCAGCTGCTCTTCTTAGTAACTACCTCCTTTGATTCACTGCTATGAAAGCCTCTATCAATAGGATATCTTTTATCTCATATCTTCTGACATACTTTGAAAATCCTATTACAGTGGACTCTACCCTCAAGGTCTGACTTTAAGCTGCTCCCTCCTCGTTAACTATATTATAATTGCTCTCAGACAAAACCTGTTTTTCTCCTAGCACCAGAGCACCATTAGACAATGCTGACAAGGCATTTGTGGACTGAAACATCCTGGCAGGCTCGCTCCAACACCGTAATGCTTTAAAGGTATAACTGCACAGACCTGATTAGTTCAAAACACCGCACAAGCATGTGCAGTGTCTCCCTGTAGGCATATCACAAGTCACAAAAATGGTCCTTCAAAATACAAGCTTGCCCTTATTAGCATGCAGTTCTGTGTCTCAATACCACACATTTGTTCTACTTATACCCTAGGACCTCTTGCGCGCACCAGATGAAATCCTCTCCTGACATAATCCTTGAAAAAAAGATAGTAACTACAAGCATCAAGGGGGGGGGGGGGGGGAGGGAAATCACAAATTGCTCATTTCGATGACAACAGCCAGTACTGAAACCAACTAATGTCTCAGGTACATTTTCACACACACACGCTTCCACATCGTGAGTTTTTGGATATTTTCCAGTTTTATCTCAGATGCAAACTCTTCCTTTTTGTCAGCAGCTACTAATAATAGCCCTCAGATCAAAACTTATTTTACTGGTAAAACTTCCCTACAGGCAGTTTTGCATTCATGGTCTTTGCTGCTACCTTCTAACTTTCATCTGGCCTCAGAGCGCTCAGAAGACTATCTCTGACCCACAGAATTTTTTCCAGTAGCTTAAATGCATGACTCTGATTTTTAGCAAATTCACTAAATTCCTGAAAGAAATTGCAACCAGAGTCACACTTAGTATTCAGCTTTTTTCACAGTTAGTATTCAGCTTTTTTCACTTTTTTTTAAACTAATTTTAATTTCCCCACTTGCAATTTTGCATACCTGTAAAGAAAGCTTGTTTTCTTCTTTGTAGCATGTTGTGAAACATCCCTTATCAATTGCCAAATTAAATTCAATTTAAATTAACTCAAGTCTCTTACAATATTCTTCAAAGTCTTGCCACTAGGCATTTATTTCTCATAGTTACATACTCAGCTAGTCCCAAGATTCGTGCCAACAACTACAAGGTTTCCTTCTCCTGTTGTCTCCTGGTATGGATTTCAAAAGGACAGTAACTACTTCGAAGGAGTCCTTGTGAAATCATCAGCAAGATTTATATTTAGAAGTTGCTGGAAATTTGGAAACAACAGTAAAAAAAAAAAAAAATAGGCTGCTTGATGATTTTCCTACTTTCTAAATTAAAACAGGTTTAATGGAGGGGAAAAAAGCCCCCAAAAATCTTAGGGGATTTTCTATCCTAAACAGTGATTGCAAGCTCAAAATACCTATGCAATATTCTTAATACCTCCCTGAGCTTCCTTTTCTTCTTTGACAAAGTAAATTCCACATGAGCAAGTCCCTGAAAAGACCTATACAGAGATAAACAGCAAGTTCATGAAGGGGTCTGTCAGTCATGCCATACCATACCAAGTATAACAAGTATTAATTAGCATGTTTTCAGGATGATAACTCACTCTTTCCTACAGTGTGGAAAACAAACAACAGAAGGAACAATCAAGAAAATAAGCTCTATCACTTAACTTTTACAATACTTAGCACACTTCAACTTCTATTCCTTCCTAACTCGGGTTTCCCTGTAACACAAGGGGCAGGTAGCAATACAAATGCAGCAGCACTTCTGCTTTAAAATTATTCTAAAGTGGTTGAAAGTTTACTAAGTGGAATATAAAATTAATTATCTGCAGCATTGGAAGTGTTGTACAAGATGGCATAAAATCTTTGAGCACAGAACTATGGAAATGTTACTCTTGAAATATTCTTTCAAAAAATTTAAATAACAAAAGTAAACCTTCTTCTCATAAGGACATTTCTTACTGTATTTAGCGTGTCAGAAAATGCACAAATTCAGCTGCAGCAGAGCATTCCATAGCTGCCGGTACAAAGGACACACAGTGAGTGTTAAGCATTAAACCAACACAAACAGCAAATTGATTTTCCAGAAGAGCCTTTTAGAGCACTTCAGAACTTCAAAATGGAGGGAAAGAAGCAGAAAAGGGAAACTACGAAAATTCTATTCTTCTGAAGATAAGTGGTTCAACACGAGGTGCAGATGTCAGAAAACATAAGACATTAGAATTATTAAGTAATAAGAAGTTATGCTAGTTATGACTTTGAATAGGAAACTGTTTGCAAAGACCCAGGTGTCAAACATACAACTACTCACCTTATACAACTAATGCTTCTATTCAAGTGAGCAGTGAAGTTACTGATTGGACATACTGTTTCTTGAATTGATTGTAAAATACTGAATCACATAATTTGATAAACAAAATGTTTTAAAAATTAGTGTACATGGTCCAATAGAATTAAGATAATTAAGAAGTATCTAGAAAGCCAGAGGAGAGCCCCTTGCAATTCACCCACCAAAGGCTGAGGAGATCAGCTCCAGCCTCCCACCTGCTTTGGAGGTGTAGGTGCACACCTAAGTCACAGGCCCTTGCAAAGCCCATGGGCATCCTGACACACAGAAGACAACAGTCCTACATCACCAATGTCTCATTCCCTGTACCCATCCCTAGACTAGCACCAGAATTCAAAAAATTGAATTTAAAAGCAGCACAGTGTGATGATCTCAGCTACCAGGCACATTTTGATAGGGAGCCCTTGCCATCAGCCAGATATAGGTCTGACATACTGAGCAAGGGATGTCACCCTGTATCCAAGTGTGCAGAATGGCCCTTGCCGAGTATGCTGTGGGCTCGGGAAAGACAGGGTGCGAGAACTAGTACTCATACGGTACAAGTTAGTTGCATAGGTTTCTAAATTGGTCAAATAAAATTTACATTTTCATGACAGCGTGAAGACACGAGTGGGAGGGGAGGAGGAACTTCACTGCTACACATGCACATTCAAACTCCCAACTGTTGAAGCTACCTCAGCTTTCCAGTAAAGCTGACGGGCTTTCCTTAATTTTTAACATTTCTTCAGCTTCACACCTCCAAGTCATGAATTTCTACAAATCTTTAGGAAAAGAGGATGGCTGGTTAAATTAAATCCAGGCAATCCCAATTTTTCAAGATAAAGAACAGATAAGGACAGATCAGGAGTTTAGGAGAGAAAAGTTCTCACAACCTTAAATAAACCAGTCACTATTTGCCTACGCCGCGCTCTGGCTTTAGAAGAACGTAGACACACACACTGCTGATGTATTACCTCTCTTCTCTCTAACTTGGGCTAGTAAAATCTCAAAACAAACTAAGTTAAAAAAAATAATAATTTTTTAAAAAGCCAAAATAAATAAAAAAAAAAACAAACAAACAAAAAAACCCCAACTTTCGTATATGCCGAGTTTTAAGTGTCAGGTCTCGGGAGCAGGCAGGAGGGAGGGGACACCCCCCACACCCCGCACGCACGGGGCCAGTGGCCGCGCTCCAACCGCAGCTCTGCGGCCGCGGGAGACGGGCTGAGACACCGTCCGCCGCTCCTGCGTGTTCTCTACCGCCACCTCCCGGCCCCGGCCCCGACCCCGCCTGCAGAGCTCGGAACGGCTCGGAAAGATGCTCGGAAAGGGCGGGTGGGCGGCTCGTTAGAGCTGGTCTTGAGAGAAACTCAGTGGCAGGGAAAACGAAGACTAACAAAAAACCCAAGCTACCAACAACAACGAAACAACAAACCAGGTAAAAAAAAAAAATTAGGAAATTATAGTGGTTTGTTTTTTTTCTTTTTAAAGCTTCTTTTGCTTCCCCCAAAGCAAAGGAGGAAAAAAAGGATGGATTGAGGCAGGAGGAGAAAACACTGAGCTGAGGAGAGACAAAGAGTCTGACAAGCTAAAGCCAACTGATGGTGACACAACATCATGGTGAAAAGACAAAGCCTCCCACAGACTGTATAGTTTTTACTGAAATGGGAAAATAATGAAGTAGTTTTGTCTGTGTCAAATAAACCATCAAGCATCTACAAAATTCCTCCTAAGAGCCTAAGCTCTGCAAGCTGAGGGGAGCTCACCTGAACATTATTCAATCCACTGACTCGTCTTGCCACCTCCCTTTCTGAAGGCCCCTTCAAAGAGGATCTTCATGGATCGAGCTACCAGAAGGAGATACCATACACTGACAAACATCTACAGCTTTCAATCAAGGCTACACGAGCTCTTTGAGCAGAAAGTTTAAACCCCACTGCAGCAGGCAACGTCTCCCCCACCCACCATCATCTATTTGGAAAAAGACAGCTTGGAATCACTAGAAATACCTTCAGGCCCACTCTTAAATGGCTTGAGAAGAAAAAGATGTTTTTGTGTAAGGTGGGGAGAACTAAAGCATTCATCTCGAGTCTTTCCTTAAGGCTTTTTCTTCAATGTTTTTTATTCATTTTACTGTCTTGCACTTGATCACTGGTTACTGACAAAAGGGATGTGCTTTTGCAAATAAGTTGGACCCAGCTTTAAAGAAAATTGCTGCATATATGAAGCTTGAAATTCCAAGGCAAATTGAAGTTCAATCATAAAATTAATACATGAAAATGTGTTATGTATCAGAAAAATTATGTTCTTGGCTTTCATACATTTCTTGTGGTTGTACTTAATTGTGCTTAAGACTACCAGACAAGACTCTATGTCAACAAAACAAAAAAGATAGTACTCACTTGTGCAACACCTGCAAAAATCACACTACTTAAACATCTGGCAAAAGATATTTATTTTGTAGTTAAGTGTTGAGATGTTGCATTTATAATTAGTGCACATATAATTACACAGAAAAGCTTTTTCCTAAAAAAAATTAACCACCATTCTCAAAACAAAAAACAAACAAACAAACAAAAAGAAATAAACCCCAAAAGAGTACAAAATAAACAAACAAACAAAACAAGCCACCCACACACAATTTTTGGAATTTATAAACATGGCTTACAAGCATCTGAAATTGTCTGATGTTTTATACTATCTCCAACATAGGCTACTTATAGAAACAGATTTTATCACAGCATCAAAAGTAAAATAAAATGTGTCCAACTTTGTTTGTTAGATAAATCTATACGCATTTGCGTGACACCACACCACGAGCAACTAAACTCTACATTCCTGTCCAAACAAATCTAATCTCTTCCTTACAACAAGAGCTCCAGAGCCTCCTTGATTTTACCCAAGAGTATTTCTGGGCTATCTTTGGAATGCTTGCAGGGTGCAGGGAGGGGTGAGAGACCAAGAGGGAATGGAAGAAACACCAGCAAGTAATAAGCAAATACAGACAGAAATTAAACCTTACTTCGGGTGTTGACCAAAAAAAAAAAAAATTATGCCATTCCTTATAAATCACTGCTTGGCTAATGATCTAACTGACCTTCACTAAAATGTTTACAAAGTTAACACTGTCCCACAGATTCAATCTCTATGAAAAATGGCACTTCTGCCTTCTCTACTAACTTACGTTATTCCATTCATAGGTGCTTCCACACTGGATCATAAATTATGGGCTCACAGAGTGCTGTATGTCCAGCTTTCCCGTTTCCCATAAAAATTGTTACTTAAAATGGGCACGTAAAGGTTTTCTACTAAGATTTGAGTAAAAATACTTTTTAAATCTGAGAATAGAAACAGAAACTTTGTCTTAACTCAGATGCAGATTATACCATTTTTTCTGCTCATGTTTTTACCTCCCTGATTTAAGCTACTGCTCCACAGCTTGCCTTATGACTCAGATCACAAGCTTTTTAGATAAGAGAAATTAAGACACTTCTTTTTTGTAGGAAATGCCATTCACATTTACAGCTTTACACAACAACAAACAGCATGTATACAAACTCCCTCACAAATTGCTTTTTTAGAAATATTCAGAAGTTTAAAAAAGTTACATGTTTAAATCTGTGTCAAAACTTAGTAGTTACATAGTTTAGGTTTGCTCTTTACTTTGAACACGGCTCATATTAGAAGTCCTCAGACTTTGTACTAGTGGTCAGAAGTTACGAAACTTGGTAACTTGCAAACTTTACTCCATTATCTGCAAGAACAAAAGTCAGATGGAAGAGTTGAAGGATTAAAAAAAAAAAAAAAAAAAAAAAAAACAAGACAAACATAAAAAAGCAAAGGGTTCTCACAGGGTTTCTTCCACAGATAAAATGTAGCAGTCGGTGAAGAGGAAGATTACTTCTTCACTGCACTCAGAGGTTTTCCTACTGCAGATCCAAAAGAGAGAATAACTGCCTGCTTCATTGCTTAAAAACAGGGAATGTTTTACATCAAATTATTTCATAGCTTTCATAAGGTATTCAGCTATTATATTGATGGTCATGGGAACATTATAAATAATTTGAACAAAGGAATCTACACAGACTTAATGACAAACAAAAATTAATTAAACAAGAAGGGTCAGAAAATGGAAGCATCTATTCTGACACCTACCAGAAGTATTAAAGTAATGCCCTACTTAGCAGTAACAGACAATATTGTAAAATCTGTCTCCTACAAGATCTAGAACCAACTTTGACCTTTCAATAAGATTCCAGAAGAGGACAACTTAAAATTGTACCTACAGAAGTAATCTTGTAGCAAAGTTATTAGT
This sequence comes from Corapipo altera, assembly GCF_003945725.1. NCBI lineage: Eukaryota > Metazoa > Chordata > Aves > Passeriformes > Pipridae > Corapipo > Corapipo altera. The sequence continues at coordinate 17,556,918 of NW_020884874.1, forward strand.
TAAGAATGCCACATTTAAAAAATATGCTACTCTATCGACCCAGACACTAACCTAATCTTCACAGCCCCTTCACCATTGCTGAAGATCAGAGATCCCATTTTCTTGAGAGTCTGACTGGTAAAACTGTTAATGTTCCAATTAACACCGAGATAACTAACTGGGAATTAATCTCCAGCGCATATTATAAGGACTAAACAACAAACAAGTGTTGTGTCTTCTGAAAATTATGGGAAAAATAATATTTAACATCATATGAACATATACCATTGCCAATGTTGATCAGGCTGTCACAAACTCAACTGACACCTCACAGTCACGTCACAGTGCTCCCAGTGCCTCCCATAAAGACAGCCAAAATCCAGACTGTACAGACAAGCCTAGCAACCTCTCTAAGCTAGGTTTATCTCTTCCCAGAGTACCTCTTTATTTCCCACAACTGCAAATTGGAGATGAATGACTCAACCATGAGAATAAGTCAACACCACAGATTCTAGTTTGCCTGCACAGTAGAGAATGATAGTAGGAAATCTTTCTATTGTTTGTTCTAGATATTTCCAACCCTACTTAAACAAAACAAAAAAAAGTGAAGAGTTTCAAATCTTTATCTTCAACTCCACTTTCTGCATTTGCAATGAGATCATTGTGAAGTTTCTGTACAAGGATTTTGTCCTAAATGCCCTTGAACCACAAAATCTGAGTTTAGGTACAAGAAAATACAGTGCTAAAATTCAGGTGATTAAGCTAGAAAGAAATAATTTTTAAAAATAATGTTTTCTAAGAGCAGCCTGTCAAAATCAGATGCTTGTCTACTTATACCTACAAGGTCAGTGCTAAATATGACACAAGTTTCCTGCTTGATTTTCTACAAAGTATACTTCTAAGACCACAGTGGCCACTGGCAAATGGGTTTTTTGTTTAATAAATAAATAAATATAATCAGTAACAACAAAAATAACCATCAGCTCTAGTAAATGGAAATGTGGTAACATGTTAATGGTAATACCGCTGCTATTAACACAAAGAGGTTGTATAGAGCATTCCTTAACCACATATGTCTGTTAATAGGACTATCAAAATTATTTTAATTACTATCACTTGTCCACTTAGGAACACCTGCAAAAGACCAGAACGTCACAGATAAAAATCCTAGAAATGGTCACAATTTCTGTACAGTGCAGTGAATAAGCTCTGGGGTTTTAGTCGCATTGCACTACCCCTTCTTGATCACTCCAAGAAAAACACAGATCTGTTCAATAAGTTATAGATATAATATCTGGTTTGTACCAAATATTATATGGAACCCATACAACGAAAGTGTGATTAGAAGCAGCAGTCTATACCTCCATATAACATTGTGAAGATCAAGAAATAAGAAAACAATATAAAGAATAAATCTGCAATGTTGATCATTTACATCTTTAATGCCATAGAATAATACTACACAAGCAATTCCAGCGGAAGGGTATAATTAGGATAATATATCTAGAATAGGTAGCATTTTCAGTCTTTTATGAAAAACAACTCACTAAGCTACAATGACAAACCACAGATTTCCTTTACAAAAATAATCCTTGGTTTCAAATTTCTGAACAAAATGAGTGCAGAAATCTTCAGACAGGACTAAAGTCATCCAGAGGGATCTCAAAGTTACCTTGATTTAAAAAATTAAATAGTTTCACTTCACTTCTTTCAATAGCCTGTCCTTTTCAAGTCTTTCAGCATGAAATTAGTAACATCAGTAAGAGACTACTTCCCTATTTGCCTAACACTAAAGGAGGACTACTTAGGAAGAAAAAATGCTATAGGAAAAACACATCCAGCATGCTGGCATACTAACTATAGCACTCTTATGCTTATAAAAGGTTTCCACATTCTATCCAAGAAAAGTTACAAACAGACTAAGTACAAAATAATTTACAAAAAGGGAAGCATACGTTCTAAGTTAGTCCAGTAAGGAATGTAGATTTGATTACCAATTCTGACCTTTTGCCACTTGAATCATAGGAGAAAAATAACTTCAGAACTACAAGCATGCAAATCCCTTTAAAGTAATACTGTAAACTTTTTGAGTAGCTTAAAACAAATATTAATAAAATGTCAAAGAGGCCACAGGAGACATAACACAGGAAGCATGGGGATGTTTTCATAGAGGAGGCTTACAGAAAATACTGGCATTTAAGTTGGCCAATCCAGCATACGGCTGAATACGGGAGGACACAATTTTTTGGTGTTCATCTAGGACTGATGGCAATAACCATTGCACAGTGTTTCAGAATAAAATAAATGGCATTCTTCCCCCAGAAGTGGATAGAGGATTCTGGAGGATTTCCAAGCTTTAAGCTGCAGCTATAACTGCAGGGAGCCCAGGGAAACAGAGTGGGCACTTCACCCTTTCTAACCAACAGCAGGCAGTCAACCCAAGCTAAAGCAAAACACACAGCCTTAACTATGAAGCCCTAGAAAGCTACCCAGACATGCCTGATGAGAAAAAGATTGAAAAAGTTGTCAGTAAACAGAATGACAGATGAAGGGAAAACCTAGGGGCATGATTTAACATTCATCATCCTTACCTAGTGGCCACATCGACCTTGGCCTCCACCTTTTGTGCCGGTACTCATGCTCACCTGAGCCACAAAGCTAGGGATCTGGAGCTCCTAGGATCACCTCCTGTGGCACAGCACTGCTCCTGGCCCTCCCTTACTGTGGCACCTCAGGGGATAGGTTCCTGCCGGATTATCAGGCTGGACTGGCAAACCAAGAGCAGGCAGGTTCATGACAAGGAAAGGGGAAAGAGAGGCACCAAGAGAAGCATCAATTCAGGTCAGCTGCCAAGGAATCGACTCCTCACCCTACCTCACGGAAAACTAGAAAAAGAAAAACTGCTTGCCATGTTAACTCAGATGTGTTAGCATTTTTAAGTTATTTAGACAATAGTCAAAATCTACTCAAGCATGAGGAGAAGTAAAAAAAAAAAATCCTTACTTCCACATTCCATTCAAAGAAATGAAGTAGGATTGAAGACACAATTACCATAACCACTTACTTTCCAGAGCATTAAACCTGTATGTAAAGTTCAGCCTAAACTCTCATGACAGCCCAAAGCTACCATGAGTAATACTACCTTCCACGGGTCACAAGTCAGAAGCTTCAGCTAGACTCTTCCCACTTCTTTATCCAGTGTCTTTACAGGGAAGTTGGTTACCACCCTCAGAGCTGGCGGAGCAGGAAGGTCACAGAAATACTGAAGGAAACAGGCAAAAGCACAAATCCCTGGTGCCAGGGCAGTCTCATACCTGCTGAAGTTTCTGTGTCAGAGGAACTCCAGGAACCTTAAGCACCTGCCTCCAGATGCTGACAAACTTCAGCCAAGCCGGAAGCAACCCTCCAATAAGTCCCAAAAATGCATTGTAAAACCAGCTCCAAATTATACATTAGGTCGGACAAATCTATAGCCACATGATGGAGTTCAACTTGCAGTTGATTATCCTAGAAAAGCACAGAAACATAGCACCTGTATACAACGATTTCAACTAGCCAGCATGAAAAGTAACCATTTCAGTTTACTCATGGTTTCACTCCTGCTTTCCCTTCTGTTTGCATTAGTGAAAGCAATTGGAATGAGTGCTCAAGAATTAGAAGACAAAACAGAGTGGAGGTGTAATAATAATCAACATGTAGAAAATAAGAAAAAATTATATAGGGATACATACAGGCACTTTACTGAAAACTTTGAAAATGGTCCTTGTCTCATGTAAAAAGTGGAGAGTCATTTTTAATTCACAAATTTGTTACAGAAAGAGGCACATATAGTTTCAGTGAACACAGGTATAACAATCTTGCAGCATTGCTTTGGCAATGCTTGAAAGATTTCTTGTTTAACTAAGATGTTCCTAGAAACATAAAAAGGGAAATAAAGTACCAATGTTCCTAAAAGTAAGGAGATTTTTTTTTTTAGTTTTTCATCTAACAATGCCAAGTGCTCTATAAAATTGTCTCTCTCTCTACATTAGAAGCTAGCCTGAAAACAAAAACATTCGCACTTCTCATTTCTTCCCCTCCTTGTTTAATCTAGAAGTACATAATATCCATAACACATATGGCTCCGCAGTGAACTGTGACTTCAACGTACTTACTTGACAATGAAGAAAGCCCCAAGGTCCGTATTTGCAGGAATAAAGCAGATCATACTAATCTGGCTCTAGGAATTTCAAGACTGGTATCATATTGCAAGTGGCTACCCACTTGAACATAATTTCTCCTTAGGTTTTTCTTTCTACTTGAACTGCCAGCAGTGTTAACTCATCCAAGCAGCACATATTAACACTACAGAATCCAAGGAAAGCTACAGATCCTAAAAAGAACAATCTCCAATACACAGAACTACACTGAATTTCAATTGATCTAGTTTTGACATCCTTCTAAACAAACCAGTCTTCAGTAAGATGGAAGCCTACACACTATATATTGGAAACTATTTTACAAATGCAGTCTTAAAAGTGCAAAAATTTTTGTTTCATTCAAAATAGTAAGCCAAAAATGGGATAGATTTTTCTTGGGAATGAGAAGTTTTAGTTGGAAACCACAACGTTTATGCCAATTGCTTTGGGTAGTCCTGAAGTATTCTCTGAATGGAGTTGCTTAAGTTATCTAAGCACAGTCAGTTTAAAGAGAATAAAGAAAAACCCTTTAGAGTTGAAGCATTTTCCCAGAAATTCCAGGAAACTGTAAAACTTTCAAGGATGTTCAGCAAAACGTAACACTGGCATCATTTAGGAATGGGATTCAAAGGTCTAGACCAATAAGTAGCGTCTTAACATTGTCTTCATAATTCTTTTAAATCATGGAGAGTGGGAAAAACTCAGAATTAAAAAAAAAAAAATCAGCATCTTACTAAACACAATCTCCTCACTTTGGTGCTCCCATTGTTTTGGGCTTCTCATTCTTTATTTTCATTGATATTGTCTTTTTCTATTTAAAAAGCATTTGGATTATCGTTAATCCTGGTTTTTGAATGGCAAGAAGTCATCAGGAACGACATACTGTACAAAAAAAGTAAAAAGCTAAAATATATCTAGGTCAACAGTACTATCACTTCAATGGGAGATGTTAGCAGCAACCAATGGGAGAGAGGTTTTTTCCCCCATCTGAAATGGCTAAAACTCATGATCTTTCTCAAAGCAAAACCTGAAAGCAAACATTTGTGATTATCTGCATATTTGCCCTCAGTGTCTATTTTATAACAAGTTGCCATTCTTGTGCAGTTTTCCAGAGTGTGCATCAAACTCTTCATCAGACTGAAACTACAACATGCAAAAGAGGTACGACAAAGCCAGACAGCACACAATAATATATACATGGGATATGAAAGTGGGAGCAAAGCCCTGCAATCACAGCAGTCTCAAAGATTAGTAGTATGTAATCCTGAACTGAAAGCATTTAAAATGAGACTATTCCTTCAAATATGGTAAATACAATATTAATTAATTGACATTAAGAGTGATCTTTACATTTATCAGAGACCAGGTTCATATCTCACCAGATTATTTGACTGATGGGTCAAATGAACCGTGTTGTCGGGGGGCAGGAGGGGTGTTGGGTAGGGGCTAGGATTAGGCTTGGAGCCAACACAGCTGTACCCATGCAGAGCACAGCGCAGGGAAAGCCATGTGGCTGGGCTGTCAATAAGGTCCACCTGGTGACCCACCCACACCACATCCCCTGGAGCCTATAAGTGGCTGTGGCACTCCTTATTTTGGCTAGGGGGACAGTGAGTGGCATTGAGCCAAAGGTCCCGCCTGAAGGGAGCAGCCACAATAGCCAGAGTCTGTGAAGAGACAGGCATGAGGTCTCCATCCCCCTTGGCCTCTGCCCTCCTGACCCATCAAGATGTGACTTTCATAGTGGTAACTATGTTTCTCTCCTCACTTGCTGTCTTTATTCTTTCCTCTCAATCTCTTTCCTTCCTCTTGTGGGCAACTTGTCTGTAATTCACTTAAGTTGTGATGTTTCACTTAAGGTTGGGTTGGTGTTTTCCTAGTAACTTGCTCTTAAGTGTAATGCTTCTGTGAAGTTGCAGGTTATTTCTGTTAAACCCTTTTTGCCAAAACCCCTATTTTCTCACCAAATTAAAAGAAATCTCTTTAGAGAAAAATGTGTAATTTTTCTCCGGACGTGAACTCAAGGCACCAAAGAATCAAAGGTTTTGCAAGAGGCTGTGTGGGTAAAATCTCTTGGAGCCCGAAATAAAAGTGTAGCTTGGAGCTTCTAAACCGGGTTGTAACAACATTTAGCGAGCATCACATGACAGAAGGTGTCTTGTCCATAGGGATTCCTGAAGAATTCTGTGACAGCTAAGCAAAAGAGAACCCAATCTGCTTTTTTAACCTTCTCGTTAAGGGCTAAGCAACACAATAGCCAGTCAAAATCATTTACTTGGATATTAAAACTGTACACTGAACCTACACCAAATTACTACAAAATTTTGTACTGACCTTCTACAAAAAAAAAGACTGAAGTTTTGGTTGTTGTAGGACCAGCTCATAGTTTTGGTAAAAGGATAGGATTCTAGGATCATAAACAGTTTAAAGTTGAATGTTTCCTGCTTTAAGAAAAAAAAAAAAAAGTGCAGCATGATTAGCCATCTTGGCTACGCTACCATTTAGAATGAGCTTCTACCAGAACTAGTGAGTTAAGTCACTAGGCAGATGGAGAAAGACATACCTGAAGACATACTCAATGCACAGTTAAAATTAACACAATGAAAGGAGCTTCCTTGAAAAATACAATTTTTTTCTAATTTTTAAAAATTAGATTAAAAAAAAAGAAAACAAACCTAACACTTCTGGAACAAAAAACTCCTTCTGTTTCAGATTCTAAATTCAGCAAAAAAGTCCTCACTCATTTTATCACATATTAAAACAAACACGAACAGGTAAACTACTTTTCCCAAATACCAAATAATCTGAATATATTAGCTTAAAAAGTTTTGACTATGAATAAAGCTTGTTTCCCAAATACTAGTATACATCACATCAAACACATCGTACACAAAGGTGCCATTCTGTGGGTTGTTTGAGTTTGAGGGTTCGGGAAAGGGGACACGTTTTCCTTGGTAAGCAGCAGCTTGTTTCTTGGTTTTTAACCATGAGAAGGTTGCCTATAATAGCTTCAGAGCACACAGCTTCAAGGAGACTTAAACTAATCCCTTTCAGAATCTGCCGACACAGCGCTCTCACTGCTCCAACTCCCACTGGATTTGGTTAAAGCAGCCAAAGGAGTTAAGTCCCCCCCTTTGCTATGCCCACAGAAACTGGGAATGGGAGCTGGGGAGGTCACACCCCAGCACATCATCTGTACTCAGCAACCCCTTCGGCAGAAGCACGGCTGTCAACTGTGGTCACAAAGGAGTGGACACTCTTCCCTCTCTGTGTTGGTTTCAGGCTCTGATAGGGATCACTGGAGCAGACAGTCAAGGATAACATTTTCTTAAATTGCCCCAAAACAGATGACTGGATGCCTTGGGGACCTTAGCTATCTGAATTATTTCTGAGGCTAAAGCCAACCCAGTCTCAGCGAAAGCCCTGTACAAATGATGTATCACTCTTGCTGATATACCTTTATGCCACAGCTTTAGTTAGGAGACTGTTGTTTTGTTGCAGACACCCCTTTATGTTGTCTTACTGATATCCTTAAAAGCAGCCTTGTCCTGAAAGCTACCCCATCTACACAGCTCAACTTGAATAAGCAAAATATATCATCTGAGTTCATTCTTCTTCTGGCATAACTCCATTGGAGAACATGAAAAATGTACCTCCCTGATACACCAAGGAAGAAGGCTCAACAGGGCCTTCAGAGGCTTCCCAAAAGAGAAGGATAAAACAGAGGCTCAGTGTTAAAAACCAGTGACTTGAGGTTTATGCTCAGCAGAGCAAAGAAGGGCTGAATTATATACCTATCTTATTTTAATCTTGACAACAGTGTTTATGTACCATAGGATGAAACATTGGAACAACGAAAATTAGTCTAAATTACTTCTGAAGTAATTTTATTTCACTTGGAAAAACTTGTGTAGACTCTTTTTCCAGAATTAGCCTACTTTAATCCAATTTACCCTAATCCATTCCTAAGGTGAATTATACTAAACTGAATTTTAATACGACGTTTTAATACTGAATGAAAGCAACCCACACAGAATTTTAACATGATTTAACTAAACTGTTTTAAATTCATTTTTAATTTGAATGTGGCCTTATTGTCACATATAGACACATCACCTTCACCCATGCTTTGAAAAAAGGCCTAACAACACAGAGCAATGTATCTACAGGAATTTCTGTGCCAGTCAGAAAACATCACATAAGGTGCCCTCCCAGATGGAAAGGCAGTTTCTCACTTGGCCACCTCCTTTAAAAAGTCAAGAGTTAAACAGGCATGAGGGGTTTCACCTCAGCAAGTGCTAAATACAACTGTGAGAAGCCTTTTTTGTAGAACAGTGGAAATCACATGGAAAAATTTACAGACATCCTCTTCCTAATAGAGCTATGCTTACCAAAGATTAAGCAGTTCAGCACCAAACCCTTGCTGTCTTAATGCTTGACTTGTAAGGTAACTCAAGTTTATAAGTGAGTCTGCATTAAAACCATAAATCTCGCCCAATTCACATAGTTAGAGGGAAGGAGAAAAAAAGGAAAGTGCATGTGTTTCTGCAAACCCACTCCTCATCTCCAGCAAAAACTTACAGAAGTTCTTCGGTACTGGGCTGGCTGTGAATGTATCACTTCACATAAAATAACAACAAAAAAATCCAGTCTGACTGTTCAGAGAGGGAGCAAAGGTTATGAAAATGTCTCTCTGGAGCAGAGACCAACCAGCCATTCTGTCAGGCTGGAGCATTTTCAACCTGCATCGACCTGTTCCCACACCCTATGAAATTGCAGCCTACAGTTCTACCAGAATCAAAGAAGTGTTGCTTGTAAGGCACTTCTGCAGGCAATCTAGGCCAAATACACCCTTCAAAGCAGAACTATCACCAACACTATAACATCAGCCACAGCTTTGTCTAGCTGAGGACTGAAAGCCTCCATGGACATAGGTTGCCCCAGGCAGTGTGTTCTGCTCCACCACCCTCCTCCACATGAGCAATGTTTTATAGTACCCAAGCTGAGCCTCCAAAGCTGCAATTTGCATTTTCTGCCATTTGCTGTATTATTTGCTGCTTTGTCATCTTCATAATCACTCTTCAAGTTCTTGCAACTTCCTGTTAAGATTATCCCCTTACTCTTCATCTTGAGACCAAAGAAGCTGAGCTCCCTTCAGGTACCCCTTAAAGATCACACCATCTAGGTCACACCATCCAGGCCCCAACTTCATCAACCTTTTCAACTTCATCAGCTTCTCAACAGACTTCAGCTTCCCATGTCAGACAGACATGCTTTCTTGACCTGGGAGAGGGTAAGAGTTACAATTCCCAACAAAATACTGCAGAGGTACCTCACCAGCACTGAGTAGATGGGGACAACAGCTTGCCATAATCTGCCAGCTACACTCTTCTCAGTGCAGCCCATGTGCTTTGCTCACAAAAACAAACAAACTAAAAACCCCACAAAAGCAGGCAAACCCCACACAAGTACTCAGCCAGCTATCAACCCCAAATCCCTTTATTTCATGGCCATCACCCAGCCACTATGCAGCCTGCACCCACAGGTATTCCTCCTGGTGAGATTGGTCCATACACTGATGTTCTTGCTCCAGATGCTCTTCACAACTCTGTTCAAAATTAAATTATCAACCCCTAACTATTCTGGCTTGCAGTAACAAACCGTATGTCCCTATTACCACAGTAGAAGACAGAGATGCCATGACTCCCTTTGTAAATTGTGCCACTTAACAACAGACAGTCCCTATCAGAAACAGAAGCACAGGTCATCCTCCATTAAAAAATTGGCATTGAAAATTGAGAGACAGGAATGAGTAGTAGCATAGGCATTGTAACTATTAACATGAATTACAATTATGCTTTTCTTTTGAGTGCCTAGTGAAACACACACCTTTGATAGTTCACATGACTTCTAGATAAAGCAAACCTGAAAGTTTTGATGCTAAAAATTGGGGACACAGGGGAAGAATGAAAATTTTTCTCCACCATCAGATATCCCCAATGTGTAACCAAATATATCTCTTCTGGAATTGTATTTTGAGATGACTAGCTTTATACACTTTTACCTCTCTGACTTCTAATATTTTGAGAAAGAGTTGGCATTTAAAGGAAAGTGTCACTCGTCCTAATAAATTCGAAGTAAGCACACACCTACCTTTTTTCTGAAAAAAGATTGTGTGATAAATAAAGGTTGAAGTGCTAAATAAAAAAAAAATTACACAGTTTTCTAATACATAAATATAAACTGTGAAAACTTTGCACTTCCCTCCTCCTAAAGGGCAATCTAACCTCTGAAACTCCATGCTTTCAGGAACTATTGAAATGACAGAGGTAGAAAAAACTGTCTCATATGTCAATAATGACACCGATCCTCCATTGCTTAATCAGAAATCTGATCTGCTTATTAGTTACTGTGTAAGAAAGAGGATTAAATATGAGAAGAGTGAACTTGCCACAATTTACTTTGCAACATTAATAAAACATTCAATAGTAGTTTTGTTGCTAAGTCTGCTAAAGTGAAATGTTCAAACGGCCTTGGAAGAATCTATTTGACAACAGAGCATTAGTCTCTGAAATAAAGTCAAGGCTTTTTCCTATCCATGTCCTATAAGATATCTCCTTGGTATGGTGAATGCATGTTTATCGTTTTTCCAAATCACATTTTCCTTATTCTGTGTGATATTAATCTCCGTGGGGGTGGACACATCTGTGAAGTGCAATGGTTCATCTCCCAGTTCTGGTCAATTCTTGTTTTAATCTCATTTCCAGATCACAGTCTTCACACATACTGAGATATTAATCTCCATAGGGGCAGACATCTCAGCTGGCCTTAGCACACAGCTCCCCCCCCCCTTCTGGTCAATTTTTATTTTAATTCTAATTTCTTCTGATTCGTATTCCTCTTTCAAGTTTAATATATTCTACTTCATTCTTCTCAACAAATCTTCCGTCTCCCTTCCCTGCCTCTTTTCAGAGGTTTTCACAGGAAAACTACTGGTTGATTCCTTTTACCAACCATTAACCTCAAAATCATTGTAGTATAACTGATGTTATTGCCAGGTGGAGATGTTATTGGTGTCATTGTTAATAGGCATTATTACCATCAACACTACTTGCAAACACATTGAGAGTGTGTGCCTTATTAAGGACTAGTTCTCTCAGCAAGGTGTAATTTTGCGCAGCCTTGGTTTTATGTACTTTCACTCACCCATTGCAGGATGGGATAACCCCACACCTATGTAACAAACTAGGATATAAGTTAGAGCATAAGAAATTAAAGCATAATGCCTTATTGTACCCTTTCTGATTGACAATCAAGACTGGGAGTATAGTCCTCTTTGTGCAAAATGAGGGGTGTAGTACAGCAGAAATCACAGGAACATCATGAGCCTAAAATATTTGAGGTATCTCAAATAAAAGTCTCATTAGAGGCAACAGAATCTCAGAGAGGAAAACAGAGATTTTCAGCTTGCATGACATCTACCTGAAACATTTTGAGACCATATCTTTGCTCTTTACATCGACCATAGAGCATTATACGAATACGGTATTTAATGTCACTATCTAAACAAACTTTCCGTTTTCCCTGCAAGGTTTGCTTCTCTGCCTTGAAAATGCTCATCACTAAACTAACACATCATCATTATCTTAGTTTCCTATCAGCTCACCACTTGAAAAGCCTACTAATCATATATTAAAACCACAACATAGATGCATGTTTGTAGAAAGGGCAAGAGACATGATTTCAAAAATATTGCTAATTTTTCAGAGCACGTTTCTCTTCAACTTCTTATCCCACTGATTTTTATATACTCTCCTGTAGGGAGCCTTTCTAAAGTTCTACCTTTTTTTTTTTTTTTTTAATAAGCTGTACCTGTGTTGGGAATTTGGTTCAAAAGAGAAGGAAAATAAATGCCCTGATTACCTGTATTTACCATTAGTTTGTTTCTCTGCACAGTTCTTGTACACATGAACTTCGCCACCACACTCAGAGAAGAGCGAACCACAAACTCCACATCTGAAGTGCTCTGACACTTCTCAGGGAAGCTTAGTCCAAAGTTAGTAGACTATGTACCATGAGATCCGTAGGAACACAAGACACCAGACATGATTAGCCTACAGGAAAAGATCATGAAATCTGAGGTACTCCTGCCTGGCTGCACCAGATGCAATGGTTCCAAGTGTCTCACTTTTCCTAATGCTTCAAGTCAGCATCTATTGCACCAAATTGCTTGTCAACGTAGATACAGCCATAGCCTAAGACACAGAAAAACAGAATTGTCCTGAAAGATATTAGTGTCACAGATAAAATGGGCAAAATTCTTCTAATTTCCTGCTGTAGCAGTTCATAAGAGTCCAAGAAGAACGTACCATGCAGCTAAGTGTGCAGACAACCCTACCCAAACATAGCATTATTTTCTCTTTGGAAATTATTTTTTAATGTTTATATTCACAGCCATTCAAGTTAAAAGCTTAAATTAAAAAAGGATGCCTTCCTACTTATCCAAGCCTTCAATTCAAAACTTTTTGGAAAGCAAACTGAATTACACTTCCGAACATTTATCCAAGGTTTGATTTCATTTAATTTTACCATGCATTTGCACTGTCATATATAGTCCTTATGGTTGGCTGGCTGCTAGGCTGCTATCTTCTGCAATCCATTAGCCAGTTTTCAAACACTGATTACAGTTCCCCATTAAGAATATCTTCTTTGCCTGTACACTTGATCTCCTGCTATTATAACATTTCATCAAGCCACAATCTGTAAACTGTGTCTGAGAACAAACTACTCAATGTCTTAGGTAAACTGATCAATCATATATGAAAGAAACCAAAAATACTCCAGGGAACCTAGAAGTATTTATATATTTTACCATGTATAAACACATTCCTCAAACAGCCACCGGGTCCACTTACGAGCTATACATCAATTACTGAACATTTACATAGAAGATACAATCATTGGTAGTTTATCTTTTATACTGCTAAAGGCAAATCCTCTTAATTACAACTTATTTAGACTGAAATTTTTAATATGTGCAACTCTAATGTTCTTAATGTTGTTACACTTTCTCTACTTTTTCCCCTGACAGATGACAGTAATCCCACTTTTTTTTTTAATTGTGTTCTCAACTCAAAAGTGTAAGGAAATAGCAACTTCTCTGGGCCTAAACATAGCCAAAGTAATATTTTACATAAGAAGGACCCATTTTGCTTAAATACTGAGGCCACATACTGCCTTCTCTTTCTTAATTCTTACACAAAGAAATGCAAATTTAATCAGATGCTTCATTACTACAGTGGGGATACAGTAAACAAGCAGATAAGAGAGAATATAAAAGAAGGTCAAGAAGAATACTGTGATAAACAAGACACAGTCATCTTGGATGCAGAATGTCTCAAAAAAGGATTAGGAAATAAACAGAAACCAGTTTTACCTGGAGTCCTCCTTGACAAGGCCTTTTTAATATAGTAAACTGGAAGATAAAGGCACCCTGATCTGGGAGTTTAAAAAACCCCACACCAATAAAACAAAAGCTGAGCAGAAGCATGGAAGAAACTTGAGAATTACCAGGAAAATTACAAAAAAACCCCTGCCTACTCATAGCTCAGAGCCATGAAATCTTAACAAGAAGGTATTCATCCCACAGGCAGGGATGCTGGTTTGTTTTTCTGTCCTGTTTCACCTGGTGATGCTGTCAACATTCAGCATGAGAGGTATTGTTTAAAATTTTACCTATTGCTGCCCACACACCTACAACTCTCAGTGTAACAAGACAGTGATGAAACATGAGTTATTCCTAAAGTACCAAAAGCTGAAGAGCAAGAACAAGGATGGCCTTAACTTCCTTCCATTCTCAGTCCACATTCTGTGTCTTATCAAAAAAAAAAAAAAAAAAAAAAAAAGGCCATCCTCCTCATTGATGGCACAGTACTGAAGAAACTCATCAACTTCAGGAATTTCGCAATGGATTTACAGACTCTATCACCCCTGTTTAATTTTACACTTTCTTCTTCAAATCTTTTGTTTTCATAGCTGAAAGGCTGCCACCATCACAAGACTCAATCCTCAGCCACAAGACAATAACTGAAGTGACATGGAAGAATATGTAAAAAGATCTGGGATCTTTATGTTTTAAGGGGGGTTTTATTACAAAATTGTGATCCCAGGACCTACATTTGTCCCCAAACCAACAAAAGAGCAGTTGCTTTTCCTTTAAGAGAAGTCCTCTAAAAATATTTGGAGTTTGATGACATAACAAGAAAGAAATAGTGCACTTATGCCTCCCCTCTATTTCATAAATCAAATTAAGAGTATGTTATGTTATTCCCATTTTCAAAGTTGTCTTCATGGCAAAAAATTCTTCAAAACTGATTTCCACTACAGCTTTGTCGCAGGCACTAAAAATGCAGAGACGCGGAAACAGTATTTGGTAAAAACTTAAAAAACTGTATTCGGTAAACAACGTCAGTACTGCAGTGCACCTCAAGAGTGAATAAAATTCTTATTTTATTGGAGAGATAAGTAAACATTTACTAACTTCATTCACTTCTTCCTGTGTCCTCTGGGGACTGCCTAATATAGAAACTTAGTAAATTTGAGCATTTTCTTTGGCATTTGTTTCAGTTGCTAATGTTGGGTTTGTTTAGGTTCACAATGCAAATGCTTCACATTTAAGTGCAGTAGGGGGGTTTTTGATGTTATTTTACACACATATTCGCTTCCATTTCTAATTCTCTTAACTTCATTATCATAGAATAAGACTCACCCATGGATTATTTAAGGTTGCTTTCAGGTGACAAGTGAAGAATAGTTGTTTGAAGAGATGGATGGCCAAAAGTATTTCCCAGAAACACAAACTGTCTAGTACTTGTTTTCATTCCCATTTCCATGCTTAAGCAAACAGAGAGAGATATTTATACTTAGCATCTGGATACCATCACTATGCAAGCAAAGCAATCCAACAGATTATTTCAGTACTCCTAGGGTCTGCAAACGTCATTATTAATCACAAATGCTAGTTTTTCAGGTTCACAGCCTCATCATATAGCCCATAAAGCTCAGACCAAAGATTTTAAAATACATGGTTTCTCTCAACCTGAAAGTAATGTACAGACTCCCCTCTTCTGAATGCTCATAGAGAACATCTGTGCAGTCTCTCTAAATGAGAGCATAATACTGCCCTTCCCAAATGCTGGTCACTTTACACAACTCCTGGTTCAACAGTTGACAGAAACACCAGTAAATCACCAAAAGAATTGAACATCCAGAGTATGAACTCAGAAAAATACAGATAGGTGATCCAGAGGAATCAATCATCACCCAAAAAAAAAAGCTGTTTAGTAAATTTACTTCAATGCATTTAAAACAACTTATAAACTGAGTCTACTAGTTAACTGCTGCTGGGCAGACAACAGGATATACAAACTGGCCAGGAACTCACTCATCCCTGGAAAGAACTGCAGACCTGAAAGCACTTCATGCCTTCAGCATGACTCATAAGGAGCTGTTAACCTACACTGCAGTATTTAACCAAATCAGCATACAGGGATTTCAAAAGAAAGGAAAAAGAAAAAAGGGGAAAAAAAAAAAAAGGGGGAGAATAAAAAGTACTGGGAGTAACACACCACCTAAGAATGCAACACCTTCCCACTTATGCAAGGTGAATCAAAGCATTAAATCATTGAACTAACTTTATGAAAGGAAAAAGCTAACCAGCTTGACTATTAATGGCATCCAAAGTCAGTAACTACTAAACGAATTGGTTTAAAAATATTAACTTTTAATATTTAAAAAAAACAAAACAATCTGACTGACAACTTCTCACTGACAGCTTTCAGCTGCCTAAGTCAGGAAAAAAAAGGAAAAAAAAAAAATAAAACCAAAAATAACAAGAGAAAAAAAAAAGTCTTTAAATCTTTATGACATTACACCCCTCTGTTTAGTTTGTGTCTACTAGGGAAATTGTACTCCCTTTCATTACCAAGCTTCATTTCAACTGATTCAGAAACCCAAATTATCATACACTAAGGGTTTTGGTCTCACCTGCAAATAGTCTTTCTTTAATTCACACTTACATATGTACATATGTTATAGCTTTAAGTACACAGAGCAAATAGATGAAGGGTTTTCTGGGGGGGGGTGGTGTGTGAATAATTTATCACACTATCTTGAAGAAAAGGTGGCAAGAAAGGAAAGCCAATCCCACAGATATTTACAAATACAAGAAACTTAATATAAATAGACCTTTTACACTAAACAAGACCACACACACAAAACATTCACATGCTGAAGAGCTGACAAGCCTGTGGAATGAGTTTGCGATTTCTGGTATTTTCACAAGTTTAGTCAGGACAGATTACTAGTAAAAACTAACTGCAAAAAGAATATTTGTTTGGCTTTTATGAATAGAATAAGGAAAAAACTGAAAAGACCATTTCATTACATTTCTCTTGTGCAAGACTGGAAAGCCTCTTTAACCGGAAATTTTCTAGCCTGAAAAGTGAACGTGGAATGCACCAAACAACACTGTCATGTCAACAAAGACATGTACAGCTAAGGAGTTAAGCAAAGGAACACAGAAACTTCCTGAACAATCTAATGCTATATATTTATACTGATTAACCATTTTTGAGTAAGGAATCTCATATACCTTGCCTCCCCCTTCACTTATGGCACAAAACTTTGACATTGACATAAAACTCTTCCAACAAAACACAAGGACAGACAAGGAGATTAAAAAAACTGGGGGGAGGGGTCAAGGAGCATGAGAACAGTGGGAAAATGATAATCCACTTCTTTCTACAGGGATGGGGGAAGGGATTATGGGAGCATTGGGTAGTTCTGAGTTTACTTGGAGTTTTTTCATTTACTTAACATTACTTTTAAGTCAACACCATTATCTCGTCTTTACAACTTATGACAAATCGCAGTGAAAAGTTAACACAACAATGTTTGGCATGTATTGTCTACTTAAAACATATGCAACATGTAGATTTAAGCATACTAATTTGAGAGGTATTTTTTTCAGGTATCTTCTACAATTGTAAAAATGCATTTATTCAAAGGAATCAGGAGTAGAACAAAATATAAAACTGCCTTTGGTATTTTGGGTTAGTAGATTTTAAGAAATCGTCCCTTCAAAGCATTTTAAGTACAGTAATGGCAGTCAGCACAGAGAACTTATCTCTGCTGTATGAAGTCACAAACTCAGACACATTTCTTCAGCGCTCTCATGTCTGATAAATGCTTTCACATTTACAAAGAACAGGCAAACAGGATAACACTAGGAAAACTAAGACATTTTGATCTTACTCCAGCCTAATACCACATAGAGATGATAACCATATAATGAAGTGTCAAAATATCAAATGAGAGCATTTTTCTAATGGACAACTCTCTACCAGGTCTTATAATTTTAATTTTTTACTATAGGGAAGAAGACAAAAGCAGCCTAAAATTTCAATTTTTTTTTTTCTTTTTTACTTAAAACCACAAATCATTTTAAAAGAACAGATATAACTGTACTATAGAACTCACAAATAAACACAACCTCTATTGGGAAACAGTAATACAAAAAAATAGTTCAAGAAGTCAGCTATCCAGTCAAAAATTTAACTCTGAGTAGTTTTGAATTCATTTGAACTACAGCCACAACTGTTCTTCATAGTATTTTTCTGTTCTGGTTAATATTCATCAGTCATTTTTACTGTTTCAGAACAAGTGTTTACCTACAAAAGAAAGCATACAACTCCACCTCAGAATAAATTGAGTAACCAGTGTGCAATAATTAGAATGAACATAGCATAATTTAATTGCAACAGAACTTGGGTTTAAAGTATTCAATAGTGTCTCATAAGTCAGTAGAATTAATTTTATGACATGGTAGTTGAGAAATGGCTTCTTTTGCTACTCAATAAATATAATCACATGTTTTTAGTAAGTAGTAGCAGCAGTAAATGACGTTCTGACAAACTGAAGGGTCCAATTTTTCATACACTGGCTAACAAAAATAAGCTCATATTACCCTTAGTACTGGGAAAAGAATTTAATTTTTTCACAGCACCAATCCTGAAGAAATTAAGTCTCTCAAATCTTTTACTGAGGTATATACTTTGTGTACTATTGTAAATATGAGCTAATTCCATAAAGATATGACCTTCTTAAGAGACTAAATGCCTGACAAGCCCATGCACAGCCCCTTCTAGTTTAAGACAAGTTTTTACATGAACAGTTAGTTCAGGCTTATGGAAAATACTGTTGTGGGTTTGGGTTTTATTTAGTTTGGTTTTGTTTTGTCCCCTCTGGACTATTAGACAAGCAAATCTGTTTTAGACCTCATCCACACAGTTTTTTTGTTTGTTTCCACACCTACCATTGAGTAATTTCAGGGGGGAAAAAATCAAAAACACAAATCTATAAGGAAATATAGCTATGCCAGCAAAAAACCCTAATGCAGTCCCAGATTTTAAAACTACAGGAAAATAAGTTTATAATTGCAGCCTATTCTGCTTGAGAAAGTGACTCCAAGTTATCAGTACAAAGTTGCCCCATTGCTGTAACATTTGCTGTGACTTTTGGGAGGACCTCCTTCCTTTTTGCAGTGGCCAGCATTGTTCCCTGTTTTATAAGGATACTCAGATGTTTTTAACCAGAGACTATTGTATCACTTATATGTCATTTATTACTCTACAGTGGGTCTTCCTGCTATATGCTTATGCTATGTTCCTACCCTAGAGTACAGGTATGTTTTACAGATGTTGCAACAAATTTTCCTGATCAAATTGCTCATCGTCCACCCAGTGCTTTAAGGATATATTGCCTCTGTTGAGGCTCAATTCTACAGTCTCAATTCTTCAACCACTTTATCTGTCAACAGTAGAAATTATCTTGGTTAACAACTTCACAGAGCTTTTCATGTGCGGTCTTCCATAAAAAACCAAATCGCAGCACTCTGACATAATTTCACTGTTTCACTACTAAGAAATATATCCTGTTGGATATTTTAGACTGTTTAAAATAAAACAGTGCAAAGGCTGTTAAGGTAAAGATCTGGCCATGACAAATCACAAAACAGATCTGGTTAGATCAACAAATAAATTGTTCTTAACTGAAATACATGTAGATATTTGTGAATAAAAACTAACTTCCACAGTAATTAAATTTCACTAACAAAAAGCAAACCTAAAAACTTGTTTCACATTCACTGATCAGTACTTAGCTTTTACCTTTCAAAGGACAAATGCAGATTATTTACAGAGAAATGTGTCAGATATTAAGTCAACTAAAAGAAGTCCCTTAAAAGAAGGCAAGCAGCTTTTTGCTTGTTCATTTAAACAGAGCATCGAGTTGACAGTGATACTAATAACTTCTTGTTCAGAAAAACACTTCAGTATGTTTCTATTAGCTTCTAATATTTACAAAATGACTAGAAAATGCAAACACAGCTTTCAACTATATAGCTTCCTGGTAAGAGCAGACTGTGACTCAAAACTACACATTAGCAATGCACTATAGGTGACTTCAGATTGGGTCATTTGCATAGTTTTAAACTACTAGTTTAAAGCCACTTGTAGTCAAGGCTTACCAGGAAGCAGCACAAGGTAATGGCCTATCTGACCTACAATATTAGGTACAGCAGGATTTTATTGTCAGCCAGATGATACAAAATTTTTACCAATGCCATTTACCGCTCCTCAACTGGCTCACCCTAGCCTTTTGAAACCATGGCCATTTTTCTCTTCTACCCATATCCACATGTCTTATGACCTATTTAAACACCCCACAGGATGGGGAAGGACAGATCATGCATGGAAAGATGTGATTCCGAACCCAGCTTTAAACCAATTCCTGCTGTGCCCCAAACAGGGTGTCACAACAACCTCATAATCCTTATTTATACACTTATGTAATAAATGCCTTAGCTATCTATTATAACAAAAGAACACAGTTAAGTCCAGTTTACTCAAAGATGCATGTCAGAAACACTAGCACCCTGCCATCAGTTGGTGTATAGTCAGCCAGAATGCAGCCTCAACCACCTTCACCCAGTCTAATCCCTCCAGCTCCAGGGGGGAGCACTGGGCCTCTCTTCACATCCCAATCCATGCTCTCCTGCCTGCTCCTTGTACTTCCTTGGGTGAACAAAGTGCTGGCATGATGAGAAGAGCACACAGCCAGTGTGATCAAAACAGTGCCACATTCACCTTACATGAGCTGCACTGCAATTACAGCTGTCAAACCAAGCCTTCCCACCACAAGCCCTCATCTCCCATACATCAAACTTAAGCCCTCATCTTTCCTTCAAGAACATTCACACAAAGCTATACCAACTCATCCACAGGCCACATGGTGGCCAGATCTAGCACAGGCAAAGACCAGAGAGCTATTCAAGTGATAGAAATGCCCCCCTCTGTGGCAGCATAATTTAAATTAGCTTAATAGCATTGGCAGATTGCAACTGAAGCTGCAAATCTGAGTGCACGCTTCTGGGAACAGCACTACAAAGGCATCTTTTCATGACAATGCTAAGCTATGACAGATGGGATTCCACCAGCACATGAAAACACAAGGTGTGTCCTGACTGACTCAGCTATCAGGACTAAAGTGATTTTTTTGGAAGCTTCCTATTATACATGCAACATGATGTTTGTTGCAAAAGGAAGAGTAGAGATTTCATCAAAATAGATGCTAATGTAAAGCAAAGCTGACACTCAGTCACATATCCAACTCCTGGGAGGAAAGATGACTTAAAGGTCTACCAGCTAAAGCAGTCATACAAAGACACCATAAAGACTCCACAGCAAGAAGCACCTCTACAGCAGTGCTACAGATCTCTCTGCATGTTAATCCAGATACTGTCAATCTTTACATGGAAGAGGATAAACTCTTTTTAACTCACTTGTATTAACAAGAGCATTTCAAAAAGAGGCAAACCACAGTGGTAAGCGTTAACCAGGTATATCACCCAAACGTCCAGCATGAGGTCACAGGTCCTTCAAGAGCCTTGCTTAAAAGTTGTCCACCCTCCAAAAGGGCGGACTCAAAGTTTAAAGACTCTCTCCTTCCCAAGGGTCCTGCAGTCCACTGACACAGCCACCCCACAGTCCATCATTTAACTGCAATAACTCAACTCTTCAGTAATGAAATACGTAGTTCCATAAAAGTGTCAGCTCAGAACCAGAAGCAAGATAAATGGTCAAAAAAGCCAAGCATATGACAGGAATGATCACTATCCCTATAGATAGGGAACAGAACAGAAATCATTATTAAGTGCTATATAAATCCATCAGGCAGCTGTGTCTTGGATACTCTGAGCAATGTAGAACTGGAACAGAAAGAGAAGAGAAAGCTGATAAAGGATAAAAAGAAGATAGGAATGGTACCTTCATAGCAAGTGGCTACAACTGGACTTTTCTGACTAGAATAGTTGAGACAGGGTGGAAAAAATCATGTGTGGCATGAAGAAAGTAAAATGGAAGAAATGATTAATCATCTTTTAATACAAGAGCTAGAATATGTGAAATACAACCAGTAATTTTAAAAACAAAGCTTTTTCCACACAACCTATAGATTCCTTGCCACAAAGTGAGGCAAATGCTAAAAACAATCCAGGCTGAATACATCATTAGGCACGATCATGGTTACAAGAATCCACTTACAGTATAAAACACCAACACATTGTCT
Source organism: Corapipo altera (assembly GCF_003945725.1). Taxonomy (NCBI): domain Eukaryota; kingdom Metazoa; phylum Chordata; class Aves; order Passeriformes; family Pipridae; genus Corapipo; species Corapipo altera. The sequence goes on from NW_020884874.1 coordinate 17,578,760, forward strand.
CTGTGGACAGACAGTACTCCAAAGAAGTCACTCACCTTGCCAAACACCCCTTTCCCTGAGTGCCCCCCATCAGAGACTGGATACTAGGCTAGGTGGACCTCTCACCTGCTCATGTGCAGATTTATTTTTTATTTTTAATTATCGTAAGTAGATCTTAAATAAGGGCATGACATCTGCCCGGTTTAAGATGCACTGTGTACATCACTACCAAAGTTCCTAAGCAGTACTGTGATTTCTCAGACAAAAGAGACTAAACAAGACTTCTGGGGTCATCATGTTCTAGGTGCTTCCAATTTCATCTGAATCAGTTAAGTTCCACTTAGAAAATTTATATTGATTTTTTAAATGTAATATTGCATCTGAAAATACAGATAAACAAGTGATCTGTGAACCAACAGTGCCATGGAAGGAGTTGAATGTATAAAGGAAAGGAAAATATTTGGGAAGGAGGGAGTGAAAGCAAGAAAGCAATTTCATTTTTAATTTCACTCATTTTCCATATAATTTGTCAATACATTTTAGCAGCTTGTTGGGGGGGGGAAGCTACTGAAAAGTCTCTTATACATACACGCCTACTTACACCAGTGCCTTCTGTATACCACATGCAAATTGTAGCACATTCAAGGAAAAAATAAGACTGAAGCAACTTTTGCTGTTCTGGCAGCAAAGGGCTGATTTGAGTTTAATTATTTTCAAGTATTTTTAAACATTTTCAAAAAGCCCTCACTTTCTCCTACTACATGATTACAAATAATAGATATGCTTGCTTTGATTTTCATATATTTCTCTAAGTATATTTAATGACAAATTTTTATAAAACAAATAACATCTTCTACTTTATCACATCAAATTTCTGAGTTATAGCCAGCCTTTGGGAGAGAATCTAACTATTTTATCAGGGGAAGGGAAAAATATTACCCTAGAAATATTTACTCTTGACTGTTTATCTGTGACAATAACAACTTCGCATGAGAAAATCTGAGGAATACCTACCCTAATAAATGACTTGAACTTGTAAAACATACAGTTTTTTTATGCTTAACTATCCCTATGATCTGAAATATCATGGTTAAATAGCTTCAGGTAAGCTCATGCATTTCTACAGTTTTTATCCTCATAACTTTTATTTAGTATTAAAAAACCCCACACACTTGCACAGACACCATCAGAGGCAGTGCAATGCATATTTCTACGAGCTAGTTGACAAGCCAGTAGCATTCTTCAAAAAATTTTCTTAAATATTTCCTTGGGTTTTTTTTTCAAATTTGAAAACATGCAAATTGCTAAAAATAATATTCAAGAAATATAAGTTTAAAGTGATTGAGTTGTGAAAACAAGCTGAACTTGTTCTTTATCAAACTGTAGGAGTTGCAGATGAAAGAAGGTGCTATATAAGGAATAGCTAGACTTCAACAGAGAACACACTGCCAAAACATTTTGGCCTAGATTCTGACAGGCACGCACCCAAGTTGAAGGGTCATGGAAAGCAGTGGTGTAAAGAAACAATCTACAGAGACCAGAAAACATTACACTGAGGATTATGGTTGTGTTGGGGCGGGGAGGAGGTAGGTGGAGGAAGGGGGGACCCGCAGATAGAAGCTGCTTGGGGTTTTGTTTGCTTGGGTTTTTTCAATCGAAATCTCTGGAGAAAGACAAAAGATACAATATTTCAATTATGTGCTAAGGGTCAGAGAAGATATACAAGCACAATTTCTAAGAATGTAACAAATTACAAGATGTATCTTGCTCCTTTTCCTAACTTGCTGCTGCTCCTTCTCATTCGCTTTCCCAGAATACGTTAAGAGGGAGAACAGACAACAAACTATCCCACACAGCTCCTGAAAAAGGCCAAGAAATTCATATTCTGTAATTTGATTAGACCCTTAATAAACATGTCAAAATTTTAATGAAGAATTCTGTATCTGGCAATCTTTCATGCTCATGAGTAGTACAGAGCATCATAAAGAGGAAATAAAAATCAAATTACAATGCGAGAGATTTGTGAAAGGTCCAGACTGAATTAACAGTTTCATAAATGAAAAGAAAAATTAACAGTTTAAAATTCTTACAATTCAGACAAGAAGACTATTAATAAAAAGGAAGCTGACAACTAGTTAGATGTAGTTTAACCTGGAAAAGTACAGGCTGTAATATTAAAGTGAGGAGTGGGAAAGGCAGTCAAAAAACGATGATTGAAAAACAGTACTCATGTTAAACAGCAGAGATGACTAGGAAGAAAACAGATGCTCCAGTGTGCACTAAACACAGAAATATCTCATTGTAGGCTACAGAATGGCTCTCACTGGAACAGACATATGAATCCAAACCTTTGTGTTCTGCATTCACTAACACCAGGATAAAGATGTCTCATCAACAGGATCACAAACACACACACACGCACACACACTTCAGGGACTGGCTTAGAATAAGGAACAAAAACAAAATTTGTGTTAGTTATCAAATTCAGTAGGGCACAGCTCTACTTGCAGATACCAAATGTATCTCATAAAAGCCCAAGAACCATACCTTAAGCTGAGTACACTGAAAGAACCAGCTACCGACAAGTCTATTTCGCTAAAGCTTCAAAAAAAGTCTGTGTCTCCAACTAATAAACCTCCAACTGGTACACCAGCATTTTTGATACTTGGCAATAGAAATTAAAGTCTCTATCTGCTGACATGCTACACACACACACACACACACACACACACAAAATCTCATGTTTCCTAGATACAATTCTTCAACTCTTCGACAAGCTTCACCTGCTCTGGTCAGAAGGATATTCGACATTCTTCTCCACTTACCTAACACATACCCCACAGTACCAACCTGACTGCTTGCACTTGCAATTCTAAAATGGGCTGCATGCCACATTTTCAGCATAAAATACCACGGACCATATAAGTTATCAGAACTTCCTACTGTTCTTACACCAGTGAACAAGCTCATAAAAAAATCTTTACGTAAGTGTTACCTTTGGTGTTAACATTAGTCTGACGAGTCAGAGTAAAGCAAAAATCACTGGTCTGATTTCACTATGGTTTTGAATGAAAAGATATTATGCTTGGGAATATTTTGTTTTACCTGTTCCTATAACATACCAGCTGCTATATGGTACATTTCCCTTCCTTAATCATGCTTACATAATTTTACAATTCTGATACTCAGACATTAAATTATACACACCGAAGTCAGACACATAAGGGGACATGTAATCTGTTCAGACCAGCACTGCTTCAGCACATTTCTTAATCGACGACACATCTCACATGTCTCAATTAAAAACTAATTTATAGGAGAACCAAGAGGAAAAGAAAAAAAAGCCCCCTAACTACACATCAATCCTTATGAAAACCATGCTTAGAAGTCTCATGAGTGCGGATACTTTTATTAATGGCAGTTTTCAAATCAGCATCCTATGATGAAGGCTTCAAATGCCTGTCGAATTAATGCACCCGGTGCAATTGCAAGTACTATTTAAAAGGGGGGGGGGGGGGGAGCGGGAAATCAGAAAAAGAAAAATAAGAGCCTGAAGTCTATTTCAGCTAGTCAGCTGGTCATTCGCGTGATACTTCACACCGTAAAAAATAAGAAGATCCCGTTCAAGATAAAGCTTCACCCCAAGGAAACGAAGGGTGCTTCATAAAGGAGGAGGTGGGGGTGAGGGTCCCGCACACGACCCCCCACTGCCCCGCATCGCCCCGGCACAGCACAGGAGATGCTGCCTCCCCTCTCCGCCCGGAGCGACCGCTTCAGCCCCGGGCTCTCTGTCCCGAGGCTCTCCTGGGGCCAACAACTCACTGCCGCACCGGCCACAGCTCCCACCGCCCGGCCCCAAGGGCTTTAATTCCGCAAAACCCCGTGCCGTGGGCCGGGCGGGGGAAGGGGTAAGAAATTCTCGGCTTTTAAATAAAACAGACGCCGGCCCTACATAGTGCTTTCCCTCCCCTTTCTCGCCCACCAATCTTTTTTTCGTGTGGGAAGGGGGGGATCCCGCTGGCCAGCGACAGCCCTTGCCTTCCCGCCCCACGCCTCGGGGCGAGGGGAGCGGCCGGGGCGCCCCGCGGGCTGCGCCCCCTGCGCTGAGCAGGGAGACGCCGGGAAAAGTTTGAGCAGGGAAAGGGGAGAGAGCAGCTCCGGCCCCGCCGCCAGCACCGCCGGCACCTGGGAGGCTGGCCGGGGGAGAGAAAGAGGAGGAGGAGGGGAGGAAGGAGAGTTTGTGAGGTGCCCGAAACCCGCGCCCTGCCCGCCCTGCGCCGGCAGCACACGCGCGGGTCGCCCACCCCGCCGCACCGCGCCCCGTAGAGCGGAGGGGATGGAGGTGTGGGGCGGCCCTTCTGCAGCCCCACCGCCGCTCCTCGGGGCGGGAACCCAGAGCAGTGCCACCCGCGACCCCCCGCAACCCCCTCTCCTTCCTCTGCCGGCGCACACCCCGAGCACGGCGCGACCCAGCCGCGCCGCCTGCCCTTACCTGGGCGCCGAGCAACAACTCACCTGCGGAGAACTGGGCCCGGGCCGCCCCGAGCAGGGCGGGCGAGCGGCCGGCCAGCAAGGCGAGCGCCGCCAGCAGCGGCAGCGAGGCGGCGGCGCCGGCCCCCCTGCCCATGCCGACTTGCGGAGAAGTTTCTGAAAGAGGCCGGGGCTGCCCCGGCCCGCGGCGGCGGGCGGAGCGCGCCTCGCCCGCCCCTTTCGCCGCGGCGCCTCGCCAGGAGACCCCCGCGCCGAGGGGCGCCCGCTGGCCCCGGGGCCGCCCGCTGGGGCAGCCGTCTGCGGCGCGACGAGCGCGGCGGCAGAGGCACCGACTCCCCTCGTACTCCGGAGTTACTTTGCTGCTGGGAGAGCGGGGCTGGAGGGAGGAGCCGAGAGCGCACGTCCAACCCCCGTTCCCCGGCACTTGGCACGGGGAATGTGGGACTCCGGCCCGCAGCCCGGCGCGGGCGCAGCGGCGCCCGGCAGCGCCTCCTGCTGCAGGCGCGGGGGCAGCACCGGCTCGGATGGGATCGGCGCTGCCCGGATCGTCTCAGTGCTGTCCGGCCCCGCTCGGCTTGCCTCTGCTTTCCTTGGCACGGCTCGGCTCGGAACGGCTCTGCTTTCACTGGCACGGCTCGGCTCGACACGGCTCTGCTTTCTCTGGCATGGCTCGGCCCGACTCTTCTCCTCTCACTCTTGCACGGCACAGCCTGGCTCGGCTCGGCTCAGCACGGCACGGGAGCCGCTACGCTACCGGTGGCTGTGCGAGCCCCTCGCTCTCGTCCCCCCGCCTGGGGAGAACCTGCCGCTTCTGGAGGAGAAGGAGGAGGCGGAGAGGGGCGGAAGGGAAAGCGCGCCGGCTGAGCTGGTGGGGCGGGAGGTCGGGGCAGGGAGCGCGGCCGGGGGCGGAGGGTCCCGGGTGCTGGTTACGGGGGAAAGTCCCCCCGCTCAGGGCGAGATATGCTGTCTGATCCCGCTTTTGGAAACGCGCTATCGATCGGGTGGCAAGCGTGGAGTTATCAGCGCACATCAAGCAGCCTGGCTGTATCCTCGAGTCAGGGTTCATGTTTTTGCTTTTTTGGCAACACTTGTCTGGTTTCTAATGCCAGTAAAGGCTCATTGATCGGAATTGGAATGGTAATAAAGAGTATTGCCATTAATGCTGTCATTTCCACGTGTAATCGAAATTCGACCTTTCAGACAGGTCTGTGTGCTGCTGTGAGACTGATACCCGTGGTTTGAGAAGCAGAATACTCTTTCCCAGGTATGCCCTATAATAACAGCCTCGTTTTCTGTCTCTGAAAAAAAAAACCCAAAAAGCATTTAGAATAACAGATCAAACCACCAGTGCTGGAATTTCTGTTTAAATAGGCATAATTTCCTCCAATTTTTTAACCTATTTTTTATTAGATTTTCTTTTTTCGTGACAGCTTGTAATTAGAGACGTTGTATAGTGATTACAAACGAACCTGAAACCACTGGAAACTCACAGGTTTTATTGCAAACTCGAAATTCAATCCAGGCTCATCAAAGGTTTGCTGTGATTCAAAATCATTTCCAGCCAATGTCTGGCAACTGGGGTTTACCTTTAAGCCTCGCAAGGTTTTCACAGCAGAAAAAATTAAAAAACAGATGAAACACAGCAGTTTGCTTTGTCATACGAACTACCACATGTACTTCACACACCCCCAGGAAAAATACTAACACTAAAAAAACCTGTACACCTGGAAGCCCCTTCCTTCATTTGGGTGGAGTGGCTGAAAACCAACTTGCATGATGTGCTTCAGTGAACACTGGCTCTTTGTTTGAACTTTGAGAAGAATGGGAGCTGTGTGAGATGATCTCATGACACCCAGTGTTTCAGTAAGGATGGGCCACGTACTAGGTCCAAGTAAACGTGGGAAATTGTTCTGAGCAAGGGAAAGGAAAGCAGCATGCCAGCCCAGTTTCTGATACACAAGGCTACAACACTATTTCTGTTGTTAGGTGAAAACTTTTAATGAAAAAGTTCCAAGTCATATAGATATAGTTGTGGAGGAGTACATGGGGATCTGATGCCAGCCTTTATCCTGAGAGCTATAGAACTGACACTGTAAAAGTGGCTTCAAGCCAGATAACTTGTGAATGGTTTGGGAAGCAGAAAGAAGAAGACTAATACCTGCTTCCCCTTTACCATCATGGCAGGCTTGCATGTATGTCTGGTGTCCAGTTCTGCAGATTGCCACGTCCAGAAATCCAGAATGTGGGAGCAGTTGGTAGGTGATAGTGAATGTGGAGGTCCAGGTCACTATTCCATTTCATTGCTATAAGATGATGAATCCCACTGATGTACAGTCATCTGTGCTTTATCCAGGTAGTTTACATATCTTCCAGTAGGAGTCTCTTGGGATTTCATCCTTTCCCATTACTCACATTGCTATTAAAAAGCAATAAAAAAGAATTTGATTGCTCTTCTTTCTTTGACTGGAGAGTTCAAGCTTAAGAGGTATGTGCTTGTGACCTCATTTTTCCCTCAGATGTGCGTACGTCTGTTGAACTATTATGTGTAGTTCGCTCTTTGTGTCTTTCTAACTGTACTTGGCATCCCGAAAAATATTTAAACTTAAACATCAGGTTTGAGATCATTTTTATGTTACATAACATGAATGGATTTATTTTTTGTTCCAGTTTTTACAGTTTTAGAGCTTTAAATGTTTTACAGTTTTTACATTTCCAATTAAGAGCCAGTATATCTATATTACCTCTTGCACACCTTTTACGAACTGTCTGAGCAAACAACTTGTACGCTAAATGCAAGCCAAACATAGCAGCAGAAAGATGGAGATACCCCAACATCTTTCCCTCCAGCCTAAGGGGTATTTGGAACTTAAGGAAGGTACTGTTTATTGTGATAATTACAACTCTAAATAAATTCCCTAATAAATCTCTGTCAAATTCAAGATAGTTTGGTTCTGAAACTCAACTAGATGCCTCTACTCTCTTTGCATTCCCTGTTAAAACTTCCCCATTATAGTTTTGGGTGTTGTTAAGCCCATCATAACATATTTTTTTAATACAGGCTATCATTTAATTATGTTCATAATGACTGACAGTTATCTAGCATAATATATAATCTCACAGTAAAATACATTAAATTAACAATATTCCAGTGCTATATGATAGAATTCTTATTGAAGGTGGTATTTCCCCATGGCGTATGAATAGTATATAAAGTTTAGATATGTTATAGTAAGTTACATATTCCTAATCAGGAAAGATAGTTCCCTCTTCACTCTTTTCCTTTAACCTAGAGCACAAGGGGATTTGGAGAGATTTAAATGAAATATTTCAAAAAATCAGATAGTCAAGGATTCTCATTATCCTGCTACTCCCATTTGACTTTCCACCCCTCTACAGTTTTGTTTCCTTTGTGAAAAACTGCTCATTTATTTTGTGAGTCTTAACAAGATCCAAGGCCTTGAAGTTCTGGCTCTTGGAGGTTGAAGATCCTAGAGAAAATTGAGACTCGTATTGACTGAGGTTTTCTTGGTGTTATCCAATAATGCCCATGTCAGGGTTGTCATTGTATTTTGACTTCTGAAAAAAATACCTCCATAAAATGTACTGCAAATTTCAATTAAATGTGATATTTTGCTCCCTAGTTCTCACAGAGGCTTTTTTAGAGCATACTAATTCCACAGAGAACCAACAGCCAAAACTCTTGTCTAACTATGGACATGTGAACTGAAGAGAAGGAGACAATGCTGAGTCTCACTGATGCCTTTGAACAGTCTCCCAGTTGCTTTTTTGATGCAAATGTAGGGCAGGCAGAGGTCTAAAAGGATGATGATTCACTGATGCATATGATGTGTGCACAGGTGGACCTGGATAATAGCTTCCCCACATTCACCCAACTGCTTGTGGTACATGGTGAGAATAGGGCATGCAACAAGTGAAGTACCCTTTGAGAGGGGTACCTCTGCAGCTCTTGCTCACATTCTTCAGTCCCAATGTCACCAGAGCTAGTGACAAGCTTGTGTGTTTACAGAGAGCTGTGTGGCATTTTGTTCAGCCAAAGGGTGGACTCAATGATCTCAGAAGTCTTTTCCAACCTAAATGATTCTAATATTCTATTCTATCATTCTATGATTTCCCATCCTGAGCCTCCTGTTCTCACCTGACCAACATTCTCAGCAATGTCCACCTTTCAGGGTAGAATTTTCTATTCTTTACCCAGAGACAGCATATTACTTTGGTCTGCTTGTCATTTCTGCAGTTTTGATAAAATAACATTTGTTTTTTTAAAAAGAGTTCATAGCCTCAATTACCTGTTATTGACCAAATCCTGTCTTATTTTTTTTGAGCAGACAAAATAGTTCATGACTGAAATATAGCATGGGAATAGCCTTCAAGAAGGAGTGAGACATGAGCTTGTTTTCATATAAATTGTTTTACTGAATTCCATCCCTTCAAAGTTACATTGTACTGTGCATTCCTCATGCCAGGGTCCAGCCCAGAAACAAACTGGTTCCTGAGTTTGTCTAAACATCAAAGAAACTGTTCTGTAAAAGTCTCTATCTGAGTATGGTCTTATTGTGTAAGACACTATTCGGTTAAAGCAAGGTGTATCGAGATCTCGTCTCTGGGAGACAGCTAATAGCTAAAGAACAGTGTATCTATTGGTGATTATAAATGCATTAAAATCCTCAGAACCATTTAGTTTTAAACAAGTTCTTGCAACACATTTTCTATATGTGTGCAAATTTCCACATTACCTAGAAACCTTTTACTTGTTGTCTTCTACCCCCATGCCATCCATCGCAGTTGCATGCTCGTATTCCTCATTAGAAACATAGGAGGAAACATTATTTTGTGCCATTGGGGAAGATACCAAAAAGACTTTAGAAGTTCCTGAGGACTTGCAAAACTACATTGCACTTCTGTACTAATTACCCAATTCTTTTTAGGTTATTGTACCTGTACCTGCTGCTTGCAATTGTTTGAAAGCATGTAGAGCTAAAGTCAGCAACACTAAAGCTGAGCGTCCACTCAGTTGAAGGTGTTCATTCAGGTTTTGGAACAGCTCTGAATAGGCACTCAATATGCCGTTCAAAGGTTCATGAGAACTTGGGAAGCAAAATGCATTGATGGCCTTAGAGCATGAGTTGCCACTGAAGTACAGCAGACCAAGATATTCAATAATAGAGAATAGTCAGATGAGGTGTTGCAGGTGTTAATCTGATGCACTGAAAACGAGAAGCTGATAGAAAAATGAATGTAAAAAGATAATATACAGATGGGCCATCTAGAGATATCATTTTAGCAGCAACTTTTCAGGCTAAATAGTTGCTTGTGATCAGCAGGATAAATCACACAGTATTGCTTCTGTTCACATATTAGGTAATATATTTGTAGCTTAATTGAGTAAACATGCATATTTAAAATTCAGAGAGTAGAATGTTTGTAAGAAGCTAATGGATGAAAGAAACAAACTTAAAGTAAAATCAATGTGATGCAAAATAACCTTGCACTTTTTATCCAGTTTACCCAGGCTTAGCAGATTCTGATTGGCACAAGCAACATGACAATATTTTGTACATAAAAAGAAATGCACAGCCAGGTAGTTTCCTATTGAGAACCTTTGAAGAACATGCAGTTTGTGAATTGACAAGTGATAGGCCTCAAAATACTTAAATATGATTCTGGGGATGCTGGTGGCTTCACACTGATAAAGAGTGGGTTTAGATTAGATATTGGAAGAAATACTTTACATGAGGGTGGTGAAGCACTGGAAGCAGTTGCCCAGAGAATTTGTGGATGACTCATCCTTGGAAGTGTTCAAGAGCAGGTTGGATGGGGCCCTGAGCAACCTGGTCTAATGGATAGCATCCCTGCCTGTAGTAGGGGGTTTAGAACTAGATGATTTTTAAGGTCCCTTCCAACCCAGACCATTCTATCATTCTATGATATCTCTTTTTCTAGGCTTTTTTTTTTTTTTTACCATAGTTAGAGTTATTCAGAGGTCCCAGAGGAGACATTTCATAGAAAACAGACATCTGAAAGGCATTTGTAAATGTCAAACCCTGGTCCCATTAGTGACAAAAAATTCAACAACTTCGTTTGAATGGTGTGATTTATCTAGGGAGAGTAATGACATGCAAGTTGTCCATAGCCTCAAGACCTCTCACAGTGCTGGTACGTCCAGTTGTGCTACATCCAATGATCAGTTTATTAAAGGGACTTGGAGATAAATTAATTATTTAAAATTACAATAAATTGAGAATTCAGTCTTCCCTCCCTTAACAGATGTAAGGTTCTTGTGATTACCATTAGATCCTCAATACCAGATATTGTCAAACTCTTATCTGAAAGACGTGTTTCAGAAAACCTTAAAGTGAATTAAATAAAGCTTATAAATCACAAATTACTTTTAAGTAATTGTCCTTGTTTCAGCCAAGGACAGTTAATTTTTTGCCATGAGGGAACCTGGAGCTGTGGGGGCATGACCAAGACCCTATTTGATACTATCTCATGTGAGGGAAAGGGGCTCTCTGTCTCTTTTCTGAGAAGAAGGGTTTTCCTTCAGGTGGAGCAAACATAGTGGACAGAGCAGTGGGTGACACTGATCCCGACTGGAGGGAGTGGTTTGGGTGGCGTGGCTGCAGTCAGGCTAACCTCCACACTCTCTCTTTTGTACTCTTTTGCTATTAATACTGTTGTTGTTACTGTTACTGTTCATTTTTTTAATCTCATTGCTGTTTCCAGTAATTTTTTTTATCTCAACTCATGACCTTTGGCTTTTGTGCTTTCAGTTGGAGGGGGAGGGGAGTGGCTCATGGTTTTTAGCTGCAGTAAATCACGACAGTAATGCAGAACTCTGTAGTGTTGAACAGGTCTGTTGGTAGTGACTTTGATTGGCTTATCCAGGCATAGATGTCCAATACAGATTACTGTAAAACATGTTACTGAAACAAAAGAAAGCTAGGCCTGGCTTGTAGGAAAGCAATTACACTCCCTATAATGACTGTTGGTGTTACAGTGGTATGTTCCAAACTTCTATGAAATCCAAATTCTTACGTGTTTCCACCTCTTCTTGTTAATTGGAAATTGATACATATAAGGGTGCTGAGAAGTCTGCCTGGATTTAAAATGATCTAAAGAATACTACCCTGAGCATAAACAACCATGAGTAAATGACAATATAAAAACCACTGTCCAATGCTCTGGCACATTTATCCATTAAAAAGGATTATATTCAGGTTCTTGCTGTTAAACAAGAGATGGCTAAGATTTGAATAAGAAAGAGATTTGAACAAGCCCAGTATATGATTCAAACTTACCTTCACAAATACTAATGATAGCCAGGAATGAAAATTGGAATCTACAATCAGTCAGTCCATACTCAAGGGAACAAGAATATGATTAAAATCATTTCAAGTCCAGGACTATACACACATTTATTTTTGCGGTCTCACTGGCTACCAACCAAAAGCAAAACTAGGGCCCAGCTATGTGCCCTCCATAATTGCAGCTATGCTGCTGATCAGTGACAACCCACCAGAAAAGGAAAGTTCCCATCTGGCAGAGGTTTTCTGAATTACCTGCGGGGAAAAGAAGACCTGAGTAGGGAAAGATCCTAAACAAAATATAGCCCTCTGTATTTGAGCCTGCCATGTAAGTTGTCAGCTGGGGTAGGGCTATATGACCTCTCGAAGGAGGAATAGATATTGAAGTATTTCTTCATCACACATAAACTTGAGGAATTGTTAAAGCTCTGAAAATACTTTTGCAGAAACAATTGATAAAAATTCTTGGTTGCCATTTCTATAGTTTTAGGAAGATTTCATCCCCAAGGGAAATTAATCAAGCCACATTAATACATACTCAGAAGACACACAAGTCACAACTGACATCTGGTATGGTGATCGTTCATGTCATTCCACAAAAGCTTTCTCTCTCTGAACAGTCTTTCATAAGCCACTACTAAACTTCTCCTCAAAAGTGGAAAGTCTCATCAGATAAATCTTACCAGTCATAAAGACTTTATCTCTGGGGTCTGACAGCTGTTTTCTGATTGTTCTTACTACTTCAGTTCTGTATACTTTAACTCCAAGATTTCAGTGTGATTTTCAGATATCTACCACAAAGCCCTAAGTTTCCACTTTTATGTTTCTTCATTTTAGAGCTGAAGTATTCTCTTCAATTCTCAGTTTTTAAAATAAGTTACTAAAATGGAAAAGGCTACCTATTCCAAGAATAGATGTGTATATATCTTATCCAAAGTAGGTTAACTTCTACCCAAAGAGTTTATTGGCATTTGAATTACCGTACTCTGTCTTTGCTGGATGGCAAGTGACTCACTCTGAATTATTGTACGTTAGGATGTTGGAGCTGTGTGTAAAGTTATTCTATTCTTCAATTTTTTCCATTTTTTTTTGTTCTAAATTTAAAACTTGCATTTTTTATATCCAATTTTAGTGGTGTAATACTTGGAATATTTCTTCTTTCTCTAGAAAAACTTTATAGGAACAATTCAGAAAAGGGGGAGAGAACAGCATTGTGGAAGACCTGAAACAGAATACTGTGAAAGATTTAATAATAACTTTATTAGAGTCTAGAGATTGTTGAAAAGTAAAAAATTTGTAGAGCAGAATTAGGAGTGTTTACCTGGAAACTTGTTACAGTATTTGTTGTTTTCTGAAAAGAAGGTTCATGCAGACATTTATATGAGAAAATTATTTTACCCGGCCCAATTGTTTATTTTAGTTTTGAAAATGTATCTCCACTGGATTCTGAAATTCATTTCAATGCAAGTTGAAGGAAAATGACTTTACATTTTATGCATATAGAATAATCTAGAAGATTTTATAATGAACTTGGATTTTTTTTTTCTGTCTGTGCTGGAGTGATTCTATATTAACATAGATATCACTTACTCAGCTGAGTTGTATTACTGTCTCTTCTATCTCAACAATGACAGACTAAAGGACAGAAGAACAGTTCAAGAATATCTATGGCAAATGCAATGCCAACCTTCATCAGCTGTGACAAATATGCAGTACTACACTACCAACCTTTTATGTGCTGTAAATAAACCCACATCCTGCTTTGCCTAACTCCTTTGAGATACCACTTCCCTCAAAAAAACCCACAGTCCTTAGGTCCTCAACAATATTTGCAGATTGAAATGTGCTTATGGATCTTACTGTAGCCTACAACTAGGTTCAGTGACCAGATTGATGTATTTTACTGTCTCACTCTGCTTTATCCCATCCTGTTCTTGAATTGCCATCTATCTCTTCTGGGTAGGGACATTCTGGATACAAACAGGAATCCTCCATCTTTATAGTGCTGATGGCAGTAGTAGCATTGATACAGTTTGTGAAGTACTGTTCCTGTACAAAGGATTAGCCATTTTTTACCTTGAGCTTTGGTTTGAGTGGTTTATTATCTTCCTAATTCAGAACTGTTTTAGGAGGCTCGAAGCAATCTGTAGGATCTCAGCCTGGTTTTCTCCATGTTCCAGTCTATTCCTCTCCCCACTTGACTGCTTATACTCCAGAGAAGAGCAGGGTCCTCTTCTAGTCTCAAATACCTCAAAGGAGAGAATCATGAATGAATCTGACCCCAAAATATATTTCATAGTAATTTCTAGTGGACCAGATCTGGAGGTTTTCTAAGTCAGCAATATTCAGCCTCCAGGAAAAACTATAATACTTTTTAACTTCTGCTCAGAATAATTGCTGTTGGTCTAATTTTTGATGTGCCAATGAGAGTAAGTAGCTAGTTGTTTACTCCTTTTGCAGTGCCCACCTTAGCAATAACACCACTAAAGCAACAATATCATTAAATCATTTTCCCAGAGGAGATAATAGACAACGATAAAGTGAAAAAAAACCCCCATAAATATAAATTACATTAGTCTTGGAGAATATCACTTGTTTGTTCAGTAGGAAGAAAAAAACAGCAATTATCAGAAACCTTTCAGTTCCTGAGGATGAAAGGTTAAAACACCCATGAACTCCACCTAACTACAGGTTTTATTTGGAAAAAATATAGACTCAGAGAGACCCTGTCCTTGCACAGCTGAAATGCCCTTTCTCCTGTTTCAGTTCCCACTGGAGTAATTAGCTATGGTAGAAGTTCAAAAGTGGTTGCCTGACATTTATGATTAGAATTGATAATTACAGAGTGCTAAAATATTTCATTTATTAGGAACTATATTTCTACTTAAAATCTCTCTTTCACCTACATTTTTGCATTTATGGTTACAATTAATACCTACAAATATAAAAAAATACATGCTCTCCCTATTTTTCATTGTGCTCAGATGATGCAATTTGTAGCACTTCAGGTCTGGTTATTTGGTTGTTATCTTTTATATAATCAATGAGAGTTCTGTCCAGCAACAGAGGCTCTTCACGCAGTACTGTGAATAGTCCCACTGAAATCAGAGCCTCATTCATCATGCTTGGTGATTATGGTTTGGTAGATCGGGCCAGATCTCATAACTCTCTACCATACCCCCTCGCCCCTCCCCACTTCCTAAGGGTATTTTAAAACCATTTGGAAGAGAAAAATATATATTAAATCTCTAAAAATGGTAACAATTGTTCATATATCAGGATTTAGCTTTTAAGGACACTGGAAGGGATCATTTGTGGACTTTATGTATAACACCCTCAGTAATACTGTCATTCAATGATACCCTCTGTTAAGTGACAACACTTGTATTCAACTAAATTAAAGGTCTGAAAAAACATTAAGTTCTTTAATTTTTCAAGAGTCTGAGCCTTTAACTAACACATTGCCTCATAATGGATTTCAATGACTAATCAACTTAATTTTGAAAACGCGTCAAGATTTAAGTTCCAAAAATTGCTCTTGACAATATCTCTCTAAATTAGTCTTTGCTTTTGCCTACACTAATTACTGTTTTATCTATATACTATAGAACTCAGAGAGGGTTGTCAGTAATAAAATTATTAAAAATATATTGTTAGCAAGCACTTAGGTTAAAATTACTTTTACTGTAATTTTTTAATCATCAACTGTCAGTGATTTGAGTCATGCATGATTTACAATGAAATCTGCATTTCTAACTCCCAAAGGAGATAGATTATTCTGTTCACTTATGCTAACAAAGAGTACTCCAACAAGTCTTTGGGATCATAAAGTGGAAGACTACCTACCCAGTCATAAATTATAAGCAGTCTCATTAATTTATTTCAGGTATGCACATGAAGGATTTTTTATAACCACAGTTGCTGTAAGGCAGGTAGAGTGCCTAGCAGCATGCAGGGATTCCAGAGAGGCTTGTGATCTTCTTATCCTGCTGTGTTCAAAGTTTCAAGGATTGTCTTGAAGCAAATGTTTGATGGATAGCATACAGTGCTCCTCCATCCGGCACTGTGAGTCATCGCATTGTGTATTGTACAAGTTTATTCAACTTCCACAGAGCAGCATATCCCACACAGAGACCTAAGTGTTTCTTTTTCCTCTCTCTAAGGACAAACTTTCTGATTCTACTTTATATTCTTTGTCCAGAGCTTCTGAAGTGGAATAGAGTTCCAAATGGGGAGATGGTGACTTGACTCTGCTTTTTTTTCCCTTCACATGAAGAAATAAGCCTTGATTAATGATGAGTTTCTGTTCACAGTGTTCTTTCTTTTAAAAGGCAAAACCTGTTCTCTGTGTGTGTGGAAAACAGCAGATTGACAGCCCTGGGAGACTGAAAGCCCTCTGTTTATCCCCAGTACAGATACAGCACAACTAGCAAAAATGCAACTTTCCATAAGATATCCTATCAATGTATTTCAGCAGCAGTCTACATGGCCAGGGAAACATTCAGAATTCTAGAAGTCACTGTAGTTATTCAGCTTATCTGGTGCTTTGTCTTTGCTAAAGCTACTGACCACAGCAATGGCAATTTCTGTGATCTGGATGACTGAGAACATTTGCTTTATTTGAACAGTCATCACATGGTAGTAACTTTCATTTAAGACTGATTTGGTCTGAATTTGAACCATATTTCATAGACAAATACCTTAATGTCTTGTATCCAGTCACATGAGCCTTTCGGCTACTCTAAGTGTCCCTTCCCTTAAAAGGAAAAGAAAGAGAGGTTATTTTTTGCGGTTTTTTGAATGGGGAGGGGAATCTTGGCCAATCACATTCATTTCAGTACTTGGGTGCCTCTTTGAAACTGATGGGAATGTACCATGAGTGACTCTTCTTGCACAGCTATAAAATTCGGTGAGTTCAGAAGGAATTGCAGGTAGAGCAGCCTGAACATATGAGTGTGAATAAGAGGTTATTTGCACACTGATTATTGCAAAAGATTTCTACAGATGCCTATTAGGAGACTTATAGATCGTAAAATGCCTTAGTACCACTCTGGGAAGCGGTATGCCAGAGATGAAAATTATTGGTTTCTTAGAACATTCCTGTTTCAAGGAAGCCAAAATTGAATCATCATTCTGTGGTGGGGACAGGAAAAGGAACACATTGGCTAGATATATGGCTGTCCTAGGACAGCAGGCATTGGTGAGGGAGGAAAGAACCTGCAGAGGAAAGGTGACAAGAAAAACACTTCCAGACCTTTCTTAATGTCCTATGCCTGGCACTTAGTACTCAGAAACTGAGTTTAAAATTACGAGACTGTCATGAATTTTGGTCAGGGATCTGCTCAGGCAGCCTAACTGAAATATACTTTTCTTTTTTTTTCCACTGAAAATAAGGTTCTGTAGCAGCCTGATGCAAGGAATTCAGCAGTTGCAGAAATTACTGAGGGGACATTTGGTCTTTGTGAACATGCAGTGAAGTGCTACCTTGCACTACTACAATGGTAGTATATGATTAATATTGCAATTAAAAGCTCGTGTTTCTTCCCTGTGAACCCAGATACTGAGCTGTCTGAAACCTGATTCAAGAGATCTTGCTGCAGCTGCAGTGTTCTTGGTACAAGTCCCCTGTGCTTTTATAACACTGTAACTAATATTTCAATGCTGTGCTATTCCCAAAGTCCCCAAATCTTATTTAATCTTTCTTTTTTTTTTTCTTTCTGTTTTCCCACTTTCTAGAAATAACATTTTTTTCAAGGATGTGAATATTCTCTCCATGTCAGTGAAGGTCTACCTAATGCTGAGCTCTCTTATTTCTGTATTTCCCCTCTGAATTCTAGAGCATGACAGCAATTCCCTCAGTTCTACAAGACAAGGAGGGAACTAATACCATGAAAGATAGGAAGAGTTTGGGCCATTGAAGGCCCTTACAAAATCTTTTCACCCAGCTCTAGAATCTGTAGAAGCCCAAGCATTTCTCATATATGCCTGATGAAGAATTTTAACACTGCTTTTGTGTCCTGATGGATTTCAAGAACACTGATGAGCTTTCTGAAAGCACATTTAGTAATTTGCAAAAAGTGCAAATTCAGGATACCTTGGGGTCTGGGGTTTTTTTGTAGGTTTGCTGAGAGTTTAACTCATCAGATACAGTTTTTTTAATGTTTCCCTGAGAAATATGCAAGATATGGGCTGTGAGTTTTCTCTCCTATCAAAATGAGTTTTCTAACTTCTTGGATGGCCAGTACAAGTATCTTTATGCCTCATCTATGAACACCATATCCTATCAAGAAAATCTCTTCTCCCAGTAACTGAGAAAAGTATTTCATCTGTTTGCAATTTCATGTGCTATCATGTGATAACAAGACTGTTATTTGGAAAAACTCTGTTCATTTTCATTTTTAGAATTGCAGTGCTTACTTAGTTGTCTGTTTAAATGTTCTTTGGTCCCCAAGGCCATTTTTAAATAAAGCCAAACTCAGTAACAAATATTTTAATGCTTTATTTGAATTGCTTTTAGCACACAAAGCATTTTGTTATTTGCAAACTTTTCTATCGGTTCATTTAAAAATTCAGAAACAAATTTAGATCAACTAGCATCATCTGAAATGTAGGTACTTGATTTTTACATTCATTTTGTCAGCTATACATCCCCCATACCATATGGTATGATACTTTCAGAGAGAAGCTAAATGTTTTCTGCACAGTAATTGTTTTCATTTCTATTAAAAGAGAAAGGCACAAATAACAGGTACAGTGAAGGTATGCAATCTTTGACATGTCACTAAATCCTTGATGTCTATTAAAACCCTAAACTTGCAATTCCCTTGACAGAGCACGTAGGAAGGCCTTTCTCCATCTGCTGTTTTTGCTGATGAGATGCCAAATATCTTTACAGATACTCTCATAGAAAAGGAAGGAAATACAATTACAGGAATCATGCTCTTAAAAACACCATTTAAGGAGAAAAAAAACAAGGTGAAGTGATTTTATATATATGAAATCACCTCAGAGATTGATTACAAATTATGTTCCTTCACAATGTAAAAGAGTGATAACTGATTTTTATGTAGTCATGTAGATGATGTTTGAAGTGTCCATCATTCTCTGCTAATTCAGCTGTCCTCTTGCCTTAACTTTTACAGCTTAGAACAGAATAAGAAAACAGCTTTTATCAAGTTTAAACAAATCTAGTAGAAGTAACTGAACACGAATATTTTAATGAGAGGACCAGTGCTTTAAATGCTGTGACAACATGAAATCTTAAAATCATCCTAAATATTTGCCTTAGCCTCATCTAAAACAGTTTTATACTGTGGCATTGTATTTTAGATATAGGCATGGAGATGTGCTTTCAAAAGAACAGCAAATTGTTGAAAAAGGCATACTACTTGTTTTGCTCATTTGTAATGCACTGGTATGGAATTAAAGCATTTCCTTAGAGACTGAAATGATAATTATACCTTTTTTTTGCTAACACGTCTAAATCGAAATGTCCAGAGCCAGTCAGCTGACATATTTTGACATTTTTATTGATTTTTTTTTTTTTACAGAGAAGTTAATGTGACAAACAGGATTCAAGCAGCTTTAGACAGGAATTTCTTTCATATTCACAACCATTTACTTGAATTGAACTACAATCTTAAAAGCATCAAGTTGCTGAAAGAGTGTCTATGAAAATAAAACTACCTTTGTGTACCACAGGTGATACATTTTTTGTGCTCTCAAATATAGGTGTAAATTGAAACAGAGTAAAACTAGGAAGAGCAAACAGGAAAAGAATTAAAACACTATGTCTTTGTTGTTTCATTTTCTTTACTATGGAGTACAATCAATACTTTACAACAGGGTTAATACGGTCTCTTCAAACATGCTATTATTCTTTCAAAATAGCACAATAACTTTGTTAGTTATGCTGTCTGCAGTCTTTCCAATGTGACAGGATTGTGTGGGTGTTCAGATTGTAAGTAATTTTCTTGGTGCCCTCTGTTGCAGTATTATTTGTGAGTGCTAACAATAGCAGCTAGCACCACACAGCTGCACCAAATTGGAGTGGTGGAAGTTCTAATTCTAATTAGTATAATTAGCACAAACAAAAAAATGCCCCACACTGAGAGACTTACTGTTTCTGCTTAGTAGTTATAATATTCAGATTCCACATCTGCCAGTTGTTTACTCTTCCAGTGAGGTTGTAGTGGTTGATTTCTTTTTTTTTTTCTTCAGTGACATTCAGGTGCACTGAAAGGTTATTTTAAAACATGGCCTAGAGACTGATCTGGTAACTAGGTGTTTGTATTCCTTCTCGTACCTTACTTTTGCAAAGCATCTGTTTTGTAAATAAATGTGAGTAAGCATTGGCCCCGTTTGGTGTAGCAGTACCTCCTGTTTTTTGTTTTCAGATGAATTCTGTGTTCGCAAGACACGAAGAGAGATTTTTTCCTTTGCAAGGGAATCAAGATGACCAAGTTCAGAAATAACCATTGTGGCCAGCTACAACGCTGTGTTGAGCACTTCAATCAAATAGCCAATGGCCAGCCTATGTGAGGGGAGGAAGAATGCCATCAAAATTACTGTTTGATGAGATTTGAATATCTTAGAGACTCACTTTAGAATTGGCTTGGATCCCAGGGACTATCACCCCGCATAACTTTGTCAACATCCTAATCCTGGGCAAAAATCTTAATTGTCTTTCTTTTTTTTTTTTAAACTTGGTCAAGTCTTGGTATTCTAACTATCTCCTCATCACTATTTCTTTTTATAATCCAGAGCGCCAGTATCCTGACCAAATAGTCTTTCATTTGTCTTTGATCACACATATCACCTTACTAAAAGGGTAGAAATGTGATGTACTTACTTACAATGAGAAATAGCTGCAAGTAGCTGCATTCATGCGGAAAAGTGCAACTCAGCTCTACTTTGCTATGCAAAGGTATGCTCAGTAACATTCAGTACCACTGAATGTTAATGTTACTTATATGGCTGGTCCCAATGGACAAAATATGGCAGAAATCATAATCTAAGAGGCAATTACTTAACACAGAAAGGATAAATGTGTTGGCTGGTGCTTATTAAAATGGAAGAACTGAGTAAAATGTTATCTTTTGCAATTAAGTCAGTGTTGGGCAATCCAAACTGATTCACCTGCCAAAGTCACAAGTGGTCATATCTGCACAAAGTGATAATTTTTCTATCCCTTTTCTTGTCAAGATTGAGTCAATCATCATGTGACAGACCACCCATGTGTAAAAAGATATATGTCTGGCGGGAGCTGATATGGGACCTGCAGATGGGTTTACTGGCTTTGAAAGGCAAGTAATTTTCCAATAATACTTCCTGTAGACGATAAGGCCCTGATACTTTTCAGATGAACAGTAATTAGGCCATTATTTGAGGTCTTAGATACTGCAGCTGATAACTGTGTAAGTTATAGTCTTTTTCTAAATTGCCCTTTCATCTTTTAGTCTGGCTTAATGTCTGGATACACCACTGAATGAATCACTCACATTAATTGTCAACTTATTAGCTGCATGAGTTGTTTGTAATTTCTTCTCTCTACATTAGCTTAACCTCATATATCCATTATTAATAGTATTATATCCAGTATTAATAGTTTTATAGAAGCACCCACTTACAGCTAGGTACTGTGCAAATATATATAAAAACACAAACCCACAAAGCATAGAAGCTGAAGAAAAATAAAATTAATGACCTCATTACTCCAGTTTGAATCTCTGTAACAGCAAGTGATTCTCAACACTGGAATTTTGTTTCTGCAACTTACCTCTTACTTAGATGTTTCTCATTCTCTGTATCTGGTTCAAAGAACTTGTATTTCCTCAAATATTTTTAAATGAAACAAGTATAACATTTCTAGTCGTCCTTTTTTGTGTAAAAGGATCTAACTTCAGCACTTACATAATTACTAGATTTGATATGTCACAAATGTACATTGCTCAGTTAGAATATTCTGAAATATTCATTTGAGGTCCAGTAGTTCATTTCTGCTTCTTTCCAGGTTTTTTTTACGTGATCAGTTTCCCATAAGTACTTAGCAAGAATCAGATGATCTGAACTAGAATAAGTAGTTCTTGGTATGGATCTCATGCAAAATGAAATATTCCCCAGGAACTACAGAGAAAAGAGTTATATATACAGAAAGAAGGAATTAAACATACAGAAGAATTAAAAGTGTACAAGCATCAGTGAATGAATAAGTATACGTTCTCATACACACATTTTCTTCCTAGGAATTTTAAGACACTTGGGAGTAAGAGATTGAGATGTTTGCAAGAGTCTTCTGAAGGATGTAAATAGATAGGTCACCATAAAAATCTGAGAACTGAAAGAAAACAGCTTACCAGGTTTTCCAGATGGTTAGAAGAAAATGTAACAGCAGCAAACAGCAGAAGTTGGGAAGGGTGGAAGAAGACGAGGGCAGGGCAACAGCCTCTGGCTTTTTTCTGCTGTGGAGATGGGTGTCCAGTAAGGATTGAAGACCTCAGAACAAAGAAGATAGGAATGAGATAAGTCCCAAGGGGCAAGGTCTGGAGAATTTCACCTGGGATAAAAAAAGAAGGCAAATGATTGAAAATAAGTGTTATGACAGAGTACTTTAGGAACGGAATAGGACATGCAGACAGTGTGAATGTACAATAGCTGAAGTGAACACTATGGTAGTGGGAGAGCACTGGATGAAGAATTGAAGAGTTTGTTAAGATAATATTTATTTATGGTTAATCAAGGGAATTGGAAGGCAAGTTCTGACTGATCCATCCTGTCAGAAGCCTGGCTCTGTGTGTCAAGCGTATGCACTGCCTTAACCCACAGAAACATCCTGACTGGCTTTTGTGTTCGTGTTCACCCCCAACTGGGGATATCCTTGGTCCAGAGGAGTTAAAAGCATTAGATGAAAAGTGTTAAAATGCCTCTAATTACACTGCATTTACACTTACAGTTAGCCTGATAGAAGTCATGCAGTTAAAAAAATCCAACAGATAAACACAAAATATTCTCATGATTTTTTGGGGTTTATTCTCCTTAAGTGACCGACCATTTGCATGGACCTCTGTCAGGACATAGCTAACTGGAGCAGAAAGATATCAGCACTTCTCACTACCTGCTTCTGCATACTAGTTGAAGATAACTGTGTGTTCTTTACTTCACCACAGTATACGCAGGTAAGTCTTATCTGATAGTCACTTGAAGCAGGCCAAGTTTGCAGGGAAGCAAGCGAGGCATGTCCCTGTGATCCACACCACTAGACCTGTAGAGGGCCATGAGGTGTCTTAAAATACTTCATCCATTTTCAAGTGAGTGTATCTCTGTGTCTTACACAGGAGTTGCAGTGGTGGAATATTTTCTGCCTTGTTCCTCTTTCAGTCTTGCAACAGGGAGTAAAACATAACTTTAGACAGTACTAGTAAAGATAGAAGAATAAAATTGTACATAGTATGCCATATGTTGATTTGCAGCTAGGATGCAAACTCTGCCTTCAACAACATCTGTGTGAAACAGCTCTGCTATCCAGCTGCCATCACAGTTTTGTCTTTGGAAAAGGGAAAATGTTTCTACATCTGAGTTCATTTGAGGTACACACTCCGGGGGGGGGCCAGTTCTAGCATTATGTTTCCTGAAAACTTATGCCAATCATAAGTAAGACTTCAGATTTACCAGTAGAGCTTGTTATATAGAATGTCACTGTGTTAAATATTTGGTGTGGGCTTTCTATGAAAAAAAATAAATTGAGTATTTACTGTTGCATAAAACTGACCATTGAATTTTGTGGTTTCATAGAAAGGAGAAAATCCTTTAGTAAGTCAATTAACTGAAAATGATTGTGAAAAGTCATGACCTTTCCAAACCCGAGCTTTTTATACTGAGAATAAAAATATTGTTATGTATTATGTATCATAGGGAGTAGTGTTAGAATTACCTCAGAGGTAGGTGCCATAGCTCTGTGGTTGAGCTGGTCACAGGATTTCAGTGTTTTTGTTGGTTTGGTTGGTTTTTTTCTACATGTGTTTTTTCACAAATGTGCCATTTCAACATAACATTTTGACAGAGGCTCACACATCATCGTTATCACATTATCAAGGAAGAGCTCCAAGCTCAATTCTCTTTTCTGGTGACTCATAGCAAGTGATTTCACACATCCGAATTTCGCATATCTGAATTTCACAGATTCACAAATTCAGAGGTTCCTAAATAATCCGGACATTAAAATGTACAAGATGTCCTTTGTCCCATGTTATATTTGTAGCAAATGGACTCATACCTGCTTTCAGAGTCAAAATGTACTTAACTGAGTCCAAAACTCATACAGTTCACATGGAAATATTCAGAAAGTGCTTTTACTCCGTAGGACTGGAATCACATTTTTAAGACACATTTTTAAGTCATTACATTACACTCATTTCATAAACTACGAGTAGTAGAAAAGTCAGAGGTATGCCTGGAGTTCCTCTTTCCAAAACCCATGAAAAGGTGCAATAATAGAGCCACTGCTCCTCTGTCCTCTTCCAGAAACAGACATATCCAGTTTTTCTGCCTACTGCCCATGATCCTTATTGCAATCTGTGTTGGTTTAAAGGTAAATCGGTAGGAGAAATGAACCCAACTCAAAAGAGATATAAGTCAGAATTACAATTTAATAAAAATAATACGATAAATACAATTATATGGACAAACAATTGATTTTAACCCACAAAACCCAGATGTATAACCCAGCACTGTGGGACAGAAAAAGAATGGTGTTCGTTGGCCCCTGTGCTGAGCCCCACGTAGTCCTCTGAGTCCAAAGTAAAAGGAAAGGAAAACCTGTTGGTGAGAGTGCTGGTCACAGCCTGGTCGAGAGTGGTGGTTGCAGTCTGGTTGAGGTTCTGGTCCTCCTCTGGATCCAACAAGTGGACCCAGAAGTCCCAAGACCCCAAGATTATATACACTCAGGTTCGAGTGGGAATGCCCAGTACCTCCCCCAGAGCAGGGAGTTCCACAATGGGTGATTGTGAGTCATGAGATATTTTTGGAATCCTTGCTGGGTTATTAGCAGACATGACCCCTCAGGCTGGTTGTGGAGGTGCTAATGACACCCCAGAGGGGAGTCATCACACCTGAGTCATTTGTGTGAGGATAGGAACATCCTCCTGTCTCACAGGCTTCCTAATCCAGCTTAGAGTTTGAGGGGTCAGTTGTGCTCTGAGTAGCTGCTGCAGATGGTCTATTGTTAACAATTTCTGGGAAATGAAACAGAGGGTGTAGAATACATGGTTTATGTTACACCCACATAGTGATGAACTGGTCCCGGCTGCTCTAACTGGGACACAAGCATTTATGCCATGCATAAATATCTTTCTTTGCATGCTGTTTTTAGGATCATTCAAAACAAAACAAAACAACCAAAGAAATGAAAAACAACCTCAAACACAATTAGTTATTTTTTCTTAAGCTAAACTCACCTTGTGCCACAGTTACTATTCAGATATCCATTTATTAAATGGAGCTATGCAAGAGATATTATTTATTTTGTAACTGCAGGTCAAACAAAACTATATTAGTGTGGTTAATGGGATGCATTAGTAGTATCACAGCATCTCAGAGACTTGTCATGAGTTAGAGCTATGTGGTGTCTCAGGCTGCATCCTCAGAGCACGGGAAAACGATCCCTCCTCCAAAGATGAGGTGGTCTAGGATGAAGGACATCAAACATGTACAAACAGTTCTATCTGTAAAAGGAAATAATGTCTCAGTGACTGAACATCAGATGCCCAGATGCTTTCGAGGATACCTTCATATGAAAGAAATATTGAAACTGCTTATGTACTGTGAGTTCTGGTTTCCACATTCTCTGGAGAGGAAAAATGGCTTGGAAGCAGATTTCTCTGTGCCCACAAGTTCTTGATTGTATTTTAGTCCCTTTGAAGACCAGAAATATATACAGAAAAATCACTTCTTCCTTTCCTAATGAAATGAAAGGAAGCTCTTTGCATAGGCTGCTATTCCTTATTTTGCACTCCCAGACACTTTAGGTCTCTATTGTATAGACTCTGTAATTACTTTTTTAATATATTTTTCCATATAGAAATACCTTCAAATCACCAAGGGGCTGAAAATTGCAGAGAAGAGCAGGATGGCGTATCAGTTTATTGCTGCTCCTGCTGGTATTTGTGATGAGATGCCAATGACAGGTTGGCTAAGGCCTTTAGAGCCCCTACCCCCTCTTCCTGGCACTGCTGAAGCTGTAAGGGAACTCCCCAGAATACCTGTGTGCTGCATAGGAGCATGCTGTCCCCTCGTCTTTGCAGACTCAGCACACCCTCACACAAATGTATACACGCAGATAGTCTAATGTAAATCAGAGCTGCCCATCCAGCAGACTGCATGTACTTGCTGTAAATCGATACTGTGCATTATAGGTCTGTGTCAGTGTAAAATCTCATTTTTAAATCTATAGAATTCAGGCAAGTAAAATTAAAGTTCCAATCACTTCACAGAATCATAGCATGGTTTGGGTTGGAAGAGAACTTAAGAGATCATCTAGTTCCAACCACTCCTGCTGTGAGCAGGCAAACCTTCCACTAGATCGAGTTGCTCAAAGCCCCATCCAACATGGCCTTGAACACTTCCAGGGATGGGGCATCCACAGCTTCTCTGGACAGCCTGTTCCAGTGCCTCACCATCCTCACAGTAAAGAATTTCTTCCTAATATGCAATCTAAATCTACCCTCTTTAAGTTTAAAGCTGATCCCCCTTGTCCTGTCATTACATGCTCGTGCAAAAAGTCCTTTCCATCTCTCCAGTAAGCCCCTTTTAGGTACTGGAAGGCTTCTGTAAAGTACCCCGAAGCCTTCTCTTCTGTAGGCTGAACAACGCCAACTCTCTCAGGCTGTCTTCGTAGGAGGCACGTTCCATCCTTCTGATCATCCTCATGGCCCTCCTCTGGACCTGCTCCAACAAGTCCACATGCTTCTTTTGTGGGGGGCCCCAGAAGTGGATGCAGTACTCCAAGTGGAGTCTAACGAGGGCAGAGTAGGGGGAGAAAATCATCTCCCTGCACACTTCTTTTGATGTAGACCAGGATATGGTTGGCTTTCTGGGCTGCAAGAGCACATTGCTGGCTCATGTTGAGCTTCTTGTCAACAACACCCCAAGTCCTTCTCCTCAGAGCTGCTCTCAATCCATTCTCCACCCAGCCTGTATTTGGAATTGCCCTGACCCACATTCAGGACTTTGCACTTGGCCTTGTTCACTTGATCCCCTTGACATAAAAAATATAGTATTTCATTACATGTTTATTTTTAGTGCATGTACAATGCAACATGAGGGACTTAATGTTGCCATGGGAACCATGACTTTGAATTCCTCTTTTTTTTATATGATGTTTTATAAAAAACAAAAAGTGTACAGAAAGATCATGGACAAAAAATATTGGACAGAACTCAAGTTAGTGGTACATGAGTATGATTAACATGACTGGGAGAATAACAAACCTAAAATACTTTCAGTCTTAAATAGTAAACATAATTATAATTTGCTAAACATGATGAGTTTGAGTACAACTAGATGGATCTGGCAACAGAATTCCATATGATTGAACATATATGTCTCAGATTTTATATATCTGCCCCAAATTTTTTTTAACTAGCCCCTGAACATGATCTTTTCTCTACCATTCTGTTGCAAAACAAAAACAAATAGCTATCAAAAGAAACAGAAGATTGGAACTATACTCCTGTGTGGAGATTCAACCCTAGCTGTTGAACATGGTAAAAAGATAATTTTTTCATATATGTTAATTTTTTAAATTATTTTTTCTCTATCAAAACATATTTATCCTGAGGCAGTTCTATTCTCTCTTCATTGCACAGTCTACTCCATGCATTCTGTAAAGAAAGTGTTATGACCACCAGTGTTATGTACCATTTCATAACTCTAGAAAGATAAAGACACAGCAGTAGATATGTTAATACAAACTTTTAAGCTTATTGTGCTCAATAAGGAGGACACTATTCTTTCAGCTGCATATTCAGACTGCCTGGAAAATGGAAGTTTCATAACTATCCTGTGGGTTCCAGGGAAAAAAGTACCTGAGACCTTTAACTTGTCTCTGATCTCTCCAAAGGAGGGGGCTGATACTGATGGAGAAGGTTCACTGCTGTGCCTTTGATTTCCATCCAGCCATAATCCCTGCCTGACATAACTCCTGTGTGAATGTTTTGCCCTATTCAGTTAACAGCAACATGAAGAAAGTCTGACTAGGTAGTTTTGAAGATGTTATTTACAAACACTGGATGAACATGCCTAAACTTTGCTATGCCTGTTATCTTTTGGCTGGTTTCTATGAGTTTCTGAAACAGTGAATAACTATTTACAGTTAATAAGACATTATATAAACTATTAGATACATACTAGTTTGATCTCATATAGTGCAAGGATATAATTGGCAGGCCACAGAATACTAGAGCTTTATTACTTCTGGGCTTTATTGGATGGTGATGTCACCAAAGAACATCCTTGATGGAGGCAAGCGCAACCTTTAATATAAAAGCATACAAAAAAGTTACTGGCAAATATGCATGTTCTGTTTACAAAACTCTAAGATCCATTATAGCATCTTTCTGGATAACAGTTTATTAGAATCAAAATAGTATCTGGGACAATATGTGGACATAGCATACCTCTACGAAACACTCCCCTGAAGAATTTAGGCCACTTAAAATAGATACTGGGACCTGAGTTTCATTAGTGGTATCACATATCTATTTTATTGCAGGTTGAGTACATAAATAATACATAAATAACATCTAGAACTGGGCTTAAAAAAAACTGGGCAAGATTTTAAATTCCTCTTCCAAGTCACTTGTGATTGATATGTTTTGTTACTGTTGCTTTTCTCTTTGGACAGCATAACATTTAAGGTTTTGCTGCAAACTACCTTTATGGAGAAACAGGGAAGAAACATTTGCAGGTACTCTTTAATATGTCCATTGATAAGTGTATCTTTGAGAAAATGGCAAAAATTCCAGTCTCCTAGTTCAGTATATCCTATTTATGGTTTTATTAACTTTTCTGCAGTGATATTCAATGAATCAAGGATTACTAATTATGGGTGTTTTCCAGGAGTGTGAAATTCTGAGTAACAGGACTGCTGCTGGAGGTTCTTCTCAGACTGCTGCTCTAAAAGTTGTCTGCTACTCTCTTGGTGGTGCCACCAGTTTCTTTACGCTTGCACATGTCAAAATAATGTGAAGAAATCACATGGCCACTTTTGAAATCTTATTACAAGCACCTGATCACTCAGGCTAGTTTCTGTTGATTAAAAAGAAATGGTTTTAAATTAGGGATTATTAGAGAGCTCAGATAATTTTAAAGGGATACAACTGTTTTTCTACACACTGTGATTCTTTTCCCTTGCTTTCATAACCCGAAATCTATTCTCAGCTACACTGTGGAGTCTAAGAAAAAGTAGAACAAAACGCTTCTTTGTGCTCCCTCCCTTCAACCCTGTCTCTGCCCTCTGTTCCGGGCTCATGTTTGTACACAAGAGTATACATATCATTCATAGTGGCAGAAGCAAATCTGGATGAGCTGGGTCCCTTGCGGATGTGGAGCCAGAGGGCATGATCAAGCATGCAGCTGTTGACTGATGGCTCCTTCCTGCACAATGTGAAACTGAAGTAATTCTTTCTACTAGATAGTTTAGCTTATTGTTAGAAGAAAATTTCTTGGGTTTTATTTGGGTAATGTGCCTGCTGGAGGGGGTGTGCATAAAACTTTTTGCATCTGAGAGCACTGAGATGCGTAATATTAGTGTGATCATGATGTCGTCTTATTAGTAAGACAACTTGTCCTTTTTTGTCAGTGAATTGCAAAGATCTGTCAAGGCCCGGTTTAATCTACTCCCTGTAATAGGATTTGTCTGTAGCTTGAGGAAACAGAAGCTTGTAATGCATAGGGTTATTAAGAGCAAAATGTAAGCTATTTGAGACTCTTTAATAAAATATAATATCAGTATATTCAAGAATATGGAAAGAGGGATCTAAATATTTCTTGTTACAGCCTTCAGATATCTTGTGAGAGGAGAATGATACCAATTAAAACATTTCTCTGAATTCTGGCCTTCCTCAAAGTTAAATATTGATGCAAGAAAGAGTTCCGTTCAAGAATCTCATTGCCACTGTTGTAACCATTAAACTAAATCCCTGCCCCATTCCAAGGCAAGGTTAATGTATTTAGGGAACCTTGTGAACAACAGCTTTAGTTGCTTTCATGTACACCCATGCATAGCCCTTCTGCAAACAAGGCAGCTTTAGACAAGGAAAGATACAGCTGCCAGGAGTACAAAGTATTCTGCCCTGTGAATTGCCTCACTTCCTATGTAATGAGCTTTCAGATGGCTGAAAGTATTTGCAGTCCCAAACCTCACTCACCTCCCTCAGCGCCTTGATAGGAAACAAAAAATTGAAAGCTTTAATTGCCTCTTTTTAAAGGGAGTTTTGGTGTCCAGAGCAAGCAATCAACACAAAGTGATTGAATTTTTTTTTGTGGATAGAGCCATTAGGAACAGGGCTCTGTTTTGTATACTTCTGAACGTTAAGGTATACTGTGGTGGGAAACAGATTGCTTTAACGTAAGATTGTGATCTTCTGGCAAACACACTGTTTTGCCCATCACATGTACAGTCATATCCCTGTTGTTGGAGATTCCTGGAATTGGACTAACTTAGACTAAGACTGGCATCTTTTAGTCAATAACACCCTTGCAGCCCCTCTTGTACATCAAATTCACTATTTACCTTGCTGAATAATACAACCTTGTCTGGGTTTTATCTAGACAGGTTAAATACCTAGATTGTCAGTCGCTGACAAAATGTCACTAAATCTATTGAACTGAAATCACAAACAAGCAACTTGTGATGCTTGTCCTCACTTGAAATACTCCACAAGTACTCTCTGATTGTGGTCTTCCAGAAGTACTGCAGGGTAAAATATATAGTTTTGAATGAAACGTCCTCATTCCCTTAACTGGTTGCCTCTGAATCCAAAATACAGATTCAGATCTCTCAGTACCTGACTCATAGATTGCTCCAAAATGCCAGATAAAAGTAGTCCTCAGTCTGTGCAAAGAGAAGGTGGAGACAAATTTCACTTTCTGTTTATTGGGACTGGGGCTGAGTTGGGGGTTGTTTTTGGTATGTGCAGAGCTTTGCAGGAATGGCAAAAGTATGAGAACAAGTATGGTAAGATATTTTGGGTTTTACAGAAAGAGAATTGTTTGGGATTTGTCATTATGAAATAAAAATTCTCTTTGGACAATGATAAAAGAATATGATGAAACAAAAGGGAACTTTCCCCTAAGGAATTATCCTTAGTTTAATGACTAAGAATTTGTTATTAATTAACCTGAGCTAATCTGAAAAACAAGGAAGTTGAACTCCCTCTGTAAAGGTATTTGCTACAGGAAATAGGCCTGGATATTATCTCAGACAGACAGAAGGGAAAAAGGAGTATAGGTCATTTTCTCATTAATTACATTTGAGACAAAATCATACAGTGAAAGCAACAGAGAGAAATTTAGGCCAGTCAGGCCTCAAATATATTCCATTGAGGCTTCCCCCAGGTCAGAAGCAGTGTAAGTGTGCCTTCAAGGAGTCCAGGACTCCACAAAGGGTTTGTAAACTGGGTTGTGGAGAGATAGCAGATGATTATTCTTATGGCCTCACCCATTCTCTCTCAGGAAGCTTATTCACGTTGGAAGCTTTTGCAGTGTTGAGACTGCTCTAGAGCCTTAAATTGGACCTTACCAAGTAGCAGCATATTTCTATCTGATCTCACGAACAAAGGGTCACAGGTTACTCCTCTGAATCCTTCCTTCCAAAGCAGATATTACCTCATTTTTATTAGAGAATGCGGAACATAAAACATCATTTTTATTGCTACTCCGTTTTGGGTCCCAAAGGTTTTGCTTATGATGAGTAACATGACATCCAAAACATTTCATAACTTCTGGAGAAATTTGAAGTCTGTAATTTTCCGTGACTTTCAACACAGTAGAGAATTGAATAGATTGAGAGTCCTGCTCACAGAGGGACTAGAGGAGCACAGGTGCTGAGTGGTGCTTGGTGGGCACCTGCAATAAAGGTGACATGCCTGTAACCTAGGGAAAGCAGCAGCTTTAAAATGCCTTGTCTCTCTGTAGAGTCACAAAACTTAACTGGAACAAAGTCTCAAAGAAATAAATAGGATTTATTCTTTTCTCCTTTCACAGAGATGAGCATTTTTCCCAGCCACAAATCTTTCTAAAAGATAGAGACCTAAGAATCAAACTCTTCTCTTTCTAAGTCAGAGAAAGCAGAGGTATGCCATTTCCATCTTCACTGCTTCTGACAGCTGATGGTTCAGTGGTAAAAGTAATCACTGAGGAGATCATACAAGGTACAGATCAATCCTTTGCCCGAGCTAAAGCAGGAATTTCAAGGTGATTTCAGTTTCTCATAAATATGTTAACCACGGCTTATGGGGTAAACCAAGGAGCATTTGGAAGCCTCCCAAGACTAGGGGGTCTATGGGTGCTCTATTAGGCGGGATGACTCTGACCCAACACATTTCCACATCTGTACAAAAGAGAAAATCTTCGAAGAAGAGAACAGGAGAGACCAAAACCCCCATAGCCTAGTGAAAAATATGCTTAGTCATAAAGACCAACAGGCAAGTAAGAATGAAAGTTTTCTGTGCATCTTAAGTATGTTGTCTTACTGGGCATAAGCAAAGGAGTTAGTAGTGGGAAATAGCTTCTTCTGTTATTGCCAGGGGTGTGGTATATATTCTGGTATTGCCAAGTGCAGTCATACCTGCCAGTTCCCCATGCAGATCAAGATTGTACCCAAGCCTGTGCCTACCTTCCAGGTAAATATTGTAATGGTGCTGATGATGTAATTAGAAGGATCCCTCTGTCTCTTCTTTGCCTTTTGCTTGCATTAGACACAATTCCAGAAAACAAACATTATGGAGTTTGTAAAATCCATAATTAGGGGTAGAGAACACCTAACTTTCAGATTCTACTGAGTTTTGTGGAAAACAAAGACTGTTGCCAAAGACTTTAAGTGGATAGTTTGAGAGAATGTTGAACTAAGGTGACAGCCTCAGGTCTTAATCATTAGATTACAAAAGAGATGACGGTCCAAAACATGGACATAAAAAAAGATTAAAAAGCAGTGGTTTTTTTAAAAGCAAAATATCATTAATTAATTAATTTCCCACTCAAAATCTGTAGTGTGTCTCATCTCACAAACACTCAAATTGTTTTAAAAAATATAAGTAATGTGTTGAAGTGGTGTGAGGAAAAAAAAGGACTGACAAGCAAAGGCATGAAAAAGCTGGAAATGGAGTTCAAGTGAGGCTGGTTTTGGTTGTAAATTGTTTTAATAAGGCACACAAGAGAGAACCTACTTCCAACATAATGGTGAAAAGTCACTGCTAAGCTTACTGTGTCTTACTAGAGCCAGAGGCTGCTGAAAGATTTTTGGGATGAACCTTGTGCTCACCAAACCCTCATATAATCTGAATAGTAGCATTGCAACATGGTTCAGAGTGCAATCCTATATGTTTCAGACCAAGTTTATAAGCAAAGAGCCTGTGAAATCAAGACTTCTAACTTCAGAAGATTAAACTTTCTATCTAATTCACTTTTCTAAAGATTTCAGGACTAGAGTCTGTAGTCTCCACAGCTGCAAGGGAAGCAATGCTCCACGTGTATTTTTTAAGCTTATTTGAAACAGTAGATAAAATAGCCAGTTTTCATGCACATGTACACACATGACAGGCACTCTATTAGTGACATATCACAGACCATACATCAGATGCAGTGCTAACAATTCTAATAATATTGAACAAGATTGAGTGAAATTAACCCATGGGGGAAAAAGTCCTACATTGCAATCTATTTTTCTGTTGACTAATCTATCAAAAGAAAGGAGCACTTTCACTGTTTGAAACTATGCTGGTCATTTTTCTTTCCATATAGGATCAATATATATATAAAAATAGCGAGGTTACTGTTAGGAAATGGGTTTTAGATAACAGAGCTGGAGCTTGAGAGTTTAGTTGTTGATACAGCAAGTGCCAAGATTCCTTTAACCCACAGATACAATAAAAATTGCACAGATCTGCAGAAAACAGTAAGAGGTAAGAAAATCTCTGTAACAGATAAATTTCTTTCTACTGTTGGATCCCTTTGGCAACAGAGCTTCACTTTGTGAGTGGTGCTTGTGGCTGGATAAGGAGCTATTTCCTGCAGGATTTCTTCTTGAAAGCCTGAACTTTCCCTGTGGGAAATTTTCTGTACAGGCAGTAAATGCTTTGCAGACCATTGTGCGCTAGCTTGCCAAATTCTTCCCTCTTCCTAACTAACAGAGATAAAAAGGTATCTGTGGTATTTTGAGAAAAGTAGTTGTAGAACTTTTTCTTCCTCCCTATGTATGTTAGGAATTTTTCACCTTTATTTTGATCTTCCTCAGACTGCTGCAGTTGGGAGGTAGATTGTGTCCAGAGCAAGAAAACTGTTCACTGTCTAGTAGACTGCACTGGCCAACTGTTAGCTGTCTAAATTCTAGAAAAAAAAATCTCTTACAGTTTAAACTCAGTGTAATAACCTGCACCATTGTTGGAAGACCTTGCATAATAGAACAAAAGCAAGGTTTGCTTTCTCTCAGTGGCTACAATCTCTATTGCATCTCATACATATCATAGTAAAGAAACAGAGATCACATCAGTAATATGTGGTGTCAGAGTGTTGCCACAACACACGTGGTTTAGCCCACAGAGAACCAGTGTTGAAGTTCTAGTGCTAAATCTCCAGTATAGTCTAGAAGAACTTAAAAAATGAAAATGAAAGCATTTGTCTCAGAATCCAGATGCACAGACAATCCATTCTGAGATGGACTGCGGGTTTACAGGAGCCTACTCTACAGTCATCCTCACCTTCATCCTGAAGAATTCAAAGAATGGTGAGAAAATGACATGATATGATGTGATGGTCCATTATCTTTTCAGTAAAAGTATGTACAGAAGTGTCACTCTCAGGTGAAGCCAACTGTCTGAACCTTGAAATGAATGGTGAGAGGGAAAAAGAACATAGGAAAACATATTTTGCAGAGGAAACCTGATCTTTTATAAAATAGAACAGAAATGATGAATGCATCAAGCAGATTAACAAAAACAGTTCTTTGGACTTGGCCATAGAAAACAGTTAAATTACTGTAAATTCCATACATTAAACAGATATATATACTCAGTGGTAAAAGGAGCACATTCCTGTATGAAGGTCAGTCTCTTTAATTCTAATGGACCAGACTTAGAATTTTTACACCTTCTCTCAAAAATTGGCTGCAACTGAGGAAAAGTGAGAGTCAAGCTAAGAAGCCCATAATACCTTTGGTAGCATCAGAGCCCATGGTGCAGGATCCAGGCTCAGCATCCTGTATCAGGGCAGCAGCCTCCTCACTAGACTCTGTTCCCTCTGTATTTGTCTTCCAGCCCTGTGCTTGTCAAGTACCAGTCACAGATCTACAGCTGTGCATAAAACCGAAAACATTTGTTTTGTCTGCAGATATTTCCGGACATAGTGCAGAAAAATCCAGTTATTTTGCATTAATTAAAGCACTTACTTAGCAAGCACTTGTTTGCAATTCTGTAAATGTCTTTGCTTTTCATTAGTGCAAAATAATAAGAAATAAACATGTACATTTTGACAGAGTTTATCTTAGGAAGTCAGAATAATTCACAAATATTAATTAATTTAATACCCCATTTATTTATCAGAAACCTCTAAAAGTACTCAAGTCATTAGTGGTTCTGTACTGTCAGAGTAGATTGGGTTGGGTGATCTCAGCCAGTGTACCTGGGATTAATCATTCTGTTCCAAACATACCATGGCACAAAATTTGTTCTAATATATTTGCTTGAATGACATAGAAAACATAAATTCATATTATTAATTATTTTATGCGGCTTTAGATCTCCTAAGTGCAAGAAGCTTTCTTGTGGATTGTTGTTGGCTTTTAATTTTTTTTTAATAATGAAATTGTATCAAAGAAAAAGAGGGTACGTTATTTTTCATAATATAAGATGCCTTGTATTTTTACATGTAAGGAAAAAGTTTTATGAGTTTCTAAAGACTTACTGCGGAATTAAGCACATCGGACTTTTCCCCAGATTAGTCTCAGAGCACTGAGGTTAACAGCCTAATCCAATAGTCACTACTTTTGATAATATCCTCTTATACTGGCTTCAACCAGATCAGAACGGGATCTGATGTAGTATATACTCTTGCCAGCAAACCAGTTTTTAACATGTCCTTATACCACGTTGCTTAACAGTCCTTCTGCAGAGAGATTGCCTTGAGACCATGCTTAAGGTTCAATATGTGCTCAAGTACTTTGGGGAATTTTAGTATTATAAAGAATTTAAATAATTTGATCAGGAATCCAGAAATTAGAATGATTCAGGCAATTAATTAATCGTGGTTGAGAAATGGCTCTATCATGTAACAAACACAGAACAATAAAAAGTAAAAAAATAATATTTATTCTGAAATGTGGTATCAAGGGTTGTAAGATTTTGTGTGATGAATAAAGAATAATCTTGAATCAAGACCATAAAACAGGTCTTTCAGACTCCTTTTACATGGAGGTATCTGGATAATGAATGGAGATAACTATGGAAAGTGAATAAGACTCAAATAAGAAAGCTCAAGTTGAAAATCCTGTTTCAGAAAAAGTCCTGTGCGGAATGCATCCTAGTCTTGAAGGTATCTGATAGAATGTGCCTTTCTGGGATTTTTTTAGGGATGGAAATAGCATGGAGTCCTGTACATTTGCTCTGGAGTATCCATGCTCTGCACCATGCAGAGTGAGCCAGGCTCCAGAATAGAGGCTTCCTTGAGGTACCTCATGATTTTGGTGTGCTCTGGCAGGCTGTGAGTCTCCCACAAAATGCAGAATCACTGATTCAGAAAGGAAGAAACTCCCCCAGATCCTCTCCTGCCATCACATGCCTTTACCTCCCAGCTGCAGAAGAATGCGCCCCGGCCCCATAGGAACTATGTGCCCCTTTGCACAGCGCCCCACTTCCACCAGTAGTACAGCGGACACCCAGCCATGATAGCTGCATCCTCCAGGCTCTCGGGTCAGAGTGTTTGCATGAGTGATGGGAGATGGAAGCCTAAAACCTCTAACTGAGGAAGTGTTGAACCAAATGTGTCCATTTCCTGATAGAAGGAGTTATTTAAAAAACCCTACAAATAAGTGCTTCTTCCTGTGAAGGTTTTGAGACTGTGAGTCCTGGTTAGACCATGAACATTAGAGAGGTGAGTGTTCCAGATACTCAGTGGTTTTTGGTGTTTAAGCAATTCCATATTCAATGTATGACAGTTCTTAATAATCATTTGGTCTGTATAACAATCCTGTAGGCTATAGGGAGTGCAATTCTAGATATATGTGTGTTATTTGCAGATGTCTAAATCAAATTTTGTATCTATTTCTAAGAGCCTGAACTAACCTTCTTAGCATGACAAATCAACTCCATACAGCAAAAATCGAAGAGAAAAAGATCAACACAACTAACTGCTAGAATAAGTGAAAGAAAAAGTAGGAAACCACCTATTGTAGAGTTGGGGAGTATAAAGATAATTATTTGCTGAAGAAACTGAAACCATTTTACAAAAGTGCTTTGATGTTTCTTTGCAATTCCATTTCACATAGAGAGAGCAATCTTGTTTCTCAGCTGGTATAAACTGTCAAGGATGCGTGGAAGCCAATTTCCTTCAGCTTCTGATCTGGTCCAGAGATATCACCTACTGTTATCTATACTGGTATCATCTAGTATCATCTATACTGGTATCATGTAGTATCTTCTATACTGGCAACAGGATAAAAATGTACATGTCTGCATATAACTTTGCATCTGACGCTGACAAGGACAGAGAACTGTGCTAACATAGAAGAAAAAAATAACTAGTCCAGACTAAAATACCCATGGCTGA
Organism: Corapipo altera; assembly: GCF_003945725.1. Taxonomy (NCBI): domain Eukaryota; kingdom Metazoa; phylum Chordata; class Aves; order Passeriformes; family Pipridae; genus Corapipo; species Corapipo altera. The sequence goes on from NW_020884874.1 coordinate 17,616,586, forward strand.
AAAATTCCATATACATAATATCACACTGTTTACTCTTTAGTTTCTGTTTTCATTTATTTAGAAAGTGTTGTCTTCAAACTGGGTGATATTTATATTAACTTAGTTTATAGATTTTTCCTATGCAGTACAAGAGCATATTCCCTCCTGCAGAAGGCAGGTGTTGCAGTAACATACCTAATGTAGTGCTACTATTTCATGCAGAGGAGATATAAAATATGATGCAGTCAGGGAAATGGCAGTCAAGTGTGATCATTACATTGGTTTTTGACAACAAAAAATGTTATGCTTTTCCTTCTTTAGCAATCAAAAAATTTTCAACCAGTCAGTCAGAAGGCAAAGGCTAAAGTGACTGAGGCTTATGTTGCAACATTTTACCAGCATTCTTATAGAGTTTCATGGATCTCAAAGAGGTTTTGTATAGTGGTTTTCTCTTGTGGAAAGCATGTGTGTGTGCGCCTGTGAGATGTGTGCACACATGCATGCCTATTCTCCTAGAGGAGTTTTTCAAGACTTTGACCTGTGTATGTAAGTTCAGTAGTGCCAGTCTGCAGGAACGAAGGTCTGGAGATGTGGAGTGTGATGATACCAACCACATAACTACTGCCTGAGGTGAGAGATTCCAGTAATTTTCCCTGCTGTTATGGGAAATGTCGTATGTAATTCCAGTTTTGACAGGTTTTTCTGTAATTGATATTTGGCTACTGGATGCACCTTTTGCTGGAACAAGGCACTGTCCCTCAGGCTGTGATGTGATGTCTGCAGCAGCACTGCTGCCTCAGCTCCTGAGCTAATAACTTCAGTCTGCACAGCTCTCCATGGAACTATATGGGGAACTGACCTGCATTAAAAAAATATCCCACTCCAGCATCAAAGACCTGTTTTTTTCAGTTGGAATCTGTGCTGGCTATATGAATGGCTGAAGAAATACTTGCGCCAGCATGGTGGTGGGAAAGTCAAGGGGCTGGGAGCAAGTGTTGGGGGAAGAAAGGGGGGCAGCTTCTTAAGGTGGCTCAGCTGATGCAAACTTGTCCGTTGCCCAGCCCCAGTATACCTATGTGTACTTCCACCACTGTTACTTTAATTCATGTTTGTGATCAATAAATCAAATTCAAACAACTGAATAAGGCACTAGACAAAACAGAATTTTATCTGCAAGATACACCATTGCCGCTGGAATGCTGGAGATGCCCTAGCACTGCCTTCAAGCCCAGACAGGGTTTTGATGTGCTAAATGCAAAGATATCATTGGAACTGAGTTGCCAGTCAATTTCCCTACTGTGTGCACAACATTGTATTTTTAACACTTCTGCCACTGTTCAGCATGTGCAGTGTGTTCTGGCATGCATTTTAAAATGGCTATGTCACCTATGCATTAGCAGGCAGGCATTTTAACATAATTTTTGAAAGACTTATAAGCAGATAAACTCCGAATTTTGAAATTAATTTCCCTTTAACAGATTTTGTCTAAAGAAATCTGAACTATGCTAGTTGACCATAGTTTGGCTTTAGCTCCACAGGTACTTGCAGTCACACTCATTCTGGCACTAAGCAACCAGCATTCCTGAACCTGTGATACAAGGGTGAGACAGGTCGTTCTTTAGTGTGAACTGACTCTTTTTGAAAGAAAGGTTATAACTAGGGAAGGATTTTCACTAGGAATGTGGTGTTGAAAGTTTGATTTTTTAAATCCCTTCTTCTTCTGAAAAAAGAAGTTAATCATATTCTGACATCAGAATATGATTAAGTATGCTATTCCTGTGGTATCTCATTTCAAGAAGACCACAGTAGTGCCATGGAAGCAGAATAGTATTATTTTACATAGCATGCAGATTTAATTTTGAGATGTATGCTGACACCCTATGTTACTCCTTCTGTCGTCATAAAACAAAGTAACTAAGTTTGGAAAATCTCAAATACTCTTTTTATTTGATCTTTAGAGCTTCTGAAAATAATCAGAAATCCATCTTCTTTGCTTGCGATGAGATAGGAGAAAACTACTGGCCTTCCAGCTTTGTCCTAGTGTACCAGTGGCGACACAGTGGAAATTTTATCTATTAGCTAATATAAACTTAGACCCTGAAGTCCATATATGCCTGTTATTCCAGCACAGTTATCTCTAAAGTCAAAAGATTTTTTCTGAATAGGACTGATTAAACATGTCAGAAATTAGATCTGTACTATACTTAGTGCTATGTGCTCAGTGCTGTTAGGTGTATAACTGTTTCTACCTCAGACATTTAAAATGCTTTATATGTTCTAGCATTTACAGACTAACTCAACTCCACATTTTTTGAAATAAAACTTTTTCAGTTTTTCCACAGGGCCAGAGAAATAACTGTAATTTATTATAGGATTTCAAAATCTTCATGAACAAGTGATGCTTTCTTTCTTTCCTTTTTTTTTCCTTGTCCTACAATTATGTAGAATTAGGGGGTTTTTTGTTTTGGTTTGGTTTGTTTTTATTTATTTATTTTTTTTTGTAATTGCAAAATTAAACTATTACAAAGGCAAAGATGTACAAGCTGAAATTCAGGACCTACTGAATAGCCTTCCTATGGAAATGGAGCCCAGAAGCTAAATTATAAACCTCTTGGTTTATCTCATATGAAGTTCACTTATTAAAGGATATTCAACATTGTATGACTAAGGATTTAAATAAAGGAATATGGTAGAAAAAAATATCCCTGAAACAATGAAGTGACCTCCTTATCACCTTTTGTGTTGCAGGGAGGGTCTCCAGCACAGCTCTGAGACAATTTCAGGGCAGCTTTCTTTGGCTCCTGAGACAAAGGTTGTGGTCGCCAGGACTGCAAAGGCATATGGGATTTTCCATCCTGCCTGGTCCTTCTCCCTCAATTAATGATCCCTAGTTCAGTGCTTCTCTGCCACAGGCTCTGCCTTTCAGAGAACTGAGCTGGGAGGCTAGAAGGGTAGATGCAGTGAAGAGCTGAGGACCTCAGCCTCAGGATGCAGTTAAGATAGATGCAAATCTACTTTGTACCTCACTTCTGAGTTGGCTCCTCTTTGAATAGGAGATTGGACGAGATGACTTCCCACAGCTTCATTTCAATTAAGGCTGTTTATAGCTTTGTGCTTTTATGAAAAAAAACCCAACCCAACACCTGCCCCCTGCCTCCCCCCCGCCAAAAAAAACTCTTAACCCCTAATTTGTAGTGTGATTAATTTGAAAAGTGTGAGTGATTTTTCATGTAGAATTTATTTAGAGTTATGGGACACTCTCAGCATTCAAAAGAAATTTCAGAGCATTTCTACCACTCAGTTCTTCAGCTTTAGATTGATGGTAAATATTTCTCTTTTGTCTTTGCCTCTGAAAATCTTCTTACCGTGTTGATAGATGGAAATCAGCTCCTGATATCCGAATAAAATGAAGCATGAACATGCTTAAGCAAGACCACAGTGTTCCTAAGTCACCTGTGTAATTTTAAAGCCATTTTTTCTGTTATGCCATTAGTAGAATATATGTGACCAACAAAGATATGTAGAAGTGCTGCAATTTAGGAATTAATTGTTCCAAGGAACTACTAAGCATAACATTAAAGATGTGATTCCCCTGTACCAGAGATGCAGCAACTACCCAGTAAAGATCCATATAGTGGCAACTAGTGTGTGACAAATAACCAAAGATATGAAATTGTTTCCAAAGTAATAGTACATTTACTCAATCAAATACAGTCTAGAAACAAAATGAATTGTTTCTATTTGTCCTTTAAATTGTAGTTTAATAATAGAGACAAAAGTGGCTGAGGAGGGGGAGCAACCCATTAGTCAAATTGTGATACTTTTGCTTTCAAAAAGCATTTTATTTCATAAATAGTTCTGTTAATTTGGTATAACAGATAGGAGAGTATCACAGTTCAGTCACACAGCCTTGAGATTATAACCTGAGCCAAGGTTAGCTTTAGTATGACAATTTTTTCAATTGATAAGTTGGAAATAAACACTGCCTGCTTTTAACAGAAACACTGAGGAGAGCAGGATGTTATGTTTTGTTGTGTATCCTGCCTTTTAGTCAGCTCAGTATTACTTTGAAAACTTGCAGTCTTCTGCAGGCTTTGTGTGAAGAGAAAATAGTTACAGACAGCTATTCTTTTGCTTGCTGAAAATTAGTATCAAGTACTTCTACAATACAGTCTAGACAGGAAATTGCCTTGTCCTTCAGTAGAAAATTGATTAGGTGATTCATTACATCAGTCATTTCAGACACTCCATCCTTCGAAAATTTGTTTTCTGTCTCTGATAAAGGTAAGATCTATAGGTCTTCTAAGTACGTGAGTCATCTTAGGCTGGGCATTTCACACATGTCTTCTTAGGATAGCAATTATTCTTCTGTGGCTAAACCAATTGAAGAAAAACATTAAGCTTACCTGATGCTTATCTGTAGGGTGCTCAGGATACAGGACAGAATAAGCCTTCTAAAGAGAACTTTTGGTCCTTCTGTTCCTCTTCAGCTCTCAATCAATGGCTTCTGTTCGTGTCTGAAATGTTTGCGCTCCCCCAGGTGAATGCTCTCAGCAGAACCTGAATCTCCCCTAGGTATTTTCATTCCATAGTTATCTATTGATTTTCATTTAAGTGTGTAGATCACAGCATACACTTTAACTCTGTATATCAGCTCAGAAAAATTCTTACTTCCACAACACCTTCTTCTTCTAATGCATTAATGATTGCATGTCAATCACAATTATCTGACTTTTAGCATTTCCAATCAGCATGTGTCATAGATAAACCTAAAAATGTGCTCCGTGTATTCCAGCTAACAGAAAAAAAAATAAGTCAAAGAGCAAAGTAATGCAGTAATTAATACCAAATTATGAGCAGGACATTTTCAGAGGTCAGAAAAGCAGGAGCAGAACAATAAATGAACTGAGTGTGACTATATGGCATGGCAAAAAGGAAAGCAACTAATTCTGTAATAAAACAGTCTTTAAAAAGTAGTGAAGAAAGACAATAAAAGAAACAGTTGTGTTGCTTGGGATTTTTAAAGGATTTTTTAAAAGAATGATACACAAAATGATCTTCTTTTTTTCCTCTTAAATATGTAGTTTTACAATCTTGATTTGGACAGAAAGTGAGTTTAAAAAATGCTGAAAAAGGTAAGAAAGTATCCTTGAAAAAAACAAAGCATGTCCAAGCAAGTGAAAGGGAAGCAAAATGTGACAAGTGGCAAGTTACAGGTCAAAAATTAATATTTTAGGGACTATTTGCTAAAGGCATAAAAGCTAACAGCAAACTGTTCCTCAAAGCCCTGGGGCGTGGGGAGCCTCCCTTGAAGTCATTAAGGACAATTGACATATTAATGACAGGAGGAGTTACAGCAGAAAATCCAAAGGGAGTCTTGCGTGTTTCCTCAGCCTGGAAGATCTAAGAGACTCACACTTCAGAAGTCATCTTTACCAGGACGTATCAGAAGATCTGTTTTAAATCGAAATGTCTGTGAAAGAGATTGTAGAACAAATTGTAGTGGTTTAACCCCAGCCTGCAAGTCAGCACCACACTTTCCCCAGGGGGACTAAACTGCCAGATCATATGATATTTACCCAGGAGGTCTAAAGAAAATTGAGGATGAAATAGCTGAACATTAACTTCCTGAAAACTCTTTCTATACTAAAGGTAAGGAAGGTGGCGACTAAGACAATAACTTTTTGCAATCGTTTCAATGAGGGATTCTGGGATTACAGACCAGTTATTCTCTAAGGTATACTAAGTAAATTTGCCAACAACATGGAATTGGGAGTAGCTGTTGTCTCCCTTGAGGGCGAAGAGGCCCTGTAGACAAGTCAGAGAGTTGGAAAGTCACCAGCCATATGAAGTTTAACAAGGACAAATGCCGGATTCTGCACCTAGACAGGGCAACCCTGATTGTATGTATAGAAAAGAGAATGAAACACTGGAGAGCAGTGCCACAAAAAGGGACCCAGGCAAGTTGAATAGGAGTCAGCAGTGCCCTGACAGGCAGGAGGGGCAACCGTGTCCTGGAGCTCATCAGGTAAAGCATCACCAGCCAGTCGAGGATTGTCCTGCTGTGCTCTGCACAGGGGCGGCCTCACCTTGAATGTTGTGTGCAGTTTGGGGCACTGCAATATAAGAAAGATGTTAAGCCATTAGACAACATCCAGAGAAGGGCAATGAAATGGTAAAGGGCCTTGAGGGGAAGCCGCATGATGAGTGGTTGAGGGCGCTTGGTCTGTTCAGTCTGGAGAAGAGGAGACTGAGTGGAGATCTCATCGCAGTCTTCAACTTCCCCAGGAGGGGAAGTGGAGGGGCAAGTACTGATCTCTTCACTGTTATGACCAGTGACAGGCATGAAACTGAGTCAGGGGAGGTTTAGGTTAGATATCAGGAAAAGGTTTTTTATCCAGAGGGTGATTGGGCACTGGAACAGGCTCCCTAGAGAAGCGGTCACAGTACCAAGCCTGCCAGAGTTCAAGAAATATTTGGACAATGCTGTCAGGCACATGGTGTGATTCTTGGGGTGTCCTGTGTGGGATCAGGAGTTAGACTCGATCCTGATGGTCCCTTCCAACTTAACATATTCTATAATTCTATGATTTTGATTTCTGGGAAGTAACATACAATGTGGACAAAATAATCCTAACTTACATGCAGGGTGATAAACTTTGTACTTTCTTCTGCTGTTCAGAAAAAAAAAAAAGTCTTGGATATGTATTTATGTATTACACTTGTCCTTCAGCATGAGCCTTTTGTGAAACACATGCCAAGAGTATCTTTTTTATTATTATTATTATTATTATTTGTTCTGATAAATGTATTACCTCCATTTCCAAGCTGCTTGTTTTGATATGTCCTTGGGCAACCACAGCAGGAGCAATGCTACCAATAAATGATTATTACACAAATAGAGAGCAAAACAGCATGTCAAGTTATGTCCACTTTTAAAATACCATGTTACATAGCTGGTCTTCCCTCATGTCTCATGCCCAGAAGGGACAGGGCAGAACTAGAAAAAGTTCAAGGAAGGACAATAACAATGATCAAAGAGAATAAATAGTTTCCATAAGAGGTACAACTAAATCTTTTAGGACTGTTCAGCCATCATGGCCTGGAGAAGGCAGTCAACAATTTTTTTTCCTTCAGAAGTGAGTGAGAGTTCAAATAATATTTTTGAGGAGTAGGTTGAAAATGAACAAAATTAGTTATACTGTGGAACCCTTTCCCATAGGATATTTTGATATTAAAATTGTACAGCTGCTCAGAAAACTAATTAATGAAAGAAAAATCCACCAGATAGTACACAAATATATATAATACCTCTCCTTCAGAAATTTGCTGAACCCCTAATTACTGGAGAATGAAAAGGTATTGTGGAGAAATATTGGCATATTCAGGCTTTGTTTTTACACTATTACCAAGATATCTGTAATTTGCCACTGAGAAAGAGGTGTTGCACTTGATGGACTTGTGACTTTATACTGTAAGATATAGTCCATCATTTGCATACAGGAATACCCCATGCAAGGTTATAAGGGCTATCAAGGTTAATTTCTGAAGTCCCTTATGCACAGTTATATGGGTAGAGTCTCAATTAGAATCTATCTTCTGTTTGTTTTAGGCATTAATGTGGCTAGATTTTAGGTACAAAGGGAATAGCATGGCTGCTACTGATATTTGGCCTCCCAAGAATGCAAAGTACTTCATCAGACCTTGAGAAAACTAAGAAAAAGAAAAATGCTGGTCTGAAGTAATAAATTACTGGTTTCTAGTAACTACACACAACAGCATGCCTCTGAGGAAGTGTGTGAAATTCTGTGCAATCATCTTGAAGAGAGGATAAAGTAAAAATAAAACATTCCAAAAGGAATCATTTGAGTGAGGGTGAAAAATAAAAAGATGTAAAAAATTTTGAAGCTCCCTGTAGCTGAATTGTTTTTCAACATACAGCAAAATTAGATCTCCTTTCAGGCTTGGTATCTGTAAACATTACACAGTTATGAATTCCAGCTGAAAATAGATTTGTCAGTGCAACTCTGTTGCCGAATTAGAGCTGGAATTTTAAATTAGAAAGAAGTCCTCAGTGTCTTCAGTGTGGCCGTTTTCCACAGTTTCTGATGAAGGTAGTAGGAATAAAATGCTCCTTTAGAGTTTGCACTTTACTGATGACTATTTGACTTTAATGAAAATCCTTACTTTTTAAGGGTAGAAATGAACGCAAGTTATTACCTTTTACTTGTTGCTCATGGTACTAGAGGAATGAATTGAATGCTTTTTCGTTTCTAGAATCAACATTCTAGAAACCAACAAACAACCAACAAACAAAAAGCCTAACATGAATGGAAACCTCACCAGCAGCTCTCAACTGCTCTGAATCAAATGACTGCAGTCTGATCTCACTTTTTCTCTTTGGACAAAACCCATTTAAAAAAAAGTTTCATTGACCAATAGATATGGACTTACATATGCAACTTAAAATCATTACATTATAGGAAGCATGAATAGAATAACTGGGCAGGAAACAGAAAAACAAGATTTCTTTCTCCAATCATGGTCAAATCACTCATCTCTTCCTCTCCTTTTCACTTACTTTCTTTCACCAGCTTTATATTTATGCCAGTACATGTATATTGCCAACATTTTAATTCCTTCTCTGCACATCCAAAATTCCTGATACCTATCAGGATGCAGTGGCTCTAAATTAATATAATAATCAATACCAGTTGGCTGGACTTCATTGGTTCAGAGATTTTACGTAGCTGTGAGATTCTAGCCAGTTACAACTTTATAGCCCATTGCAACATCAAAATTGGAGATTTGAATCTTTCCTTGTGGTTTAGGAATAACTGGTAGCAGTAAACGTCAGTGTGGTAATGGGAAGAAAATTTTCATTTCTGTTTGTTGCACATCATATTTTCTGAGTCTCAAAGGTGATAAACTGGTAGAAGCCTTTGCTTCTGAGACTGAATGGGGTACTTCCAGGCAGTTGGGAGATTTTCTGGATATAATCAATCTTCTGAAGAGTCTTGAATTTATTTTTGCTCTTTAACCACAGCCCAAATTCTGCAGACTTAAGAAAGCAAAAATGGCATCATCAACTCCTTTCTACTGTGAAAAAAAAGCACTTCTGTAAAGCAAGGGTTGAAGTTACCAAAGAGAAATTCCGTTTACATTTTTTTTTTGTCCTACTAGTGTCTGTGTAACCTAAGAGAGCTTAATTTCACAGTGATGCTAGTTTGATTCATTTCATAACAACAGGATTTTCAAGCTGATTTTAGAGAAAAAATATTCTGTGAAAGGTACACAGCTCTGGCAACATTGTACTGCAGCCCAAAGTGTATGAGCCCTCACTTGCCAATCTCACAGTCATTCCCTGTTGATATGATTGGATTATTTCATTGGATTATTTCCCAGATGGGCATTAATGTGTTCGTAGGGAGTATTCAGTTAAAGGGTCAATGTTTATTAAAGCTAGAGATATTGCACTTGCTCTGAACATGTAATTAAAACAGCAGATTACTCTCTGTTTTGCATTTCATGCAGTAGACTGCTTTATAAACCAGCTCTGGATGATTCTGTCACCTATTTTTGTCAAGAGCTTTAAAGTTGAATATGTTATAGGCTTCTTATATGAAATGAATTGAAATAGTATTTTTCCATACAGCTAAGGTTTTCAAAGATAATGATTTATATTGTAGTCAGGGTAGTTCCATATTTTCTCAGAGACCTCTGTCTTGGTTTATGGATTTGTACCTATCTCCCTCCAGAGCTCCCTGCTTCTGCTATTTAATCGGGGGGGGGAATCTTCGCTGAAATAAATGTGACTTAGGTCTATAATTTCTAACTAGATGATGCTGTACTTGCTCAGAATTCCTACCTAAAAGCAAGATTCTGACCATATTGTAATTCAATTACACCTTTCATACCTTTAAATGTGCTCAATATTAGTAATTCTCATTGTCTTACAACTTCCCCTCCCTAAAATATTGAAGGTGTCTGCTTTCAAGAAGATATAAAATTATTTTTTCTTAACCTATTTTGTCTTATCTTCATTTTGTATTTAATGTTATATATTCTATACTTCCCTTCAGTGGTGAATGAAATTATGGTTCCTATATATAATATATTATGTATTAGAAATTAACCATTGATAGAAAGCAATTTTTTATCAGTAAAATACTGTGGTTCCAGATATTAAAACTCTATGTTCATTGCTCCAATACACTATTTCTACCATACAAATTCAGTATGCAAATCATTACTTCTCTTATTCTATCTTTAGAAGGAAGTCTCAGAGCCACATTCCCAGGTTCAGTCAAGAAAGAACTGCAGACCTGAAAAATGAAGTCAGAAAGACTTCTTGGTTTTCAAAGTAACCTTTTGACCATATGTCATTAAGAGGCTAGATCTCTTCTAAGAGCCTCTTCCAATTATACTGGCTTAGTGCTATTCCAGGAGCTTACCATGTCCAATCACCCTAAAAGAATCCTAATCAGGCCTTAGGCTAAAATGCTGCATTAACAGAAAAGCTGAACAGCAGGTAGGGTGTTGCATTTCCTTCCACTGATGATCTTGTCAAATAATCATGTTTCCAAATTCTCGAGTAAAAATAGATGAAGTGTCATTGAAAATCAGGGTCAATCTTTTGTTCCCAGGGAAGTAAACAAGTTAGGCCTGTGAGTAAATCTTAGATTGTAGCCTTGACGCATATTTGAGGTGTTGGATCTTCGAGTTGAGCCTGGATGAACAACAATCAGGGATAATGCTTTGCATTAGACATTTAAGAAGTGTCCTTCAGAGCTGCTCACATTGTTCGTCCTAGGAGTGTAGGACTTCTTTACAACTTCTGATCCAGCCCTTCACTCTTTGAGATTTGTGGTCTTAACAACTCTTAAAACTGCTGTGATTTGTGTCCTCTCATCCTGTTTGATGCTGCTTCAGGGCTCTGAAAAGAACTGTACTGTACTCCAGACCCAATTGATACACTGTGCACTGGCCTAGAGCATTCTGTATGGCTGTATTATGGCAAGATTAATAGTAAGACTTTCATTATGTTAATCTTTTGAAATTTTTATTTGGGACTAACAGAGTTTGACAGCATGAGAAAGCATGATGCTTAACTGATTTGAATTGGTATTTTAGGACCGGATGGTCTCACATGTTTCATGCACAGAGCCACTGTGACATGTAAACTGTCAAGCTCAAATTGGGTTTACCCATAATAACTAAAGCAGGCATATTTTATATGTTAGTACCTTATCTTGTTTTGCATGTCTTCCATTCATAGAGGATTAAGGTTGTGCCAACAATAGCAAGCTGTGTGACTGATATTATTAGAAAGATGATGGGAGTACTCTTTTTCTTTTTTAATTCAAACGACCACTTGCATTAGCCCTCCCAGTAGTTTAGTTAACCTGTTAGCAGATTATCATGTAAAAGCAGCACATCGAACCAGCAATACTGAACTAGTAGAGAAGGTTGCCTGCTTATATTTCCCTTGCCCTGGCTGCTACACAAGGTCATGAGCAGTGTGCGGAGGTTTGGGAAAGTGGTTTCTTTTCTGAAAGGTGCTAAAGATGGACAAGAGGCGAGTTGCTTGTGATGCGCAAGTGAGAGAGACAGGGACAAAGAGCTGAAGCAGAGAAAGAGGGTCTATCCAAGAAGAACGGGGAGTAGACATTGCACTGGGCCTTAACTGTGAAGGGAAAGTTTTTCTCTGGGGAGCAAGGGGAGACAATTGAATTCATTTCAAGACAGTAAGTCTTTAATTTGTGGGACTGAGGGTGAGACTGTTTATAAATCATCTGTTTCTGCTCTATTTCACTATTTTTGTTTGGAAATCAGTGCTTCAGAAGTTCCGGAAACACAGAAATGTTCACCCACTTTAATTTGGATGGTTTTACACTGACCCACCTTTAAAAATTGACCTATTTCAGATTCCTATTGCATCATTTGTAATAAAACTTTCTCCTGAAGTGTAATTAGCAAGTCCGTACCAATGAGATTAGTGTTGTCTAATAAAACTGATAACTTAATGCCTTCTCTCTGTTCCCATCTGATACCTCAGCTAGCAAGACATTCCTCTCTCTAGCCATCACTCGTAGGATTAGTTAACAGCTGACGAAATCTCAGGAAAGCCCTTGTATCCTATGGATCAGGTGGTAGCTATGCTCCCTGCAAGCAGGTGCGGGAACAGATATTTTCTGCTGATGGAGGGTTAGACCTTTGCAACTGTGCAAGTTGTCAGGAGCAGTAGCACCAGAGATGGAAGCCACAGATGGCAACAAGGGGATGCAGCTGTCTGCATGAGGCTTAGCGTCCCTGAAGCAGCTGCACTGGGAATTTAGTAGATGCAGCATGGCTTATATATGCTGAGTGCTCTCCTTTAATCCTTCTGCCTTCACCCTATCTTTGTTCATTACATTATTATTGCAAATTATTATCATTGCTAAAGTGCTAACAATATGGCCACCAGTTGGCTTAGCCCTATGTTCTGTGTTCTCCAGGTTCCTGGTCTAAGGTAGGCCACACTCAGCATTCATTGCTAATTATTATTTTTCTTGACTGTTTTTTGTTTTGTTTCTTGCTTTACTTTCCACGATTTGTGGGTGTCAAGAGCTTTGTGTAGGAAGGGTGAATATCACTGTAAATGGTAGCCCATGGCACAAGAACATGATGCAAGGCCTAATTATTGAACACAGTTTCTTTTGAATCTATCACCAAAGCCAGAAGATCAGGGTAAAATATAACCTTGATGGAATACTTAAATTTCAACTATGATTTAAATTATGCTCAGTTTTGCACAGAAGAAAATTAAGATTAACCTTATACCTTTCAAATTCATTTCCACTTCACTCAATTTTTTCTTCCTCTACTTTGTTTCTCCAGTCACTTTCAAATTTGTTCCTCAAGGCCATTATCCCATCCACCTTTTCATTTATTTATTTGATTAGCTATTAATAGATCCTTGATCTCTTATCATTCTCTGTGTCATCATTAGCACTTTGGCATTCATACAGAAAGCATAGAGTAAAACTCCTCTTGATGTTGGAGCAAATCTTTTTCTCTGAAACATCCATGCAGAATTTGGATTAGTAGTTGTGTTGCATCCAAAGGCAGCCTGATCTCCCACTGGTGTATTACATACTTCTGGAGGGAACTGGATCTTGCTCCCCCACATTCCCAGTTTTGGGGGAACTGACAGGCTAATTAGGTCTCTATTAATGCATGAAGGAGCTCACAAGGATACTTTAATTTGTATGCTGGTAGAAATTGCCATTTTACTGCTTGAGTCACCTGAGGAATAACAGACTTACAGTACAGTGCCATCTCAGCGCTGGCTTTTTCCCACTCTTACCTCTCTGGAATTTGCTACCAGGCACATAAGTGGATCTAAACCATTTCCAGACAGAGAATTCTGCACAGATACTAGCTTTGTTTCTGGCCCGAAGTGCAAAAGAGCCTCTGAGGTGGTCATTGTAAGAATTTTTTTCCCATTTTAATATCTTTTCGCCCTGGATTTGGGGCTGCAAGGCATCACTGCTCAGCAACAGTGCATATCTCTGAATCAATGCTGTAGGAGAGGTCAGGAAGAGGAATAGATAAGAACACACACAGAAAGAGAGTTTGTTTATAACAGTATTTATTTAACATTTTTTCAAATTCCTTTGGGTGACAGAAAACATTAAACATAGAGGTAATTCCAGACAAATGAGAATGATTTGAATTCATAAGAGGTTTGGGGAAGTGAAAGAAATGAAAACTGTTCACACACAGAATATATTGACTTGCACTAACTAGAAAAACTTGAATTACTACTTGTTCAAAATTGTAGAAAATATTTACAGATGATATTGCTAACACATCAAACCATTTCCCCCACTTTGTCTTCCCCTTCTTTACTTCTGAGCTTTTTCCCTTCTGTGTTTTACTTCTCCTTTTTTAGTTGTTCTCGACTTTTTGTCAGTTTTCAGTTTTACCCTTCCAGTCAATACATTTTTTCCCTCATCTCCCCTTTTGCCTTTAGTGTTGCATTTACTCTGTCTATAATTTGTCTCCCATGTGCATTTTTTCTTTTGTATCACTTACTGTGTCTCTCTCTATATAATTATTTAGATATTTAATTTTCCTGAATCACTTTATATTTTTTTGTCTTAAAAGAAAAAAATGTTAAATGGGAAAGGCAGCTTTCAGTTAAATATTAAAGCTGCATTATGGGCTGCTTGCTGTGTTATATACCTTCATGTTATCCTGGCACAAACTGACAAAGGAGATAAAATGAAGGATGAATGAGAGAAAAAAAAGAAGTGTTGACTGTCAGGATCACCATGAAAGCATGGTATAATGACAAGTATTAACCTAGACATTCCTTGGGATTCCCTTTTGGTTTCATCTCTGTTCTGAGTACTGGTTTCAAAACTGTAAAATGAAGATTTTGGAACTTCCATCCCTCAAAGAGGCAATGTGATGACAAATATATTAGAAATTTGAGGGGTGACCACGTAAAAAGGTAATGACCTCATGCAAGAATGAATAACAGCTAACTTCAAAGTGGCAACAGCTTGACAAACACTTAAACTGTTGACAAAATATTTAAGTGGATTTTAGACTGTGTATTTTCAAATTCATTGTCAGCTGCTAAACAACACAATAGATTTTCCAACATTTTATCTCCCATATGAGCACTCGAGACAACTAAATCTCATCATAGTATCAAAATATTTTTGAGATACATTCCCTTTTCAACTTGATTTTGGAAGATGAATGTTTTCCAAGACCAATATATCATCTAGATAATTAATAATAATGCAGAAGAAATGGATAAATTATTTCTATAAATTAGCTATCTGTTTTTAAAATGTTGTAGTTCTGAAAAGAAATATGAAAATTGTAACTTGATCTAATGAAACATTTGCAGGATATCTTATTTGTTCTATTTTTATACAATCATTTTTTCAGAATAACCAGTTACTGTGAAGTGAATTTTGTACATGCAGTTCAAAATTCACAAAATAAAAATAAAATGAGCAATCAAGGATGAAGAGTAAATGAAATAGTGTTAGTCTCAAGAGCCTCTTCCAATAGCTCTTCTGACATCTCTGTAACATTTTAGTAGCATCGTCAGGAAAAACATTTATCTCACTGCTGGAAAAAGAGAAAAGATGGAATAATGTGGAAAAGAAACTACAGTGATGACGTAAAGTGATGACCAAGCTTTGGTGTAAATTAAGTATTGTTAATGGACCATAGATGTTAGAGCCTTGGTACACTGAAGTAAATGATTATATTCCCACTGAGTCAGTGAGAGTGAGGTTTTCATTCTAATTTCAGACTTAAGCTTTGAAAAGACTTCATAAATAAACACTTGAAGTTCCTCAGATGCCTTAGCTGAATGTATATTTTTATTTTAGAGTAATCTGATTCACTTAAAGCTGCATGACTGCTGTCAGAAGTAGGGATGTAGGGTTTGGTGTTTACACTGCAATCCCTACAAAATGGGAGAAGCATTTCGGGCAGTGCTTGTATTACTGTCACCGAAAGGAAGCAGGTTCCTTTACTCATACTTCTACTGGCAAAACAAATGAAGTAAGACTGTTAGCAAATGCTTTATTTCAAGATATAATTTGTTACTTAGCAATTTCTTCTTGTTTACTACTGTTCGTTGTTTGCTTTCAGAATTAATTTTGATAAAGCACCATCATATTACAATGAATAATCAAGGAGTGGCCCAAAATAATAGATTAATGTTTAATCAGTCTTTTACTTTCCTAGCTTCAATGATTCTAATGATTGGTAGTGTAAATTTAGCGACAAAAATTCCTAATAGACATTACAGAGATAAATGCAGTTCTTCCTGGTTCATAATTGCTAGTAATACTACCTTTCCAGGTGCTCTGAACATATTCTATTGGTGGTATTTTAATGTCTAATATAGAAGGTTGCAAATATTTTACGTATACTATTAATAGAATTTTGGCATTGGAAAATATTCAGAAATAAGTTTTTATCTAAAAAGATGCAATTGTGTGTTTTAGGAGATGAAATCCAGTGAGTTAGCCTTACATCATGAATATTTATTTTTGTCTTTGTAGTGTGCTGAGCACCACTTTCAAGCTTGGTCTGTAGGGTGTGTATGTGTATCTCTGCCTTTCTAAGTTGAGAGCTTCATTTAATCTTGACCCCAGAAGACAGTTTCTCATCGAGACATCTGGCCATAGCTTTAAAGGGAAGCTCATACATCTTTTGTGTTCCTCAAACAATGGCACTCTTCAAAATTGTCAAGTATTGGCCACAAAAAGGGAATATAAAACTACGTTTTGTCTCTTAATCCAGTGGCCTCTGTAAGTGACTTCTGGAGGCCTTGCACTTGGATGACTTTCTCTTTTGTGCATTTACAGTTGCATCTACTTGTTAATTATAGCCCTTGCTGTTCCCTGATGTTAACAGGAATTATATAAATGATTAAATAAGGACAAAAATAGTACATATCTTATAAAACAGAAATAATTTACCCTTGTAGAAAAGATCTTATATAGGTAAAATCATTTTTAAGTGGTGAATGACCATCTTTGACTTGAAAGTAATTGGCATGGGCTTCTTGAAAAGTCTGAGAGAAGAAAGTCCAGGTAAAGCCAGTTTTGAATCACACTGATGAGCCAGGGAATTCCTAAAACTGCCATACAAATAAATTGCTTTTCCCATTTTCAATCTTTTGTCATCAGCAAATGCGTGGAGATTATTCCAAGATTTTCTGAAGAGTTAGAGAAAAAACATATTTAATAAAAGTAGGAGATGAGGAAAATGGTGCTTTTTTTTTTTTTTTTTTTGAGAGAGAGAGTTTTTGAGCAAAGTAACTGAAAGAATCTTTGTAAAACTCTTTGGACAACCTCCCTCTGTCCTCAGAGATTTATACAGGATAAATAGAACAAATAGTGTCCCTGCATGTTTGTTTATCTATGAAGCTTCACCACACAAAAAGTAATGATACCCTTCGATTAATATCATCCAAGTAATAATATCCTTCTGACTGCATCATAGGAGTAATAATAAGCTTTCAACTATTTCAATAAGTAATGTATTTCTGACATTTTACATAAAAATAAAGTCTCTTTAGAAATACATACCTCCTATTTGCTCTAGCACAAATTTTAATATCAATAAAATTGTTGTGGATTTGAATGCAGATTTGACCATTGTACAAAAAAAGTAATAAAATTCTAAGAGACTAGTTACTTCCACAGTTTTCTTCATAACATTATGATTAGGCAATTAATCTGTTTTAATAAACTTTTTGTCACTATTCCACATGACAAGCATACATTAGCAGACAAGGAAGGAACAGGGTGACATACAAGGCTTTTCAAAACTCCTCTGTTTTGTTTAATTGGATGTTATTTATCATTCAGCAAATTAGCTTTGAAAGGAAACTGTTGCTCACACAGAACAGAAGCATTAATACTAAGATACTGCATAGCAAGATAGTTTAGTTAAGCAGTTGCTCCTAGGCTGTTTATCATCCAGTCTTATGTTGACATGTAAAGACTTTTCCACATGACACAGTAGAAGGTTGTGTGAAATTGTTCATAACAAAAATGCACACTTTCTTCTTCCAAATTATTACTTTAATTACCTAATATAACAGAGATTTAGTGCAATAAGATAATATGTATTCATTAGAGCACTATGATTGGATTGCTTCTTGTCATAATGTTTTATCATTAATGTAAAATACACTGCGATTTTGATATGTTTATTAAGCCAATATCTTTTAAATCCAAAGATCTACCAAATTGTAAAAGAAGTTAACTGTGTTACTGTTTATTGAGCTTGATTTACTCCATTGAGCTTTTAATAGAATCAGATAAAATACATAGATCAAAGAAATTTCCTGCTTAAGAGGGAGAGTGACCTGCATGTTAACTTTTTCATGCTACCAGCGAGACTTCTTGTAACCCAACCAATAGAATAAGTGCATTGCGGAGGTATGAATTTTGGGAGTTAGCCTTGAAGAAATTCTGCAGTCACTGGCTATAGCTTATTTCAGAACAAGTACTCTTTTCTGTGAATTTGAGCTGTTAGAACGTCCCTTTTACTCTGACTGCATTCCCATTTGAACTCATGATAAAAGCAGGCTTTCAAAGCTGTTCTAAACTGAGCTCTCTTTTTGCCTATTCATTTAAAAAACAAGTAGTAGAATTTGTCTTACATATAAAACAAAATTCACTGATTTGTTCTGTTCACATGTTGAATTGCATTCTGCCAGTAATGTGAAATCATATTTCATCCTTTTGCAATAATAGTTATCACTTCCTGTAAGCTAGTTTTGATAGCTTTGAGACCGAACAGCATGTAACCCTATGAAGAATTCTGTTTCAATTGCTGGGATCAGTTGCAGTAGTAATTTTAGGATGTGCCTGTCATGTATGACTAAAACCATATAGTATTACTTTAAAATTATTTTCATGCTAAAACATCTGCAACATCTTCTTTCTTCTCAAGATTTTAAAGAGGTCTTGTTTTGTACTTTTTTGGCTCTGAAGATTATTTTCCAGTTTGCTTAGGGTCATATACTTTTCCAGTTGAAGCCTTGATTCTGCAAACCTTTAAGTACATGCTTAGTTCTACCTAGTGACAAAATCTCTTATATACTGACTAACAGAGTAAAAACTATTAAAGATCTGATCTTTATTTGTCTTTCAGGAAATCTTTTACACTCCTCTAAATACTTCAAGCAGTCCTTTTATTGAGCAAACTATGCCTGCGAGGCTACAAAGGAAGCCCAAAATAAAAACAGAGATATCTGCACATTTCTCTAAGAAGGACAGTTTTTTCCATTTAAGTTTTAAATGGAAGAGAGAAGGAAGGAGAAAAGTCATAGCAGCACCTGTTACACTGCCTGATAAACCCATCAACAGGGCAAAATGTGGTATAAACATGGCCATCAGCAGAGTTAACAAGAGAAATGAGCCTCTTACACCCAGCGAAAGTAATAGAGATCTGTAATTGGAATGGTTGCCTTCAGAAATACAGGAATACACAATTTCTGTGGCTGCAAAAAAGGGCAAAGGGTAAGAAAGAAGAGCCTTGGTTAAGAGACATAAATTCGCAAGTGTTTTAAGAAATGATGGCAGGTTGTCTGTAATAACTTCCTTTGTTTCTTCACCCCAGGTCAAGAAAGCAGTCAGTGCAAAGGTTGTTTTCAAGACACAGGCAAAAAAGTGAGTCCAATTCAGCATACACCTAAATTCCTCTGGGTTTTTCATGTTACCTTCAAGTGTGGGAAGAAATATTTGTGAAGTGTAACTGAAAATAATCACTCCTACGGAGACCAAGAAGTCCTCAAACTCAATGGAGAGTCTGAATTTTGCCCAGGACCACTGGTGTATTTGTGTGAGACAGTAAGTCATCACTACAAGGATGATAACAAAGTGAACTAAGGAGCAAAGCTGGCTGAGTTTGGAAACAATTTTGAGAGTTCTGATAAATACACAAGGTAACAGAGTAACAAATGCAATTATAGACCAAGTTTTCTCAGTCAATGCTATGTATGGAAAACTCTGTGACAGCAAGTTCCCACTAACAATCAGATACAAAATACATGTCATAATCAGTTCCACCACTTGGGTCACATTGACAACTATGCCACCTAGTTTGGGAGATAGCTTTTTGCAGCAGGCATTTGCAATATCTTCATACGAGTCTCTCACTCTTACCAGTTGCCCATTTTCATTTTCTTCATACAAGCAAACAATTAGAATTTTGCCTGTGTAACAGCATAATGCTGCAGCCAAGACAATAAGAAGTAGGCCACTGTATCCACTGTGGAGGAGAGCATACGGCAATCCTAGGACAAATATTCCCTGAAAAGGAAAAAGAGAAAGAAAAGATAGCACATAATCCCTGAGGCAAAATGTTTACTAGAAGCTGCACTCCCAAACCTCTCCTCCATTGAACATTGTTTTTACCTAGTTGCATGCTGCAAGTACTGCTACATTCAGCTAAGTAAGTAACAATCATGAGAAATGTGTTTATTTATGAGAAATGAATTTATCAGCAAAAATAACTGCTTCTATCAAAGCACATGTAATGATAAGCTGGGAAAAAGAGAATGTGACTGAATGATAGAGTCAGGTTTCCAGTTAATATTTAATGCTGATGTGATTAGAAGCACATTTAAGAAGGTTCATAGTTAGTTATTCAGTCAACATACATACTAATGAAACAGGTTCAATATCAGTAAAATTAAACATCTGTAGCATCATCTGTGTGAGTTTCATTCCAGTTAAAAATAGCAGTGTAGATAGATCCAGTAATGACAGTTGTCTTTAGCCTAAAAGTTGTTAGCAGACCTCTGGAGAGAAAAAGGCATTAGAGTGCCTCAGACTAAACTTGTGTTTCCTCTGCAGCTTCTGTTTTCCTCATGTGGCCTTTGCTCTTGCTAAGTCCACTGC
Organism: Corapipo altera; assembly: GCF_003945725.1. Classification (NCBI taxonomy): domain Eukaryota; kingdom Metazoa; phylum Chordata; class Aves; order Passeriformes; family Pipridae; genus Corapipo; species Corapipo altera. The sequence continues at coordinate 17,637,006 of NW_020884874.1, forward strand.
TAAAGTGATTTTTCTCGAAGCTGAGATTTTAGACTTCTTCGTCTAGAAGTGTAAACTTCCTTGGGTGTTTAAAAATACATGCAAGACATATAGACTTTCTTCTCAAGGAGAAGAACAAATTACACTTTTATGTGGTTTTTCCATCAGAATAAACCCCAAAAAACCCTTGAATGATAGTTACTGATAAAAAGATCCAATTTTAGAAAGGTGACATTTCTCTTTTTATTCTACAGAACTGAAATTAAGAAATGCACATTAGTCACATGGTCAGGTATTTTTGTTCATGACAACTGAAGGATAGTGAGGAAACAAAATACAATTAACTAGTTCTGCAGAAATTTTTGCTTCAATATTTCTTACCACACCCATAACATGATGAAATCTGCGCATTTGTGCTCACATTTGTTATTCTGGTCTGACAGAAGGACTTGATTTGCATCAAACCCATCTAGACTCTATTTCTGACCAAACCCGAGCAACCCCATCTGCTCTGCAAAACCCTGACAGAAACAGATCTCCTCACAGAAGGGAGGACTCTTCTCTCACATCTTGAGTGGATAGTGCTACTGACTGCAGCCAAAGCAGAAGAGGTAGTTTAATGGTCTACATCTTAATTTCAGACTTTTCCATCTACAATCATGAGCACAAGGCCGAGTGGGGGACCAGAGTTTCAGGCATTCTTCTGCCTTTCGTATTTTCTATCAACTCTGTTAGGTTTTATACCCATCAAACAGTTTCTGTGAAGGCAGTGTAGGAGCCCAGATCTGATGGAGCTCATCAAGAGGGCGGGCACTTGTCTCAGCTTTGTAGGGCTTATACCTAGCACCCCACTTCTAAGTGATATAAGTACGTCCGCACCTGATCCATTAGGAGGACTCTGAAGAGAGGCAATTTTTCAAACACTAAATAATCATTAATGTATAAAAAAGTATTATCCTTCTCTCCCAGACACAAAATAGCAATCCTTTTTTGGGCAGATTGTGAGATGAGCATTAATCATAAAAGAAAGATTTGAAGTCCTTGAATCAGAGCAGTGTTTCTTCTTTAAGTTAATGAGAAAAATGGAGTGTCCATCATATGAAAGAGCATCATTGCCTAATTTACCAGGTTTCACTCTAGATGCAGATATCTTCAGCTTTTAGCTGACTTAGAGCTGGAAAAATCATATTAAATATATGCCTTAGTAAATTTCACTTAAAAAGGTCTATGCCTTTATGTTTTGAAATAGAAGTACTTCAGTTATTATTAATGATATAATAATAAAGTTATTGACTAGGTATTTTCTTCATTGTTTTCCATGACTTCATTTACAGCATTTGTTTTACGTAAGTCACATATGCTATTTCATTTAGAAGCTGGGATGTTCAGCTATGCAGCTTGTGGTATTTAGGCACCCAAATCTCTCCACTCAGTGTCTTAACTACATTCTAATACAGGTCTCATGACCCAATTAGCTTGAAGTGTAATTAGGATTTCTTTTGTACATGAATTTAACAGAATTGTCCAAAATTGTACCATTTCTGCCATCTAACAGTCTACTTTCATAAAAAGATTAGATATCTGGATGTATTCAGACTGCAGGTAGCACATATGTAACAGCAGCTTTTGATATGCCATTTTTAATCATGGCTTTCACTGACTGGCAAGTTAGATAGCTGTCTAAAGAACTGAATTTGGTTTCTTTCCTATGAAAACAATCCTTGGGGAAGATTGACATAACAGATGGATTTTAAAAGCATCACAAATAAACCAAGTCTATGAAAAAATCAAGAAGATAAAACCATAGAGTCATCTTCCATATTAACATAAGAACAGTGATGTTTTCTCAGTTCCTTGCAGTCTGTATAAAGCTTATCTCATTTGTTCTATACTCACAGCATTATTATTTTGCTGCTTAACCTGCAGCTGGGACTTAAAATGGTATCTGCTGGCCCAAAGGGTCACTGTATAATTAAACTGCAGGTAAGTGTCAACATGGGCCTTGCCCACACAATGGCTTCTCCCCTGCTGAATTGAAGCATGGAAAGGTACATTAGGCAAGCATGGTGTTGGAAACTGCAACGATAATGGTCGACTTCTGCTAGAATTCTGTGCAGAGCAACAGCTCACCATCACTAATACTATCTTCCAGCAGAAAAATAGTCTGAAGACAACCTGGATGCACCCCAGATCTAAGCATTGACACCTCATCGATTATGTCTCGGTGTGACGGAGAGTTGTCCGTGATGTCCTCCATACCCACGTGATGCCCAGCGCAGAATGCCAAACAGACCATCTGCTTGTGCGCTGTAAACTCAACTTCAATTTCACATTCAAACCCAAAAGGCACAGTATCCCAAGGAGAAGATTCCAAGTTAACAATCTCCAATCAGCCACAGTAAGAGACAGATTCCAGGCTAACCTTCAAACTAGGCTCGAAAACCATTCCACAGATTCTGCAGATTCCTTCCCTGAATCAACTTGGCACCATATTAAAAACAGCATCCTGCAATCCTCCGAAGAATCCTTAGGGTTCTCCCTCAAGAAGAACAAGGGCTGGTTTGATGAAAACAATCAAGAAATCCAGGACTTGTTGAGGAAGAAGAGAACTGCCCACCAAGCACACCTTGCACTGCCATCCTGTCACGCAAGAACAACAGCCTTTCATCTTGCATGTAGCAAGCTCCAACAGAAACTCCGTGACATCCAGAACAAGTGGTGGATCGATCTAGCTGAAAAAACTCAATTATGCGCAGATACGGGTGATCACAAAGGATTCTATGAGGCCCTGAAAACAGCATATGGGACTACATACCAGGTACAAAGCCCTCTACTCAGCGCTGATGGTCAAACGCTTCTGACAGATAAAACCTCCATTCTGAATCGATGGTCTGAACACTTTCAGACTCTCTTCAGTACCAACCGTGTGGTCCAAGACTCAGCAATTCAGTCCATCACGCAACAACCAGTAAAATATGAATTGGATACTGCCCCCACTTTAGGAGAAACCCTTAAGGCCATACAGCAGGTGAAAATCCACAAGGCAGCTGGGGTTGATGGAATTCCACCTGAAGTCTGGAAACATGGGGGCCTCGCACTCCATACCAAATTTCACGAGTTTGTGGTGCGCTGTTGGGAACTAGGCGAACTACCATCAGACCTTTGTGATGCAGTCATCATCACTTTGTATAAGAAGAGAGGTATTAAATCAGATTGCTCAAATTACCGTGGTACTACTCTGCTCTCCATTGCTGGCAAAATCCTGGCAAGAATACTCTTGAACAGACTAATACCTGCTATAGCAGAAGGAATTCTACCTGAAAGGCAATGTGGTTTCAGAGCCAACAGGAGTACCACAGACATGGTGTTTGTTCTCAGACAACTGCAAGAGAAGTGTAGGGAACAGAACAAAGGTCTTCATGTAGCCTTTGTTGACCTCACCAAGGCTTTCGATACTGTGAGCAGAAGAGGTCTGTGGCAGATTTTGGAACGCTTAAGTTGTCCCCCCAAGTTCCTCAAAATGGTCATCTCACTCCACGAGGATCAGCACAGCCAAGTCAGATATGGCAACACACTTTCTGAACCCTTTCTAATAAAGAATGGCGTGAAACAAGGCTGCGTTCTCGCTCCTACCCTATTCACAGTCTTTTTCAGCATGATGCTCCAAAGGGCCACGGCAGATCTCGATGATCAGGACGGTATCTACATTCGATATCATACTGATGGAAGCCTATTCAACCTAAGGCGACTGAAGGCCCACACTAAGACCTTAAACCATCTTGTCCGGGAGCTGCTTTATGCTCATGACTCCGCCCTTGTCGCCCACACAGAAGCAGCTCTGCAGCATTTAACATCCTGCTTTGCAGACGCTGCTGAGCTCTTTGGGCTGGAAGTCATTCTAAAGAAGACAGAAGTTCTCTCTCAACCTGCACCTCAGGAAGTCTTCCATCATCCCCATATCACCATTGGCCAATCAGAGCTTAAATCAGTCCAGCAGTTTAATTACCTAGGTAGCCTCATCTCCTCAGATGGTAAGATTGACAGAGAGATAAACAATAGGTTAGCAAAGGCATATAGTGCCTTCAGAAAGCTTCATAAAAGAGTTTGGTGAAATAAACACTTGAAGAAAAGTACAAAGATCAGTGTTTACAGAGCCATAGTGCTGTCCACTCTCTTATACGGATCTGAATCATGGGTCATCTACCACCACCACCTGCATCTCCTAGAACGCTTCCATCGACGCTGCGTCTGTACAATCCTAAACATCCACTGGTCAGATTATGTGACCAATACATCTGTTCTAAAACAAGCAGCAGTCACAAGTATTGAGGCCATGTTACTGAGAACACAGCTGCGTTGGGCAGGGCACGTCTCCAGGATGAAGGACCACCACTTCCCTAAGATCTTGCTTTATGGTGAACTTGCCACCGGCTGCCGCATGAGAGGAGCCCCAAAGAGAAGATACAAGGATTCCCTGAAACAACATCTCAGCCTTGGCCATATTGATCACCATAACTGGTCTACTTTGGCCTCCAGTCGGGAGACCTGGAGACACACCATCTATAACGCTGCTGATGCTTTTGAGAACACACGCAGGATCACCCTTGAGGAGAAAAGGCAACGCAGAAAGAATCGTGCCTTGCAGAATATACCACCAAAGGAGTCTTTCTGCTGTGCCTTTTGCAGCTGGACATGCCTATCTCTTATTGCCCTCTTCAGTCACCAACATGCTCGCAACAAATGTGGGTAGAGCCCTTCCCAGATTTTCATTCGCAAAGCCTAGCCATGATTCACCTTGTCAGAATATCCCCAAGAGGAAGCATCCAAGTATGATAAGTACCATCAGGAATCACCAATCCACCTACAATACAAAACAACAAGCAGAACAGGATTTCCAAATTACATCTGCACATTAAAATATTTTGCTGATGGTTTGACTACAATATTTATACTACATATGTGTATTTCTCATACCAGCAAGACTGGCTGCTTATTTAAAAATACCTGACATCTGGATCAGTGCTGAATGCAAAAAATGGCCATTCTGCTATCATACCTCTGTCATACTCCTTCACCTCAGGGCAAGCACATCCCCAAGGAATAAAATGGATTTAGAAAAATGATAAATGAGAACAGCCAAGCACTCTGAGAAAAATATAAAAGAAATCAAAATTCAGTTTTAAGACTTTTTAGTCCCAAGTAAAATATTTCACGTTATAAATTGTTTTAACCTGAAATATGACATTTTGAAAAAAAAACCCACCAAATTAAAAGGTAACTAAAAAGTAAATAAGATCAAATCACAGTCAGAGTTGAGGCATGCCAAAAGACCATGAAATAAAATGGAGTGAAAAGCAATGTTAAAAAAAAAAGAGAGAGAGAAAATTATTTCACCTTAAGACTTAATCATATGGAAAAACAAATTAAGAAGTGAAGAAGAATTTAACTGAAAATTATTCAGTTTGTACAACTCTCCTATATATAGAATGCATGCTGATATGCCAGACTGCCAAATTAGCTCTGACTGACTTTCTCACCATCTGTAGTTACTCCGGTGCAGTGGTTAATTTAGGTCTAGCTATTTTCCCCAACTATGCATTTGATTCCTTGCCATGAACATGGGTTAGACACGGAAACTATACTGGAAAGTGTTTTTCATAAATCTCCCTGGAAGAGTAGGGAGTTAAAATCAAGAACCCTGTTTTTCAGTACAATTCCATGAAGTATTTCATTATCTTGTTTAACATTTGTTGATGTTTAAAATAAATAATTTTCCCAAATAGATGCAAGGCTGTGTTGCTGTGGTATTTATAGAAAGAAACAATTTTATAAGTACAAAATTACAAACATAGCAAATCCCTTAATCTTATGCCATGATAAAAGAGATGCTTGCTGACCTGCATGGTCTTTTTAGTTTCTTAACCACCACTGTGATCATCAGTGATTTTGTATCTTTTTCCAAATCACTGTTGACTACACTGAATAATACTGGACCAGCTGCCATTTATTCTACTAGATAACCTCCTAACCCTACTAGAAACTCATTCCTTTGACAATAGATCCACACTGACAGTTACTTTTGATGGAACCTGTCACTTAGGCAGTTGCTAATCCATTCAAGATGTACTGTGTTGTTGCATTAATTTTTAAATCAGCATGTTGTGTATTAAAGTGTCAAAATTTCTTTTAGAAGTGTAAATATATTATTTATCTTTCACTGCCTAAATTATAATGTCATAAAAAGATTATATGAAGTGTGTTTAATACGGACTGTAAGGACTCTTCCTCCAAAACATAATGATTGACACTAATTATATTTCTAGCTTTTTATGCTCTATCAATTAAAACCTGTATTAACAATTACATTATTTTTCTCAGCATTCCTGCCAGTTTTCACTAGTCAGTATTTATATGGCTTTTAAAATATTGAGATGATATTCACAAACTTTTAAAAATTCCACTTATGATAGCAATTGAATAAGAATATTACCAGATAAGATAGACGTTTTGTTATGCCTCCCAGGTGAAAACTTGCTGGGCATTCTGCTTTCAAAATACTATTGAGATACCTTTTAACATCCATTTTAAATAACAGCTATGGTTATCTCATAGTTAATTGTCCAAGTCTAAGCTTGGAAAAATCAGGCATCTCAATTTATATGTAATTCACACCTGTCTTAAGACAGGCCATTAATAGAGCTGAGACAAATTTCCTTTCAGAAATGTCCATTTCTCTTACTGGGCGTATAATGTGTGTCCACACAGTGGAGTGTGCACACACAGCACAGGAATTCAGACATAACTTTTTAATGTCTGATGGAGAATAGCGTGACGTCTGTCCTGAAAAATTACAAAATGGCACCCTCTTCTCCTGTGCTGTGAGCACATTCTCCTGGTTCTTTACAGGAACAACATACGAACATATGAACAGCTGCATTTCTTTTTCAGTTAAGAACAGTTTTAGAACCTTCATCTACTGCTGGAAAAGCAGAAAATCAATGTAGCAAAATTCAGTGAGATATCTCAGAGAAGATGAAGGTGGTCTTACACTAGAAAATCTCTGAGTTAACTTTTCACATTCTCACATCCACATACTCTAGCGTTTTTGTCTCAGTGGCTTGGCCAGGATCGTTTGTGTGCAATAAGGGATGTCATCAGTCCAGTGCTCACTATGTCTCTGGTGTTCTTCTTGGCTAATGACAACAAATGGATTTCTTTATTTACCTTCTATACTCTTCTGGAATGGATGCAGTTTTGGATATTTTGCCTCATTATTTTGTCTCATCTCTCATTTAGGCAAAATTCCTGACTTTCTCAGTGGTGTTGTTTATCTTATCTGCATGTTTTATAAATACTGTCCTCTACTTCATTCCCTTAACACTTATCTATAAGTGAGTTTTTCTACCTCTTCATATGAATGAAATCACTTATATGGTGCTCTGTAGCAGTTAACTCACACCTTCCCTTTTAACTTCGTCCTACTGTTTCTGCTGGTGCTTTTAGATGAGCATACACAGTCACATACACAGACACACACTTCCATTTATACTTAATTGTTACCATGATTAGTATTTCTGTTTAAAATTTTTAGACTAAACATAGTCTTTTTTTTCTAATTCCTAAAAAATTTTTTTCTTATTGTTAGAATTCCTGGGAGATGCACTTTCTCCTAGCGCCTCTGTATTCTCTTTTCTACCGGTCCTTATTTATGATTTACTATTATTACTCTTACCTTTTGTTTCTCCCTTATATATATATATATATATATATATATATATATAGTTTTAATTTTAATTGCTACATTTACTTCTCTCCTGAAGTAGGAGGGGGTTTTAAAACATTTATATACTCTTTTGTAGTTGTGAGATGTGCTTTTGAACGTCATAAATTCTTGTTAAACTTTAAAATTGCTTTCAAAATTGGCTATCTGCACTTTTTCTTTCCAATCAATTATCTGTCATAATTTTCTCCAGGTTTGAAAAATTCACTTTAGAAGTACCAAATATATATACTACTGTCCTCTGTTTTCCCATAATGAATGTAATTAGATCCTCCAATTCATTCATATTTTTCAACATAATGAGGCTCAAAGTTGAATTACCTTATGCTAGGTTCAATACCTTTTGTGTCAGATAATTATCATCTATCATTTTTAGAAACTTCAATGATGTTTTACAACATACTGCATACAACGCCCAGCATAGGTCTTTAAAACTGGAGTCACCAAGGACAATACAATTTTTCTCTTCAGACAACAGCTCTAACACAGATAATTAGCTGTCTAACATGGAGTGCCACCCTCATTTCTTTTGCCTACTCTTTTTTGTAAATATGCTTTATCTAATTATTTTCAAACTTCAGGTGTATAGGTCATCCCACCATATATTTGCAATATCAGTAACATTCTATTTCTTCTCAGCAGTAAGAATTTCTATTTCCCTAGCAGGTTACCCAAACTCCTGGCAGTGCTCTACAGATGTCAGGAAAAGAATTCATCTACTTTCCCACTCACTTTGCAGTTTGTTCATAGCTCAGCTGAGTTTGAATTCAAAAATACTATAAGCTGTTCTGTGGAAAACTTCAAATATTGTCTCTGGCCTGTATGAACTTAACAGTAGATCCATTTCCTCTAATATCAGCAAAAAATCTTCCTTTAACTTCAGGGATGGTTGAATTAGACCCCAACAATCTTGTTTTTCCTGATTTTTCTCATTCTTTCTCTCTGCCAATGCCAATCCTGTTTCAGCTGCAGGGAGGGTGGTGACTAAGGTGTTTATTCTGTGATTAATGCCTTCATTCACCTCATACACTGACAGAAACTTTAGAAGTGTTTACCTGTCAATCCTTCAGATACCAGAAGCAGATGATAAGGCAGATAGACTGCTCAGGAGGTACTGTGTTAAGATAAGCAAGTAAAGAAGCTGCATGGTCTGCACTGCAAAATGTGTGTCTCCATTTGACTCACAGAAACCACTGATTCATTCTACTTTTAGTGGCCAGATTAGTCCTAAGGATCTCCTAAAACTTAGGAAAGTGAAAAGAGGAAAGAAGCTGTCTCAAAAAAAAAAAAAAAAGGAATTACTGCTATTGAGTGTGACAACTGACCTCATTGGCTTTGCTATTGGTTTAAATATTTGTTCTAAAGCCAAAATAATATGCTCAATGCTTAATTCTGAATGGTTCAACGGGAAATGTTAGTTTACATAAATCCAGAACTATCTGCAAAAATGCACTGAATCATACCAAGAAAATCTCCCAAGCAAATTACCTTTTAAGAAAACATTATTTTGCTTGGTCCCAAAGGAGAAAGCAGGCTTTCATAAAAGAATGAGGATGTTTTATTATGTGTTATGCAGCTGAGAGGAAAGAGAGATGGAAAAAGCAAGGCAGTTTAAACTAAAACAAACATTATTCTAAAAGTGGCAAACAACATGGACTTCCTGGTTGCTTACTCATTTCTCTCATTATAGGTCATCACAGATTATCCGGTTTTCACCTGAAGGCAGGTAAGCACTCAAAACTTCCAATACAAGAACATGAGAGTGAGTTCCCATGAAAATATGGTCAAAAGAACTTGAAAGGAGGCAGAGGGTGGACTTTGGGAGACTAGAATCGAAGCAAAGCAGTGGGGAGCCAAAGAATTTCCTTTGAGTGTGTACTTAGATAACAAAAGGAGGAGTTAAAGTGTATAGAAAGTTCTAACTGAGGCTGGGGGAGAGTATTGTTAGGAGTTCTTAAATACTACCTGTGTCAGTCAAGACACAGTTCTTGTCACTTTTAAGAAGTAATGATGAAGAGGAAATGGAAGAAAACAACCCCATACTACAAAGATCTTTGCATTGGAAAAGACCTCATGCACCTCTGAGAGCTGAAAATGAATCCAGGTTATATCTTCTAGAAGCTGAATTATATTTTCTGAACACTGGTATAGGATTTGTCATGCAGAATAAAAGATGACTGAATCCTCCCCTGGTTAATATTACCCTGTTCTTTCCTCAGCACAGACCTAACCACCATTTTAGGTGGACTCTTACTCAAGCTATAATGACTCCCAGAGTTCAGTGTATAAAGGAGAAATTTGTCTTACAGTGCTGCCTAGAGAGAATATAGTTAATAGTCTGGATGAGAGACATAAATAGTAATATACTATTTGTTTGGTCTTCAGGAATCGGTAAACTAAAACAGAGTGTCATATTATATCCTTCTGAAATATGTGAGAAAAGCTGTTGTCTGACAATTAGGCTGGTTATAGGCAACAAATTTCTACTGCTTTTCCTCTCTTAACCTGGGTTAAACTTCAGTGGCACCCCTGGAGGCTTCTACCTTCAGGATAAAAGAAGCAGCAAGTGATTTTGCTGCCTGATAATTCATCATGGAGAAATACAGATAAAGTTGATGTTGCAAATCAATGCCTATAATGGAGGTGTCTCTCTCCTATAATGACATAAAAGATCACATCATTCTTAAAGTTCAACAAAGTAGAATAATTCCCCTATTTCCAAGCAGATTAGACAAACATTCCCAAATGTGCATAATTAATAAGAAACAGAAAATACAAACATCAGAAAAGAAATGTGACTGAGTTTTATGGCATGCTCTGGACTCTCATCAGAAAAGAAAATTTAGGTAAGTTCTCCTTTTTAAAAAATAAATAAATTTTGAATATGGCTTGCATTGTGAAACTAGGCGTATGGCATATAGAATGCATGTCAAAAATGTCGTTTTAAGGTCTCTAGATGTAAAATACTTGAAGTATTACTACTTGAGGAGGTATTTCTCGTTCTGTTTGTACAGTGGTTCTCGACCTCTACCTGGCCTATACAGAAAAGTACTGGAGTTATAAAATAAGCAATACTCCTTTTCTGTAGTGTTTTTTTGTTTGTTTGCTTTATTTTCCTCTTCTTTTTTTTTTTTCTTAGTCTGAATTTCCCTTGGAAAGACTCAAAGACAGGATGTTGTCTGGAAACAACAGGTGAGGGAACAAACCAGAGATCTTGATTATCCTTGACCTTTGTCAAAGACCTCAGGTTTATTCTTTACTTTTAGATAGAAAAGCTGTCTGATCAAGATAAAACCACTTCTTCCATTATTAAAACAAAGTTAGCTAAGTAGTGGCTGTAAAAGTTTGTATATTTAAAAATAGTTTTATTTCTTTTTTTTTTTTTTTAACTTCAATCATTCTGATACTGTAAGAAAAATTTCCCATCTTTATTGGATCTCTCCTGGTTGTTTACTTCGATGTTGAGAGCTGTAGTGATTTCATATTTGAGCAATTTATTTCAAGACTGCATTTAATTTCTGTTCCTTTCTCCTAAATAGCTTTCATTTCTCACATTCAAATTTTTAGGTGAAATCAAAAAATTATTCATGGTGTGAAATTAATGAATTTTAAGCAAAAACTCAGCTGGTTATAAGTGAAGTTACTAAACTGACTACTTTTTTTGCTCTCAAGGAAATGATTCCTTCTTAGCATCTATGAATTTGGTTAATTTCACCCAACTTTTTCTGTCTAAAATGGACATTCAATGAATGAGTACACATAGTAGCTGAAAAGACACACATGACAAATCTACCTTGCTTTGACGTACCCTTACAAGGAATGGTATTCCTAACTTCTCCTATCTAAATATAGCAAAAAATAAAGCTAATCTGGTAACTCTGGAAAGCATGGATAGAAATAAGGATCACCAAATGATTACTCATTCCAACAGTGTAGGATACTTGTTTCAGAATTTGTGAATCTCCATTAGAGATGCCTCTCTCTCTCTATCTGTCATCTGTAGAGTCAGGTGAATTCCTTTAAAGTCCATGAGACTGTGAGTGCCTTGAAAGAGGGAAGGAAAAGCAAGAAGGTGGATAATTTGAGAATATGACTGCACGAGGGGAAGCAGGAACAGGGGAAAAAAGGTGGCATTAAGTAAATTGAAGAACTTTAAAACATAAGGTTGTGACCTATAAGAGATAGAAACAAGGGGTAAGAGAATATGATGGGCAAGAGTCTGTGAGGAAAAATTACTAGACATGAGACACACCTAACTATAAGCATAAGACAGGAACAAGTAGAAAGCTACAGGGAAGTTATGCGTTATGCAGCTGATTATCCTTTCTGATTAGGAAAGGAATCCTTCAGGGGTGGAATGGCAGATTCTCACAACTTATGAGAGAGTCTCTAAAATCGCAACCAAGCAGCAGAAGGAAGCCTAGAGTTTTGTGCAGGTATTTTATTTTTAACTTGAGATGACAACAACAAAAAATACAAAAGAAAGAGCTCAGAGAGCAGCTGGCTTCCCAGAAAAAGTGAAAAAAAGTCAGCAGGCAAGTAAAGGCAACAAGAGCTGGAGTGGAGAACTCATTTTAAACTCCAGATCCCAATTAAAGCTTAGAAGATTTTCAAGTCCCTTAAGGGACGGTGGCTGAGGAGATGTCACTTGGAGTTGCAGAAATCATGCAGACAATGAGACAAAAGAACAGATTCAAATTGTAGTGAGATAGAATAAACCTCAGTGCCAACTTATTAAGTTACAGTAAACTGAGAGAATTAACAGTCATTATAACAACAAAAAAAGATAACTTCCAATTAAAAAAAACAACGTTCTTATTAAAAAATAAGATATATTGATTGTATCTATGTGGTATATAATTCTTATCCTCATACTGACATTTTTTCAAGCTTCAGTAGGATTATTAATAATTTCTGAAATACCAGGATTTAGTTTGAAATCAAATTAGAATGGGTTTTAAAACTGAAAAAAAGTTCTCTGCTTATCAGGGAGGAATTAACCTGAATTAAACATGATTCTGGAGGGCAAAACAGCAATAAAAAACCTATCATTAATGGAAATACCTATGTAGAGTAAAGGAAAAGGCTGAAACTTCCTCTGCTATCAATAACATAAAAAAAGCAAAAATGTTTGTTCTAGAGATTACAGAACATAATCTATTGGTGCTGCCATTTGTGTCAATTCAAGAACTGGACTGAGAGAAATTGATATGGATAGTGGAATATATGTGTATGAGCTGAAGTGAATGTTTCTTTACATTGACTCATGTTTACATTTTTGTGAAGTAAATATTAAATTTAATTTTTTTGTTAGATATTTAGTAACACAGTGTTGTACATATGGCAAAACTAGTGCCACTGGCCACGAATATGGATAAACATTGTCTTCCAAGAAACATGATGTGTGTGTGAGGAGAGGAGGGAGAATCCATGCAAATAGAAGACAATTTTGTTTAGCTTTAGGGGTAAAATGTTTTATACAGCTTACTGTGCTAAAACTAGGTTACAATATATCATCTTCAGTACTGTGTATAATCAGCGTTTAGGGCTTTTTATTTTCTCAAGTAGCTCCATTTGCTCATTCAGATAGAGCTTGTACCGCTTCAGCAAATCTTTTGCTGTCAGGAATTATACACACTGAAGTAAACTGTAGATTAACCATCTATGGATTGTGCGGACGAAAGTTTACCATACGGAAAATCTGCTAGAGAAATATTACTATTTCTGATTCTACTAGTACATTATAATAATTCAGATGTCCTTTACTTTCAACATTAAATTCTCATAAACACTTGCAAATGCTGAGCTTGTCAATTTTTATTCCTTGATGAACTCTAAGACTCACTCTTTCGCTTCATAAAAAAATGAGCTCCCTTCTGAAAATTTGCTAATAGAAGTGAAGGAAGTTCAGAAAAAAATAGGAAAGGAATACTATCTGACAAAATATTTTACTTTATGCTGCCTGTCACTCTGTTCTTGCTGTCTTGGGAGGAATGTTATCCTGGGAGGAGTTATATGTCTATGGTTTATTAAAGCAAATTCGCTGAAGTTACATACCTCATAAGTTGAAGAACAGGGACAGAAAGAATATTTTTAAGAAGAATGTTTTCCAGTAGTGATAGCTGGTCATTGGCAGGGTTAAAGACAGGAACAAGTGTACAAATTATCTCAGCCACAGAAAGATGGGAAATAATTATAATAGGTAAATTTGGCTTTGTTTTGAAAAGTATCTGTCAAACCTAATATCACAACAATGAAATAGCCAAATATAATAGATACGGAAATTCAAAGTTGTCTGATAAGTGTATTTAAATACCATGTGACCTGCTATGAATTAAAAAAAAAAAAAAAAAAAAAAAAAAAAGAAATGACACCATCTATTTTAATTCATCTTGTTGAAAATGCTCTCAGGGATTCATGACACCAAAATTATGGTAGGTTAATTTCATTTTAGTACAGTGGGAAAGTACATCAGCTGTTCCCTTCACGTGAGGGAGCCAGAGATCCTTGTTCTGCAACAAGTCGTGGTGCATTGTGTTATCCCATGGAATAAAGTGATTATGGCTTTCAAGCAGCTGACAATTTTTGATCCTTTGGTTTTGGTAACATTTGTTGTTTCAAAGGGTATAATTTTCATAATGTCACTATCCATTTATCTTTGATATCATGGCTTTGTCATTCTCTTTCTTGACCATCTGGATTTTTAAGATAGAATGCCCATTTTAATGGCTGAATATTCTAACAGTACTCTTATCACATTTGTTTGCCAATTTATCTTGTGTTCAGCCCCTACAGTAAGTCTCAACAGCAAGGAGAATCCATTCTATAAAGAGAAAAGGGAGGAAACTGAATCAAATATCAAGCTGACTTATTGCAGGCTACATTTAAACAATCATTATTTTGTAAAGAGCTTCTGTAAAATAGAAAACATTTAGAGACTTACTTTCAAAACTGTTTTCATTATTGCAGCACCTGAAAGTCTTGAATGGAATCCCACTGTGCAAACAAAGCACAGAGAGATGGTCTCTTCTCCAAAGAATTTAAATCTAGGGGTAAGATAACAGGAAACAAATACAGGCAAAAAGGGGAGTCAAGGAAACCTTGAGTCAATATCAGAAACCAAGTCAAGCGAGGAAAAAGTGGTTTCAATGTAGCTTATAACTATGCAGTTTTCATCAAAAGGATATTTCCAAGAGTATCAGAGGAATATCCTCATATAAATTCATAGGAATGCTTGTAAAATATTTAACAAATTGATAATAGGATTGTAACTGGAAGAAGAGAGATTGGAGTCAATAGATGCAGGAAAAAAATTGATAGATTATTATAGAAAAGATGAGGAACTTACATTAAGGTATGAAACTGCATCAATTTCCAGGTGGGTATGCACAGGGTAAGCTTGGCAAAGTCAGGGAAAAGTGTGTTACTTGACCCAGAGGGGGAATCATTAGGGCTCAGATCAGAGTTTTAGCCTTGTATGTTAGTAAATGAGACTATGTATTAGTTTACAGTAAAAACTAGGTTTACAGCAAAAATAAGTGGGGGCTGGACGTAGTCTCAGTGTAGGATTTAGAAAGAGGCTGACTGAAAGATGATGCCAGATGGTAGGCCTGCATGGTAGAAAGGATAAGGATTTACACAGGCAGTGAAGGAATGTTGCTGTGGGCAGACACTGGATGGAGGACAAGGAGCTCTGTTTAGCTGCTTTGATCGACTGCTGAAAAGGCAGACCAATATTTTATGAGAGCAGCTGTGGGATCTAAATAAGATGTGAACTTGAACTGGTCCAGGAAAATACACTGTGCTGCAGTCCCACACTCCCACGGGTGGTGAAGGATGCAGTGTCTATCAGCTGTGTCTGTAGGAGACCCAAGAGCCTGAGTCTGCTGCAAGTGATGACCTCAGGGAGGAAGGTGTGAGGTAGATGTTCAGGAGAGATTGCCAGCATTTGGTGTGTACCTGGTTACAGATAGCAGTACAGAACAGAGGAAGCTGATCACGACCATATGTATTAATTCATGCAAGACTTTTTCTTTCAAAAAATTATTGCAGTTAAAATTAAAAATAAAGTGGTGCAGTGTGGGTACTTCTAAGTTATCTACATGCCAATGCAAAAACCTTTTTTAGACATTAACACCCTCAGAGCAGGCCATCTCCTGGGTGCTTTGAAGGTTTCCTAATGATGAAATGAAGAAAAAAAAAGAGGTCTGGGAGCATGAGGGACAATGACCAGGTTTCTGTGGTGCTTATATATACCATTTATTTTAGATGTGTTGTGGGAGAAATGCAAATGGACACACCCTTTTTGGAAATATATGTTAATATGCATGTAAATCATACCTCTGTCACTTGACAGACTGTCAATTAAGCTCTTGCAACACCACTGATAGTAGTTGGCCTTTCAGGAATGTTAGGGTTTTAAAGCTCTTGGATGGAGACACACTTAAGCTGACTGAGATATAAAGTAGGTGATATATGACAGACTCCTCTAGGGCATCCACCCATGGAATTCTGTCAATGTTGGAGGCAGGTCACCTGCCCCTTGCAGGTACAGGAGCAGGAAGCTGGACCTTTTGGGTCCTTTTCATCTAAAGGTCTTCTTTGATTGTATGTCCTCACTAAGGCTGTCTCTTGGTAGACTGAATTTGGCAGCATGCCAAAACAACTCACATATTCCAAAACACAAGTTCATGTTATTACTAGCTAGAAACCACCACTGTAAGGAGAAGAGTTGAGCTGGTGTCTCCCAGCTTACTTGCCACACTACTGTATGCTTACTTGCTAGTTCTTTTGTCCTTTTACATGCAGAAAATTTCTACTACCAGCTGCTTCATGTAGGAGGACTACAGCCTCACATCTATAAAACAGTTGTTCTAAAAGTTTAATAGTGGAAGATTTTCCAGGTGAAACAATTTTCAACTTATGACAAATGAACAATCAATGAGAAGTCCCCATTTATAAGAAACAGGCACTTGCAAATTCTCCAAGACTTTCTGGACCAGACTGTGACAAACTGAACATCAATCCCAGCATAAGTATACTGTGTATTGCAGTGACTTAGCTACTGTTTCTAGGAATAAACTCAAGATACTATGGTGGCTTTTAAATTTAGATGCTGAAATATACAGCTTTCAAAAATTCTAGACAAGAAGAGTTTCAGCTAAAGTTGTTGGAAATGATAGATATTTGACTGCTAAAAATTAAGTGTCAAATAAATACTTTCATGAAATGTAAGGTTATATGTAAGTTGAGGTTCTGAACAGAATTATTCATATTTCTTTAAGCCCACTAGTGCTTCTGGCTACTATTATCAAAAGAATGTAATATTAGACAGCTATGTCAGTAAAACTCAGGTGAAAAAAAATTAAAGATATAAGATAAGGTATTGGTTAAGAATAAATATTTTAAAATATATATGTCTTACACAGTATAATCAAGATATTCAGATTTAAGGCTGAGGTTGGATGTTAAATTCCATGGGTTTATTGAGCATTATACTTTAGAATGTTTCTCTCTCATCTCACATGAGATAATTATCTCATATGGTAATTAGCTCAAAATATATCAATATAATAGATTATTTTATAAAGTATGCCAGTTTTAGCCAAAGTACTGAGGCTATTAGAATCATTTATGATGGAGAAACAGAGAGAGACGCTTCCTGTAACTTTCTCGCAACTCATCTGTTAAGAGATGGAATTTCGAGCCCATGGTGTAGGTTAGCATAATCTAAGGACTGCTTTAACTTCTGAAATATTTTAATATGTAATTTTAACTCCTAGAAGGCTGTAAGAATTGCAATACTATGATCTGTTACTTGTGTGACCCATGTAGTTTTTTCTGCGATTCTCCTTGAGCTATTATGGTGTTTTCTGAACCAATAGTCTGTATGTTGGGACTATCTGTATGTCCAAAGAATAATTTTTTGGAGTAGTTATGTTATATCACAGTTTCTATTTGAGAGAAAATCTGACACAGAGGGGCTATGGAAAACTGATTTGCTGTTTCTAACATTTTCATAACAGTTAGAGTAGAATATGCTGATGTAAATCCATTCAATGCCCCCTCTGCCTGTTCATTGCCCAGATGATGTGATGAACAACATAAAATTCAAACGTTACAAAACAGTAACTTAAATCTCATGAGAAAAATCCAAATATTTCTTCTTGGAATAATTTTAGGTGAGCCACCTCTCTATGTTTAGAGGTTCTGGCTTCATAAGATTTTATAGTGTTTGCAGCTGACCAAGTAAAAAGCAGATTGATACAGTGCATTCTTTAATGAGATTTATGGGAATGGCAGTTAGTTAACTCAAAATCAGTCGGCTTCACAGTGCTTATATGTCAAATAAAGAGATTTCTGTGAAGTAGATATAGTTTCCTTGTTGCAGGATAACACATTTTTGACAGAAAGCTTTTGTGATAAAAGGTAGGGTTGGGAAAAGAGAAGATATATATCCTTCATGCAGCCTTCTCTGTACTATATGGGTATATGCACAAAACTACAGAAATTTACTGCATGGTCTAAGATGAAATAAAAGGTTATATAAAGTAGTGATGTATATCTAGAATTTTTTTCCCCTCAAGAGAAAATCAAAAGAGAAAATAAAGGCACAAACATTAGTTACAGAGTCTTCTTCCTTAAAATACATCTTTTATCAATTGTATTGCATAATAGTGACATTCTATCATAGGAAAAACAGACCTGAATTTAGATTGTTCTGATCAAGTTTTTCTCTGGGTTGTGGCCATATGGGTTTCTGGTTGCAAACCCATTAAAAATAAATTTGGCCAGTACTGCAGGTGCATTTCAGCTAAAATCATAATATTTGGAATTTTTATGTGCACCACAATAGTCCTACTGTCTTGGAATTTTACTTTATGCTGTCATTTTTTGATGCTCCATTTGGCAACTTGTATTACTTGCTGGTCCTAGGTTAGATATCAGCACTGGGCATCTCCCTTTAATTTGCAGTACCACATCTTGATATAAAATGCAGAAGTTCATTTCTCTCCAATGTCTATAATTTAGTTCAGAGTATGATGTCAGCTTCAATGTATATGACTTTAGCTTCAATATGAAATTCAAATAAGTTACTGCTTGGTACACAAGAAAGGATTGACCCGTGTTCTTATGTCTGGAAAATAAATACTTAAGATCAAGTACTGCAAAATCCAAGTGGTTATTTAGTTAAATGTGACTAAATTATTTAAGGTCGAGGATTATTTGTACTGTTATACATCTAATGACCCACTTTATAAGCACGTACATATTTATATTTAGAAAATGCTTTCAGTAAAGTTTAATGTGAGGGGTGTTTAGACACCTTTAAAAGATGTTTGCCTTTATATCTTTAGGGACATGTCTGCTAATTCTGATTCTCAGCATGAGTATGTTTTCCACTTAAGTATTTGAGAGTTGTGGATATTCAGCAAGAATTCTAAAAATTGGTCTATATTAGGGAGATGAAGGCAGGCAACTCAGAGGAAACATCATAGAGTAATAAATGTTAATTATGAGATATTTTCAAGTGAATCTCTTAGACTTACATAAATTAAAATGAACTGAATTGAAGAGCAGTATGGAAATAAGGCTATAAAGGCACACAGTGAAGGACATGTGGATATTCAGTCCTTCAGTGATGATTATTGAAGTGTTTAGTCTTTTCTAAATTAATGTACAATATACAGAATATATATATAACGATTACTACTGCAATAATTAGTAATTTATTACTGACACATTATAAAATAATTATTAATACTACTAATTGAATTATGGTATTTCCTAGAAGCACTCACAATAGACAAGCACCATATTGTGTTATTCTTATAATGGAATTGTAAAATTCCCTCTTCTGCAGATATTTCTAACCCTTGTGCAACTTAATTCTTTTAAAAATGCAGGACATGAAAGTTGGCAATATTAGTTATCAGAGGCATTGAATCAAACTGCCCATTCAGTATGATTTCACAGAATCCCAGAATCATTTAGGTTGGAAAAGACCTCTAAGGTCATCAAGTCCACCTTTAGACTGTGCCACACAAGTGCCACACCCAGTCATTTCTTGAACACCTCCAAGGATGGTGACTCCAACACCCCATTGAACAGTCCATTCCAATGCTTAACAACACTTTCCACAAAAAAAATAGTTCCTGATGTCCAACCTGAATCTCCCCTGCTGGAGGTTATGTCCTCTCATCCTGTCAGTAGTTGCCTGGGAGAAGAGACCAATCCCCACCTCACTGCAACCTCTGCTCAATTATAGAGAGTAATAAGGTCTCCCCTGAGCCTCCTTTTTTCCAGGCTAAACAACCCCTGCTCCCTCACCTGCTCCTCACAAGACATATGCTCCAGACCCTTCACCAGCTCTGTTGGCCTTCTCTGGACATGCTTCAGCACTTTGATATCCTTGTAGTGAAGGGACCAGAGCTGGACACAGCACTCAAGGTGCAGCCTCATCAGTGCCAAATACAGAGGGGCAGTCACTGTCCTGGTCCTGCTGGCCAAACTATTGCTGATACAGCTCAAGATGCCATTGGCCTTCTTGGCCAGTTGGGCACACTGCTAGATCATGTCCAGGCAGCTGTCAACAAGCATCCCTAAGTCCTTTTCTGCTGGGCTGCTTTCCAACCAGATTTGATATATCATATTTTACAAAACATCCAGGAGAAAATTGTGTAATTATATAAAACAGTATTTTAAAGATTGTACAGGCATTATAATAAAATTAAAGCCATTTGGTGCTTTCTGGTAAAATGTCTGACTTTTTTTCACTGTTAAACTTGTTTATGCTTCTGAGACCTAAGTGGATATTGACTCAAAAATGTGAGTTATAAATTACATCTGAGATTAATATTATTTCACTTCTTGCCATTATTTCACTTCCTCTCCCTCTGTTTTTTTCTCGATTGTGTTCTCTTGTACCCCTTCATGATACTATAAGCTGAATGCCTTTTTCTTTTACTTTAACAGAATCACAGAATATGCCGAGTTGGAAGGGAACCACAAGGATCATCGAGTCCAGCTCCTGGCGTTGCACAGAACCATCCCTAAGAGTCACATCATGTACCTGAGAGCGTTGTTCAAATGTTTCTTGAACTCTGTCAGGCTTGGTGCTGTGACCACTTCCCTGGGGAGCCTGTACCAGCACCCAACCACGCTCTGGGTGAAGAATCTTTTTCTAACGTCCAGCCTAAACTTACCCTGACACAACTTCAGACCATTCCCTTGGGTCCTGTCACTGGTCACCACAGAGAAGAGATCAGTGCCTGCCCCTCCTCTTCCCCTCACGAGGAAGTTGAAGACTACAATGAGGTCTCCCCTCAGTCTCCTCTTCTCCAGGCTGAACAGACCAAGTGCCCTCAGCTGCTCATCATATGGCTTCCCCTCAAGGCCCTTCACCATCTTCATTGCCCTCCTTTGGACACTCTCTAAGAGCTTAGTGTCTTTCTTATATTGCAGTGACCAAAACTGCACACAATATTCAAGGTGAGACTGCACCAGGTAGAGCAGAGTGGGACAATCCCCTCCCTTGACTGGCTGGCAATGCTTTGCCTGATGCCCCCCCGGACATGGTTGGCCCTCCTGGCTGCCAGGGCACTGAGGACTCATATTCAACTTGCTGTTGACTCCCAGGTCCCTTTCCGTGGCACTGCTTTCCAACATCTCATTCTCCAGTCTGTATGAACACCCAGGGTTGCCCCATCCCAGGTGTAGAATCCATCATTTTCCCTTGTTGAACTTCATATGGTTGGTGATTGCCCAGTCCTCTAATTTGTCGACGTGTCTCTGCAGGGCTTCCCTGCCTTTGAGGGAGTCAGCAGCTTCTCCTAGTTTTGTGTCAACTGTGAACTTGCTTAGTCCAATATTCAAGTAATTTATGAAGATGTTGAAGAGCACAGGGTCTAAGATGAAGTCCTGTGGAACCCCACTAGTGACAGGTTACCAGTCTGACACTGTTTGCAAAAATTCTGCTATATGTGGCTGGCA
This sequence comes from Corapipo altera, assembly GCF_003945725.1. Classification (NCBI taxonomy): domain Eukaryota; kingdom Metazoa; phylum Chordata; class Aves; order Passeriformes; family Pipridae; genus Corapipo; species Corapipo altera. Next base: position 17,658,757 of record NW_020884874.1, read on the forward strand.
AATAGTCTTTCTTTTCCTTTGGTTCTGCTGTGAAATGCTTTACCATTAGAATTTAGCTACCTTCTTCCTTGTTGCTGTTGCTTTGCTTATCTATCCAGCACTACTGTACAAGTTATTACAAATATATTTTTTTGCTTTTTGCTGCTACATACAAACAAATGCAACTTGCATCACTCTGCCAGATGATACTGTACATTTTCCCATTAGAATTAACTCAGTTTTATGTTCTCTGTCCTTACCCAGATTAACTGAACATAGGTTTTCATTTGCCTGTGCAGTGTTGGAATAAGAAACATGTTTCCTTGGAAACTTAAATGTCTGAAGCAATCATTTACACATAAAATATCTTCACCAGAAGCACACATTTTTGCAGTTCAAGTTGAGAACAAAATAAAAATATCTTCCTGTTTGTTTGAAAATATTTATATTTAAAGCACTGTAAGAGAACCCTTGCATTTGATTTCAGAGACCAAAGATTTAATCGTTCCCATAATAAATCTGGATTGTGAAATAATTTCACTTTTAGACTAATTGTATTCACCAGAATAACTGTTTAGAACACTTCAGAAATCTGCTGAAATGTTTACCTCTAATTGCTATGCAAAACACTTCTGTCCTTTCCTCTGGGTAGGGCAAAACAACTCATTTTAGCATAGACTGTCTTTGCCAGTCAAGAATGTTTGTATTGTTTTAATCATTCTGCTCACAACTCAGACTTTCTCTTCAAAGCTATTCATAAAAATTTCCTCAAACTGTTATTTTTTACTGACAGATGCCCATTCAATATTCTCTCCTCTCTCCTCTCCTGCCTTTCTCCCCCCCTTTCTCTGCTCTCTACCCCTGTTTCTAAACCAAATGCCTTGCTCCCAATCCCAGGTCTTGGGAAATGGAAAAATGCATAGAATCTATGTGTGCATAGATTCACATTTGAGGTTGCATATCCACACAGTTTAACAATGTGTCATTAGGACCCTTTGGTTGTACTACTAATGAAACTGCAGCTCCCAGGCTTTACAGTTTTCAGCCTGCTCTCTTAATGATGATTTCTAAAATATTTGACCAAATGAAAGCAATGGTATGCAACACTCAGTATGCTGAGAGTTTTGACCAAGACCATAGTTACTGATTTGATTGGATAGTTTAGCTTGAATTTGCCCGCATTTTAAACAGGCAACTGTATATTTGATTGTGTTTTTACACTGTGTTTTCAGTCTATTTTTTAACTGAAAACTATAATATTAATAATTAATAGTACTTGTGTACACAACAATATTTGGGATTTTTTGGGCCCTTTGGTGTATTTACAAAGGCATTGTTCGGAAAGGAAAACAATGGGTGAGAGAGCATGACTTGCCAAAAGGTCGTACAGCAAACATTGACAAAATTGACTTCCAGAATGAAATCTTGGCTTCTGTGGAATCAAAGGCAAAACTCACAGAGAAAACAATGGGCTCTCATCCCAGACTCCTGTCCTGTCTAGATGCTGCTGAGGGAGACTGAAGATAAAATGTGTTACTAGAATGCAGTTGAGGTATTTTAGGACTTCACACTTTTATTCGCAGTTGAACACTTTCAGAGTATGATATGCTGCTGTACCCTGCTATTGTGTTGGCTCTCATGTGGTGGTGCTCATGTTTGAAAATGCAGCAGGGTTAGAAATATGTCCTTTTTCTCCTCCTTTGCAGAGCTGAGGAATGAATTGGATATGTAAACAAATGTTCATCATCATAGTCAGACTTGTGTGATACCAGAAAGATTATTCTTCTATAATTAAAGTGGCATAAAAAATTATTTAAGTAAAAGTTACTGGGACTAGATGTGTCTGTGGATACTGCTTTATTCTCATCATGTCACGCAGAATGTTAGTGGTAATGATGGAATTATGTAAGGAAATGAATCATGAAAAGTGAGAAGAAGATTCTGAAACATTTAGTGCTAAATTTAAGGATTCAGAAAGATACTCCACACATAATTCCACACAGAATGTTGGGACCAAATGTTTTCAGTCTATTCAACCTAACTATTTTCTTTAACATTGACAAGTATTATTACACTTCTTGTGCTTCGTGCTTCAATTTATTTCTAGTCAAACTTACATGTCAGTAAATTTATTTCTGACGTCAGTCTGGCTCTTACCATCCTCTTTCTATTAGATATTTATCTCACACTTCTATCAAACATCTCTGTCACTGAATTCAAATATACTTATTAAAGATAATGCCTGCACTTCCAAAACAGGTGCAATCACCACCTTTTCAATTTCACAAAATTTAAACATTTTTTAAACATTAGATAACATATGTATCATTTTCCCCTTTAGAACTCTTTTTTTCAGAGTGCTAATCTTGTGCAGAAAGGTTCAAATATGTGAGTAATAAATTCATAGAAACCTTCCAGAATACTGCAAAATAATGGTGTAGCTAAGTAAAACAGAACAGGTTAAGTGATGATCATGTTTTTCAAATGATGAGTTTAATAAGTGGGGAAGTAAAAGGTTACCTGAATGGCGTTTGTTACATTCCATCCTGCTTCCCAGCTGGTGATCAGTTTGACCTGGTCATGTGGCAAGGGAGCTGGGAACATGTATTCTGGATCCTGGTGACAAACATCAAGCTCAAAGTTCAGGGGTCCATCTGGTTCCTCGCTGTGAGCTCTGTTCAGTTCATCTCTTCTAGCAAAATTCACACGTTCTTCGTCAGTGTCTAGGCAGCTGTCCAACCTCATAAGTCCCAAAAAGAGAGACGGTGTTTCCCTAAAGCAGTTGAAAAGAGATGAAAAAGTCTGCTTCAGGTGAGCCATCCTCAATACCAAACTTAAAAGTAAAATTTTTCATTACATGTCTTTATGATTTTCAGCAGTTGTACCTTCTTACTCCTTTTGTTAGGTTAGTCTTGATAATGTAGCTATGATAAATGGAGTTTGTTGTCCATAGTTCAGTTATTTGTGCTTGTTTCAAATGGCAGCTAAAGAAATATCTCCACAATCTTTAACATACTACCCAGAGTAGTACGCAGCTTGATTTAGCAGTCTGCAACCTGCAATTTACAATTCAAATAATTTTTCCTTTTACCTATGGCATCGATGTAGATCAGTCATTCATGAAACATCTACAGGTGGCTGCAAGAATATTTTCCTGGGCATTATGCATGTTTCTAATACAAATAAATAGCTCTGCCAAAAGGAAAAAATGCTTCATTAAAAACTAGAGTTGATAGACTGACTGCTAAGCAAATGCATGTAAACAAGTTCACTTTTCCAGATGTGATGATTTTCTGCTGTGTTTTAGTGTCTACAGAGGTCAGTAGAACTTAAAAAATGTTCTTAAAAGAGCTTAAAGTAGCAAGATAAAGAAAAGTAACTTGTTTGTAACTATATATAATTCACAGTTGCTAGCAACAGTTAAGAGAAAGACATAGAGTTTTGATTATATGTTTACTGTATGGATGTGAATGATATATTATTATTAGTCACACTGTAAAATCCTAAAAATAATGTTTACAATAGTATCCTCTTACTTCCTGGCATGGCCCATGGAATTTGTGAAAGAAAGGTCAAGAGAGAGAGTGTTGAGTTGCATAGGTATAGGATTATTTATGCCCATTTTCTTTTGTTATTTCCAGTACCTGCCCTACATTCCTCTTCTCTCTTTGTTTCTGAAGAGTACTGTGTTTTAACAGCTATATTTCTACATTAACAACTGAATAACTGGTACAACACTGCTGCAAAAAAGTGTTTGCTTACAAAAGGTCTGCATGTAGACCTTATAGTATGTGACAGCAGTTACAGTCCTTGCTTGCCCTAGCATGTCCTACCTGCTAGAAGAAATTTCAGGAATTCTTGAAACAAACTTAGAAGTTTCTATTTCTGAACAAGAATTCTAAATCACTGACTTTTTGACTATATATATATGTATATATATAGATATATGTATATATATATCAACTGCAGTCTCACTAGTAACTCTCAGGACTTGCCCACTTCCAAAATGAACTATTATTCATGCCAGCCTTGTTGTCTGCTTTTTCTTATGAGGTCAGGATTAAATAGATATGGAGACAACCTTCACTGTTCTGTCATTTACAATCAGATACTGAAATTTCTCTTGTTCTCATTGCAAAACTAATATTCTGAAGCTCTCTGCAGTTTATTAATTTTTTCTAAAACCAGAAATATTTCAGAAACACTACTAGTATGGAATTATGTTCCTGTGACTACCTTGTTCAAGTCTCATCACTGACTCTTGTATATGCCATATCCATGGGTTTATTGTTGAGTGCTCTAGAATATTTCCTTTACACATAGAGAAATCTGCTGATGTTGACCCGAACTGAATAAGTGTCTTTCTTGTCAAAATATACATTTATTGCTATTTTTGACGACCAAAGTGAATATTTCCAGCCTTCCCACAAAATAGCATGATCTTCTAGATTGACTTGGAAGCCACTTGAAAGTACAACAGCATCTTTTTACAGCAAATTTTGACCTTAGTTTAGGTCTCCTTTCATGGAAGCCATTCCAATGAGAAGCTTCAGAAAGATGTCTGAAGGGAATGCTCTATGATAGGTTTAGATAGTGCTCAAATTAAGTAAAACTGGTAACTATCTATAAAGTGAAAAAAATAATGTTAGAAATTGTTAATTTTCCCAATACATACAGAATTTTCTGAGATACACAAATGGAACCATGGGAAATGGTAAACATTAATATGTAATATCAGTCTGTTCTGAAGTATTACTTCTGTAGATATTTACATTTCTGGAAACAACCATTCTGTTGTTATTTGCTTTATGTAATGTGAAAGTGTAATGTCATGGGACAAATATTTAGCACTTTAAAAGCCATTTTTATTAATTAAATACAGATAAGAACCATTTTAACAACCTGAGGAACTGAATTACATCAGATGCAAACGTTGTTTGTTTACAAATTTTGTATTACGTAAGAAATTGCTCTATCTGGTGTTGTAGAATCTTTATTTTCTGTTTAAAAGAATTTATTGAGACAGTAATCAGCGGTGCTGCTGGGGGATTTTATTTGTTTGTTTTTCTTTGTTTCATTTTTATTCTTGATTCTATATAAGGTTTTTTTTTCTTGTAAATTAGTTAGGATTTCATACAGTTATCTTGATCAAGGGATATGTAAGGAAGTTTAGGAAAAGAGAGATATCTCTGAGCATAGAACTATTCCATTTGACTATACAGGGTTAGGGAGGAATTGTCTGGTTTTATCCAAGGCCCTCTGACAGCACTGGAAAGGATTCTATTTTTAGATCTCTTGTCTGTCAGATACATAACGTGGAAGTCAGAAAAATTAGTGAAAATTGTTCTTTCGCAGTTATGCAGGACTTCAAAGATTATGTAAAATCTATTTTAAAAATTAGTTTTTAATTGGTCAAATTCACGACTTCTCTACTGACTACCAGATACAAAGGTAAGTAGGTCTATAAGTTTACAAAAATATATGAATTTTAGTAAAATATTTATGTTAGATCTCCCAAACTTGATATACTTTTTGGACTATTTGTTTCAATGAAATATCATTATTCAGCTCTGACATACAGCATAGCACAGGACAACGCAGGTTATCATTGTACAATATTTATTATTATTTACGTATAATGCTGCTTAGAGATTAAGTGTCTTAAAATAGTAGGAGACAGCTTTTTTTATGAAAGGTACAAGTGAAGACAGATAGAGACATGGCAGTCTGGAAGTATATACTTCTTTGTCTGCTGGGCATGGATTTTTCAGTCTATATATTCCCTGTAGCTTTGATTTTTGCAGTCAGTAGGGTAAATTATGCTCCTAGTTACATCACTGTGTATCTACTGGCTCTTTCACTGACATAAATAATGAACAAAGGAAGATATATCAAATCTGGTTTTATTATTGCATTAAAAACTGCTGTCTAGATGACAGCAGCGAATTTCCTATTTATCATGCTACTTCCAGGCCATCAGAAATAATCAGTAAAGACAACAAATGAGAACTGGACTCAGTCAAAGGCTAGTCCAGTTCTTCACTTTTCCCATGCACTTCTTCTGCCAGACATTATTTCTCCAGATGTTCTTTGTCCACCCAAGTCAATATTGTAAGTTCAATTAAATGTTATGTCTTGTCTTAGGAAAAACTTCCTGATTTATGGTAGATTCGTAAGTACGGTTATCATCGTCCTTGACACCTATTCACCTATTTCTTCTTCAGTACCTAAACTGAGATTCAAATTTCTTGGAAAGCAGCAGAATGTCACTGTGATTCATAAGCTTGAGAGAGTAGAATTCCAGGAACAGGAAGAGTGCGTGGATAGGCTTGGAAAAGACGTCTTTCTTGGTCAGTAGAATTTTGTAGTGAAGCTGCTTATGCCCAAGGAAATAAGGTCTTCAGAGCTGCCACTTGCATTGGCCATCTTTTTTTTCAAAATTTGTTTGACTGTAGGACCCTTCAGTTATACACATCGAGAAGACTGTTTCAGAACAGAAGTAAAAAGTAGGTCAACAAAATAGTTTATCAGCTCTGCATACTTTTATCTGACATAGCAATGCATTGATACATTGATATAATGGTGAATCTTATCTCTTCTTTATAATCTCCCTTTTGCTGTGGGACATGGGTTTGGCTCAAGTCTTTAGGTAGTAGCATGGCATACCCTTTCACAAGGGAGAAGATCTCTCTCTTCAAAAGAGGTATCTTAAATAGTCACCACTCAGTCATGAGGCTAGCTGGGGTGAACACACACACTTCTAGATATGTAAGACATTTTCTCTAGAATAAATGTCTGCTTAGAGGATGTGCACTGTTATTATTTCCCATAATGGAATCAGTTTACAACTAAAGGGCTTTTTCGGTCTTTCCATGTTAAGGCACTAGGACCATGTATAAAATTGGATCTAAGGGCAGGAAAATCTCAGGCAAAACTAGATCTGTGGTGTATTCCCACAGAACTCTGAAGCTGTATGATGGAGCAACCAGTAATGCAGATGCACTCCTGAGTACCCACGTTATACAGTTTAGGCACATCCCAGCTATCCCAGCACAAGCTCAGTAGGGCTCTTTTTGGTAGAGAAACTCTTTATTGGTATTAGTCTAGCTTTTGGTGCTGCCTGAATGACTTTAAACTAAAATAGAAATGACAGGGCAAAATGGAAAAAATACCTGAAACAAAACAGTGTTCAGTTTGGTAAGCATATCCAGAAAAAATATCACAGATTATCCATCCATCCTTTGCCTTTTGTATGTTAAGATGAGGAATTTTTTTTTGTAGTGAAATGAGGACTTAACTTTTGGTACTATGGATCCCTAACATAAATATTTGCAGTATTTTTTCACACTTTCAACTGATGCTTGTTATGAATGCTCAGGTTTCTTAGCAAAATTCATCTTCTCCAAAAGTTTCTGCCAATTATAAATTCGGAAAGCAGACATAGACAAGGCTTAGTGCATGAGGAAAGATAACATTAGTAGGTAATTGTATGTGTTTAGACAGGTTTCTTTGTGTTCACTTACAATTTGTATGCTTTTGTACGGTTTTTTTGTATTGTTGCTTGCTCTATGTGTATTACTCTGACAACTCTTTAAATAGTTTTTCAAAATTATGTTCAAGCATGCAAATATATATAAGCATGTGACTGTAAATGCCTGTGGAACTTTAGAAGTACATGAAAGATAATGTCCCTCCCCTAAGAAAATAAACTCGAATCCAAACAGAAAAGTATTATTGTGATGTTGATATAAAAAAAAAAAAAAGGAAAGAATGGAATGGTTAACACTGAACAGATGAGTACTGGAAAGTTTCTTGAAAAACCTTGATCATGAGCCAGCATTTGTAGAGGATACTTCTTGTTTGAGAAAGAGAAGGCATTATTCAAAACCTGAGGGACACGGAAGGAATTAAGCCAATAGGAGAGAAAGAATGAAAACAGTAGGAATGAAGATTTTAAGAAACATACATCTGAATGGTGTAAGAGAAGGTAAAAACAGGTATAGAGATAGAAAGGAAATGGGAAAGATTGAGCAGGACAGGATGTAATACTATGAAGAACTTCGTTGCTTATTTACATAGAATATTTCCTAAGACATGCCACAAAATCTCCATATATAACCAGAATTGTGAATTCTTTTCTGAGTTTCTTAAAGTTCCTATATGCTAATATTCTTCCTATTTTTTGCAATTTTCACAGTTAAGGGTATTCTTCTGGAAAAAGAAATTCAGTTTGTAAGGAACAGAAAGAACACCAAGGAAAAAGACAGAAAGATACTTCATCGGGAGTGGCTATCTAAACATATCCCAGAGATGACCCTCAAGGAACATTTGTGCTCCAAATCAGGCTCACCAGAGATGCAAATGCTAGAAGTAGGCATTGACTTAATTCAGGTCATTTGTATATATGCATCATGACATAGTCCTTAAATGTATAGAGGTTTGTATCTTTCCATTGGCTAGTTCACTGAAGAGAAATCACCATTATGTAGGAATGGATTAGCATCGTGGAGCTATGATGCCTAAAAGAAAATTCAGGGAGAAAAAAACTCTGAGATAATTTAGTTTTGAAGGTGAGATATGGAAAGGGTTTAATTTGTGCCTAGGCATAAAGTTACAAGACATGCGTGCCTTCTCTGTCTCAGATATTACAATTTTATAAGACTCTCCATCCAATCAACTATTTTATCCACCCCCCAGCCTTTGCCCTGATCCACCCTCAGTCACGCCCCTTGGGAATTGGGGCTGGGGTCTCTGAGACCCTCCCTTCATCAATCTTCATCTTCTTCAGGGTACAGGGGGCACACATCCACCTAGTTTTTGCCTGTACTCTTGCGGTTCAGGCCAGGATTAGATGTCCTCAAACAGAAGAGGCCTATCTTAAAGAGAGACTAAACATTTCTGCTGGAATTCAGGGGATATTGATATGGGGAATTGGGGTAAAAGGGCTGGAGAATGTGTGTCGTTTCTGTGCTAATGGTAAGGGAATAAGTGCTGCTGCTTCTAAATCTACTTCTACTACACAACTACTTATAAAACTTATAAAAATTAGAAAAATCAAAAAAACAGATGGACCTTAAGGTATCAGCTAAGATGGTTGATGATCTCAAGAGGAGACAATGTAGTCTTGTAGCTAATCGAGAAGTGTATTTTCTCTCTGTCTGCAACATTTAAGTTACAGCTTGGTGAGTTGCACCAGGTTTTTACATAAGTTAATATGGATGAGATTCTTCTGAGCAGCAGACAAATTTTCTGAGCTACCCTTTTGGGCCCCTTTCATATACACAGTAGAATAGAACAGATACTTCTAAAGAATTATTTGTCTCAGCCTAAACGTGACACCTGAAGTAGGTCAGATGCCATAGGTTATAGTGGCATAAAATTGGCCGTTTTCCCTCTCTGTATAAGGGAAATCCAGAATCCCATACTATGCACTTCCTGAATGCTTATTTTAATTTGTGAATAACTGGTGCTGCAATGTAGACCATTAAATTTGTCATTTAAATTCATCAACATTTTTGGCTTTTTTTTTTTTTTCTGATAATCTGTGCTTTTGTTCAGACATATAAATATATGTCAACTAAAATAATTAAACCTATTGCTAAATGTTACAGTAGAAAAAGATTCACTACATTTTTAAAGTAGTAAGGGCAATATTTTTAAAAAATTATTTGGAAGTAATTCACTGATTTAAGCAGTTAGGTGACATTTCTTAAATTGTCACTTTATCACCTTACGGATAGTAGAGATTTTAATATTCTGTGTGAGATTGTAATTCTGAATAACTGTCTGCTATGTGGAGACTATTCCTTGAGCACAGGACAAGATGGGGGTGAAAATACATGATTAAGTGGTAAATTACTATTGTAATGATCCATAAAGGAGCTAAATTAAGATTACAACAACAATTCATATATAGCATATATACCTCTTCAGCACTGGCTTTTCAGACTTGCTTTTTTAAATAGACACACGATTTTGTAGATGTGCACCCATTTCATAGAACTGGAAAAGGATCTCAGGTTGTAGGGAATATGCCATATGTATCTCATACAGCACTTGTAGAAACTATACCTATATAGTGATTTAATGGCATAATTCTTTTACTGGGCTGATAAAATAACATAAATTTAATCTTAAACTCCAGTCACAATGGTAGAAGATTTAATTCAGTTTTGTTCTTGTTCTGCTGAATTTAAATGACAATTCTACAAAAATAGATACTTATTTATAGTCTAATTCTACATGATAACGGAAAACAACTATCAGTCACAACATATTATCCTTTAATCCAGCAACCCCTACATACATATCACACACTACAACTCATAAATAATCTGTCATGTCTGAAAAAATTCAGTGATGTAGATTAATGGACAGTGAATATACACTAACATCCTCCTCCCCTTCCTTGAAATGTAAAGATCAAAATTTTTCTATCTAGAAATGTAACATCCAGATGAAGCAATGTCCCACTTAAGAGTGAAGGATATAGTGAATGGGGCAACATCAGACTGGTGACCTGTCATTGGTGGGGTTCCACAGGGCTTCATCTTAGGCCCTGTGCTCTTCAACAAGGGAAAATGATGGATTCTACACCTGGGATGGGGCAACCCTGGGTGTTCATACAGACTGGAGAATGAGATGTTGGAAAGCAGTGCCACGGAAAGGGACCTGGGAGTCAACAGCAAGTTGAATATGAGTCCTCAGTGCCCTGGCAGCCAGGAGGGCCAACCATGTCCGGGGGGGCATCAGGCAAAGCATTGCCAGCCAGTCAAGGGAGGGGATTGTCCCACTCTGCTCTGCCTGGTGCGGTCTCACCTTGAATATTGTGTGCAGTTTTGGTCACTGCAATATAAGAAAGACACTAAGCTCTTAGAGAGTGTCCAAAGGAGGGCAATGAAGATGGTGAAGGGCCTTGAGGGGAAGCCATATGATGAGCAGCTGAGGGCACTTGGTCTGTTCAGCCTGGAGAAGAGGAGACTGAGGGGAGACCTCATTGTAGTCTTCAACTTCCTTGTGAGGGGAAGAGGAGGGACAGGCACCAGTGACAGGACCCAAGGGAATGGTCTGAAGTTGTGTCAGGGGAAAATTTAGGCTGGACGTTAGAAAAAGGTTCTTTACCCAGAGGTGAAGTGCACGGTACAGGCTCCCCAGGGAAGTGGTCACAGCACCAAGCCTGACAGAGTTCAAGAAACATTTGAACAATGCTCTCAGGCACATGGTGTGACTCTTGGGGATGGTCCTGTGCAAGGCCAGGAGTTGGATCCTTGTGGTTCCCTTCCAACTCGGTATATTCAGTGATTCTGTGACATGAAAACAATAAAGCATATCTACAAGTAAGAGGTCAAGTTGGCAGTCACAATTCAAGTCGAGACAGTTCTTGAAAAAGAATTTGTCATGATAATGAAGACCAGCAGACATAAGGAATTTTTTATGTAGTACGTAAAATTATTTCCACTTCTTTAGGAAAACCGAGATGTACAACATGAGAACAATGCTAGATATATTTGTACATATGTTCCACTGCATAAGAGATTTTTTACTTTGCCTTCAGGAAAGAAAATGTGTCTCCACCCCAGCTGCAATATTCTGTGTTTATTTGTAGTCTCTCAGGTCCAACTGTATTGCTTCATCATCAAGTTCTGCTCCCTCAGTGCTCATCTACAGTCTCTGTATTCGAGTATTCATACTATACAGGAAGTGTTTCTTCACCTGTTGTATGTCTTCATTATAGGTATTTTCTTCAAGGAATCCTATACAAAAAATACAGGAGTAACTTATAGGCATGGCATTATTGTCATCTGTGCATTTCATTTAGTGTTATCCATAGAAACTTACTTTTAGGAGAGGTTGCAATTACAGAGAAAATTACTTAGCATTGCGATGCTTACAGTAAATTTGAAACAAAGTATTTTACTCTCATTCTTCATGAGATACATTTTACACTCTGAAGGATGATTTGGGACTTTCCTCACAGTCTCTTACATTTAAGTTTTTGATAAAAATTCAGATATGTAGATATATAGTGAAATAGCATAGTCTCACAACACAGACATCCATCATTTTAAGTATATATGAAAAAAGAAAGAACTGCAAAATGTGTTGTTGTCCTTCACTTTTACAGGCAAACAGATGCTCTGAGGTGATAAACTTACTTGTATTTTTCAACAGAGATTAAATATCAGCACTTCTCCAGATTAGAATAAGCAGTATTAAGTAATTAAATCAAAATAACAGAAACTTTTATAGGTGATTAAATCACAATAAGCAGAGAAAACAAAAGAAGCAGAAAACAGTTCAATAGATCTCTGCTGTTCCTGACTATAAAACTGCTGTGCTCTGCTCTCTAGGCTAGAAATGCATTGAACTTCATAGGTGATTTATCTCTTCAGTTTTTCCCTTTTATCAATGCTCTTTCTCCTAGAACTCAATTAATACCCAACGTATTTTATTCCTTTTTATCTCATCTTTTCATCTTTTAATGATTTTTTTAAAAACATTGTTCCTTTGGGAAGTGACAGTGCCCAATGCCAAGAAGAATTTTAAGTCTCTGTGCTTGAAGAGGTAGCATATGAAATCTTCATAATATTTTCACATTTTGTGCAACTACTGGTTAGAGAACATGACAAAGGAAATATTTTATTCATAATAGGATCAGAGAATGATTTAAACTAAAATTAATCATCTAAAACTAGATTTTAGAATACTTTAAAATTGACAGGGAAGGGGAACCTCAATCCATCCCATTCTTACCAGTTTGATGCCAGTACCAGTAAGAGATGTCCAGAGCCTGGAGAGGGATCAGGAGAGCACCTGAAAAACATCACTAAGGTATTTCAGCTACTCCAGACAGTAAGTCAGCTTCATGAGGGACTCAAACACTTCTATTCAAAGGCATGCAGTATGGGACATAAAAAAGAGGAGTTAGAAACCTGTACACATCTGCAGGGCAATGATCTTCTTGGCATTGTGGCAATGTGGTGGGATGGTTCCTATGGCTGGACTCCTGGAATGGAAGGATACAGGTTCTGTGGGAAGGACAGGCAGGGGAGAGGAGGAGGTGGTGTTATCCTCTATGTCCATGACCAGCTGGAGCGCATGGAGCTCCTCCTGGGAATGGATAAGGAGCCTCCTGAGAACTTTTATGGGTCAGAATTAAAGGGAGGGCACTTTATAGTGACCTTATAGTGAGGGTCTGTTACAGATTGCTTCATCAGGAAGACAAAGCTGATGAGGTCCTCTACAGACAAATAGGACCAGCCTCAGGTCTACAAGCCCTAGTCCTATGAGGGGCTATGGGCACTTCAACCACCCCTGTATCTGCTGGAGAGACAACGCAGCAGGGCACATCACCTGCAGGCAAGGATACCACCTTCTCCTGCCCCAGCCCTGGGAGAGGTACCAGGTGCTTCCTGTAACCCCAGACCTGGATGGCCACATCTGCCCTTCAGAGCTCTGAGCCAAGGCCTTTGCTGTACCACTAGTTGCTCCAGCTGATGCTAGGGATTGTGTCCTGTGGCACATGCCCAAGTTTATCCAGAAGATCCATGCTGTTTTAAGCAACCTTCCAGCTCCTGTCCATAACTCTCCTGCGCAAATGAATAGGTCTATTAGCTACTGCTTGCTGCACTGCAGGCATGATAGTTAGATTTTTTGCTAGAGCTAGTTGAGTGGGTGTTTGTAATCAGGAGTCACCTGCAGACAAAAGGTCTAAGCACCTTTGAGCATAAAAAACTAGCAGATACTTTTACAAACTGAGTTTGCTAGAACGAAAAGCCTCTAGTTCTCATACTTTTCCAGCACCAGTAGGCACCCCAAAATTCTTAGTCAAATTCCAGGAAGTCCTCCAGGCAAGAGGCCCAGAAATAGACATATAAAGTGTTTTGGTTGTTCACTGCCTCTGCTGCATCTGGGACAAAAGCAGGTGAAGTTTAAATAAATTGATATTACCTGTATAGCCCTATAATGTCTGTTTTTTGAGTAAGAGTGAGTCTTCTGCTTTATCCTTTACCTGTGTATATAATATAAGACATCCAGATAGGTAACTAACTTTACTTGTCAGGAGATTTATTTAAGCTAATCATCACAAAGGAGTTTTACATCTTCTACATGAGCAGAATGCCAGAACATTCTGCTTTTCTTAACACTGCTATGAAAGTTGCACAGAAGGTAACGTTGAGAAAGTTCTCTCCCACGTTGAAGAACTAAGATGGTTTCTCTAAGCAGACCATTAATTGTTTTCAGAACTATTTCAGAAGACTGATTCATGCATAAAAACGCATTTAGTCAAGGATTTCAGGTTTCAGCAACTCTGCTTAGAAAAGCTTTATAATTTTCTTCTTGACGAAAGATCTTTAATTACATTGGAGCAATAGAGAGGGATTTATGCATATATTCTAATTATGTACTAGTAAAACTGAAAAGCTCTTCGTTAAAACCATGTGGAGAAAAATCAGACACATGCCAGCACTTCATTACTGAGAAGAGGAATTGTGTGGTGGCTTATTATCAGTATTACAAAATAGAAGGGCACTCTACATATTGCATATGTTGACACAGTCTTTCAGATTAAAAAATAGGCTGATTTTGAGAAAAGAGAAGAGGATGCAAATTAGCTCAGTTAATTAAGCTAAACCAATTAATTCTACTTAGTGATATTAGCACCTTACTACTGTTTAGTAGAGGAAGCATAATAATAAGCATGTTTTTTCTAAGATTAATCTGTGTATGTACATCCATAAACAGACATATATGGAGAATATAAGATGAAAGATCAAGGTTCACTCAACCACAACCTAATTAGATGTAAGTAATCATCAAATAGTATGATTAGATTGTATAATCGTTCATAAGACTTACATGCTTAGAGAATGATCAGGATATATGGCATGCTTTCTGTTTAAACATAAGCCTTTACGATGAAGGGTTTTCTCATGTTGTAAACAAGAACAGCTGGTGCACAGGCTGTGTTACAAACCACTGTAATAGCGATACAATAGATTTATTGTTGCTTCTAAGATTGTGTATAAAGAAGTCATTCATATTTTAAACACAGAATTATTGAGCACTTCTTGCCAAATTGCAGACCCTTGTGAACAATTCTCTTTGAGTCACAAGCACATGACTTTTCACTTCTTAGGGCCAGTCCATAAGATGATAAAATAATTAAGACTCACGAGGGGGTTGGGTATGTACAACATCCAGCTGCTGACTCCAAATTCACAGAAGGGAGCTGAATAAACTCTGAATCTGAGCAGGGTAGAGAGGGGATAGCAGTAGAAATTAGAACTGAGAATGGAAAGAACAGAGTGTCCCTATAGTGAGTCTCTGACGAAACTCACATTTGGCCAAATCCTGCAGCTCTTTCTTTGTTATCAAAATCCTTTATATTATACATCTGGCCATAAAAAAAAAAAAAAGGCATATTCTAAGTGAACCAACTCATTAAATGTAAAGAGAGTTGACAGAGTGGTTTGATTAGGGGAAGATTTCTTGTGGCTGTGTGCATAAAATACCTTGCTCATTATTTTTTAAGTAAAAAAGCGACTTAAATTATGCATAGCACACACATCACTGCATGATTAAACAACATAAATAATTTTCTAATATTTGCAATATCTCACTTCTACCTCTACCAGGAAGCATTTTCAATGAGAAGTATTACAGAATTTTTTAAAGGTAACTTCAAAGTAGGACGTATATGAATGAGAGAGTTCCGCTATCACCAGTTCTAGTATTCTCTCATTATGGACAAATTTCTCACATAATCTGTTTCTTAAACTGATCAAATTTGATTTTAAACTACTAAGGTTTCTTGTCTAAATTATTCTTATGAGAAGAATTACAGAACTACAGAACAGTTGAGGTTGGAGTAGACCTGTGGAATTCATCTGGTCCAACCCCTCTGCTCAAGCAGAATCACCTAGAGCTGCTTGGCCAGGATCATGTCCAGATGGCTTCTGAATGTTTCCAAAGATGGAGACTCCACACCTTCCCGGGCAACCTGTGCCAGTGCTTGGTCACTCCCACAGTAAAAAAGTATCTCCTGATGTTCCCACAGAACTGTCTGTGTTTCAGTTTGTGCCCATTGCCTCTGGTCCTGCCATTTGACACCACTGAAAAGTGCCAGGATCCATTGTCTTTGCACCTCCTCTTCAGATATTTTATATACTTTAATAAGATCCCATCTCATCCTTCTCTTCTCTAGGTTAAGCAGTCCCAGCTATCAGGGATCAAGGTGAGGCTGACTGGCCTGTAGTTCCCCGGATCCTCCTTGCCCTTCTTCAAGATAGGAGCAACATTTGCTTTCCTGCAGTCTTCAGGTACTTCTTGCAGTTGCCGTGCTTGATCAAAAGTTAAGAGCGGCCTTGCAATGACATCAGTCAACTCCCTCAGCACTTGTGGATGCATCCCATCAGGGCCCATGAACTTATGCATGTTCAGTTTTCTTAAGTATTCCTTGGCCTGATCCTCCCCCAGCAATGACAGACTGTCCTTGCTCCAACCTTTCCCCTTCATCTCTGGGAGCTGGGACTCCTGAAAGTTGGTCTTGCTTGTAAAGACTGAAGCAAAGAAGGTATTAAGGACCAATGAGCATCTGTCACTCTAGTATCCTTAAATATTATCATTATCACTTTTCCCAACCAGAGATTTTTAGCTGCAACAAAGAGAAAAAGAGTTGAAAAGCAATACTGGGTTTCACACAATGTTCCAAGTTGTCATAGGTTGAGATTGGCCCCCCCTGAGAAGCTGGAGGGCTCAGAGGTGATGGGGTGCCAGGACAGTGTTCCCTGGAGAGCCAATCACCACTCATGTTGTTCGCTTCTGCTCAAAATCATATATCACAGCACCGGAACCTGTTGGCAGTTCTGTCTTGGTTGTTTTGCTGTTGGTGTTTGCTGCGTGTACGTAGACAAGGCCAGGGGGTGTCTGGGCTCCCTCTCTTCCCCTCTGGGGGGAAGAGGGGAGCCCTGCGACCCCCCAACTCAACCTTTGGCTAGAGTTAGAGTCAGCATTTAGAGTGTGTGCTGTGAAGGAAGAGACTCACAGCACCTGAGGTAAGAGGAGAGAGGTAGGCTTTGTAGCCAGGCCCTCTTCCCCCTCCTTTTCTGCAGTGAAGCTGTAGAGGGGGGCTTTTTCTTTCCCCCCACTGTAAGTGGAGGATAGGCTCAACTTGAAGCTGAGCCAAGAGACTGGGCCATGGAAGTAGGACCGGCACTCGGGAGAAGAGTCCCAGGCGAAATTGGAGACGAGCCAAGAGCTTGGGAGCTGCCTGCCGAAGCTGACCAGGGGCAGCTGAGAACTGATGTGGAGGAATGAAGATTCCAGGATGTGGACACTTGATAAGCTAAGCTACACTGCAGCACCCTACAAACTGAGGTGAGACACCAAGAGGGAGAAATCACCAGCAGCAGAAGAGCAAGGACTCAAAGCTATCTTTTCGGACTTCATGAGGAGGAGAGACTACAACAAACAACTAGAACTTGGTGAGGGGGGAGCGTTCAGGAGCCCAGAACACTCCCACAGCAAAAGACTGTATTACATATCAGCCTTAAAGGCTGCTCCTGGACTAAAGTTAAAGGAGGGGCTTGAAAGGACTGACTGATAGTAATGTAATATATATATACATATAGTTGCCTTTAGTTTGTATAGTATTTATTTGTGTAAATAAATGTATATACTTCCCCCTTCCCCTACAGAAGCCTCTGGTCTGAAAGTTTCTCTCTGGTGTTAGGATAAATTGTGGAAAGGGGTGGGGAGAAGCCTAAAAATTGGATTTTAGATTTCTAATGTGGCTCAAACTGCCACACATGTAAATCAGAGGAATGGGAAAAAAATGCTTATAAATATGATCAGGACGTACAGCTGTTTTGTCTGCAGATACTCTCAATTTCTCAGCTTCATAATAAGAAAAGACTTCTTGCTATATGGGGAAAATCTATAATGAAAAGTTGTTAAATTAAATTGCTGTTGATTAGAGGTAACACAGACACAGCATAGCATAAGTACTCCATTATCTATATCATGGATTTTCACGATAAGCTATTGAAAGGAATGAGTCATGAATGCTGAAAATACAATATGAATAACCCAACTTTCTTTTCCTAGGCAGAGACCAGGAAAATATTTACTTTTACTAAAAACAGTTGTGTTGGTATAGATCATACAATGTCTGTTTTCTTTAGAGTCAAATTTGGCCCTTATGAGGTAGATTTGTAAAGCATACATTTTTCCCCTCTCCAAGAGTCTCTGTGTGTTCTGCTCTCACTATTCACCTGTACACCTGCAATGCTCATTATGAAGAGACCTGGCTAAAGGTCTTTTTTTGAAGAAGTAAGATGTGTCCAAAGATATTTCTAACTTCACACAAAGTTGTGTGTATTGCATCTTGACACAAAGGTAAAGTTCACTCTATCTTGACAGAGGGCAAAGTTCAGTTGGTTGTTTCCTTAAATCTACCCATTCAGTAGTAGCACTTAGACATATTTTAAATTCTATCATTGCAAGCAAAAGGGCTAGAAACTTTTCTTTCAAAGGATGAATGAATGTTCCCTTTACAGTACTACATCTAAAGAAGACTGGGTTGTGGTAAACAAATCCTAGAATGATTTAGCTCATTCAACACATGGAAAAAATATGAAAGTTAGTGAAAAATTAATATTTGTACATATATCTGATTTGTGATCGTTCATTCTTATCCAACTGAAACTTTCTTATTTCACAAAATAAGAGCATTTTCTTTTTCCTGAAGAAATGAGTATGAGCTGCCACTACACAGGCTAATGTAGGGCTGTATTTTTGTCCCAGAGAAGAAACAACTCACTGCTGATTCTTGCTTAAAACACCAGGCCACAAGCATGGTCTGGGCCAGTAGACACCGATCATTGATCTGCATAGAAAGTTGAACCTCCTGTTTAGACATGAGGGATGTTTCTGACATTTTTTCACAGTCCTCAGTGGAGCTGTCTTCTGCCTTGGAAACCTGTATTTCTTCAACCTATCCCTTTCTCTACTAAGTAGAGGAATTTCTTGGCATGCTGTGTAAGAGTGTCAGACCATCACAGAAAACACCCAAAAGAAAATGTAGAGGAGCAAGGAACTGAATTCCTCAGGTCTTCAGTCACCAGAGGTAATTCACTATAAAATGACAGCCAGAAATCTTCTTTCCAGCATTGTTACTCTGATAATACACATTAAGGACAAAAGCCACCAGTCTGAAACAGAGCTTTCAAGCAAGTAAATGTTCTGATTACATTGGTGGGCCCCTGAGAGACAGTGAAGGATCACTTTTGCATCTTGGGTTACTGTCCTTTCTTCCAAATCATATGATTAGACTAGTATGGAAAGTGACTGGTTATTCTCAGGGGACAAGTTGTAGTAGAGCAAGAAATTATGTTCTGTGTTTATGCAGAAAGGTGCTATAAAATGAAACATTACCTGGAGATGAGAGAGAAAGAGAACATAAGCCTGTTCTTGAAGCACTGATACCTCAAAGCCCTTCTCTCTGTCTGTCCCTTCTCCTTGTAGTTTTTGCAACAGGAGAGAAGTGTTCTGCAGCTTTCTGCACATCTGGTAGTTTTTAGTCTAGAAGAGACCTCACAGAAGATGATAAAAGAATAAAAGGTAGGGTAATATGTCCTGACTCTAGGCTCCAGGTTCAGGATAGTATCAGGGGAGTAAGCGAAGATGGGGAAATATGTGGGAAGCATCCTGCAGACAGATTTTTGTTCTTGTGCATGTGTGGGCAGCCACCCACTTTGCCTTCTGTTAGGCACTGAATAGAATGATGTTTTTCATTCAGCTTTTACAGGACCCGGGCTTCTCTAAAAGGCCTGGACATGCACAACAGTAGGATGCTTCATACAGATGTGAGAGAGGCTATGGACTTGATGCTGCGAAACTTATTTTACAAGTGAGAATAAAGAAGAAAGTTACCATTTGGGGTATAAGAAGTGTTCTTTCCCTACTCTAGCCAACTAAATCAATCTGCCACCTGTTACAGGAAGAAGTGAAAAAGAAATCTACTGCCTTCAGGAAATGAGTGATGAAGGACAGGAGGAGGGATAGGAGTCATAGAATCACTGAATATGCTGAGTGGGAAGGGAACCTCAAGGATCATCGAGTCCAACTCTTAGGCCTGCACAGGACATCCTCAAAAGTCACACCATGTGCCTGACAGTGTGCCAGAGTTCAAATGTTTCTTGAACTCTGTCAGGCTTGGTGCTGTGACCACTTCCCTGGGAAGCCTGTTCCAGCACCCAAATACCCTCTGGGTGAAGAAACTTCTTCTGACATCTGATCTAAACCTCTCCTGACACAACTTCAAGCCTTTCCCATGGGTCCTATCACTGGTCACTACAGAGAAAAGATCAATGCCTGCCCCTCCTCTTCCCCTTACGAGGAAGTTGTAGACTGCAAAGAAGTGTCCCTTCAATCTCCTCTTCTCTAGGCTGAACAGACCAAGGGAAAAGCTGTTAAGAGTATGACTCGAGAATAAGTCAGTAAAAATGCAATCAGTATAACTGCAGATGATGTAATAATATTTTCCTCATGGAACCAGATCCACAAGGCTATTCATTCGGGATCAGGTGGTTAAAGGTCTGGAAAATATTCATTCTTACCGAAACTATTTAAGTGACAAAGCTTTAAGTGACATTTGCTTTCTGTAGGTTGTGAAGGGGACAGGTCATCAAACCAATATCACATGCAACCCTAGTGGACTTTAACACTTTAAACATTCAAGAATGGCAAATATGTATCAATGCTGGCAATGGAGGTAAGAACTGCCATGCAATGAATATCAATACGGTAGGGTAGCTTGTTTGGCATTTCAAAAATACTGGGCATCGTAAACATGGTTGATGTGTCTAATGCTGATGGGGTGTGACTGAGGGACCCTAAAGTATATTGAGCAGCTGTGTCATCTTTCGGTTACTTACATAAGTCAGGGATTCTTTCCCGGGGATGTTGGAAGGAATGTGTATCTGCTCTAAAGCTGAGAACAGCTGGGCATGTTTCCCCACTGGAACATGATAATGTTGTCTTAGGTTTCAAATGGACCAGAAATATCCACACCTAGTGTTAAGTCCTGGAAGAGAAACTTTGATATATTGAAATTGATAGCTTACTATCGATCATCCCAGAATTCAGAAGATGAAATTGTACTACCAGTAAACATTAATACTTGAGTTCCTCTCAACCAGGACTGTGAAGTCACATGAGGTATGATATTCAGAGATGTCCTAGAAATTTAAAGTATGGATGTGATTGAAGCTATGAGTTCCCAAAAATATTTTTGTTAGGGTAGCCATTGGAACAGATCCAGGAGAACACTGCAAATGTAGGTATGGATCTCTGTGTTGCAGTTGTTCAAGTGCCACAATCTAGTTATAAAGTACACCAACACTCTGACAAGAACTGTTAGGAAGCACCAATAGTAGGCTGTGTCACAATGGAAGGTGAGGTAGGAGTTCGCTGTGACAGAAACTGAGGTGAAATGCATCCAAAAAATAAGGGAACTCATGTTGCTTGGAAACACAGCTGAGACTGTGCAGACTGGTAGCAGAGCTGAAGCAATTTTTGCTCAGACCAGTACTGCAACACATTTCCCAAATAAATCACTATAGCTCAAATGACACATATAAAATTATATAATTCCACATTTAATATGTTAACTAGAATTAAGAAAAGAGCATTTAAAAGTTTGGAACTACTTGGCTGGAACAAGAATGATCACTTATTAAGCATATTAATTTTTCTTCATGAGCAGTTAATCTTGAAAACCACAGTGGTTTGTCGAAATAATTAAATTCCATTTGCTTTTCAGATATAAATGCCTACACATCTTGCCAAAGTAATCCTTGCTTGTTACTCAGAAGCTGAAACTTTCATAAATGTTCTTTCTAAACATCATTTTTTCTTTTTCATTTATGAGGTAAGGCAAAAAAAAGAATTATTTTACACTTTCTGATTATAATCTTCAATGTTGTTCATGCTAATCCCACTAAAAGAATTCATTTTTCAGAATCAGTTTCACATGTAACACAGGGATAAAAAAGACCTATTTTCTCTATTGTTGACAGTGTTAATTTCACTCTGATTTGCTTTCATCTTTTTTATCAGCAACTCAGGCTACTGGATCCCATGATTATAGACTGAAAAAGGCCTGATGTTTTCAGGTGACAGCAATATCAGTCTTATTTTGTAATTCTGGTATATCTGTGGAATAGATAGATAGATAGATGTGGCAGATATCTACATATATTTTTCTTAGATTTCCTATTTCCTTTATTGACCATAACAGTGACAGTTAATTAAAAAGGGTTTTTTGCTACCCTTTGCAAAACCTCTGTGATTTCTTCTGTGACAATTCAGTACAGACCAAGAGCATTTATTCAGCACTGTAACAGCCCTACACACAAAGCACCCCAAAAAATCTCAATGTCAAACCACAGCAAGAAAGTCCCAAAACTAGTTAATTGTACTGACACACAGGTAAACTACGCTTACCCCATAGAAAAAGACACTATCTTTCTCAGTCCTTGTCAAGGCTCTGAGTGTAGCCTGCCACACACATTCCTAGACAGTAGGTTGCCTGTGCCCAGGTCTGCCTCTGACATGATGCAGTCAGATATCCTTGGATTGGAGGGTGGTGATAGTCCTGTGAGAGCTGGGAGAAGCTCTCCCGGTTACTGAACAAGGGAGAATGAAGTTTCTTCAAATTTAACCCCAGTCCCCAAATCCTAACCAAATAAATTTTGGTTGAAAAAAAGGCTCAGCTTGGTATTGACAATTACAAGCACCCAGCATTCACCATCAAATTTCAAATTTATAAGAATCCAATATTTTTAACATGTGTTATTTTAGTTACTTTTTTTTATTCTTTCAAATCAAAGACTTAGATCATGTTTTCCTCTGCAATCACTATACTTATAAATAAACATTTTGTTTTAAAATGAAGTTGATATTCACAGAAAATCACTTACCTTCAGGTCCTTCAGGACCTTCAAAGAAAAAAAATAATATTTTGAGACTTTGAATAATGTTTAGGCTGCTAAGAGTTAAAACTAGCATAGGTTGCACTAGACGCATGCAGTACTGGAAAATGATAGTATTTGGAAAACACGTGCAATGTATTTTGGAAGAAATTACTAAGGTAGTAAACATATATATTTAAAAATTCTTCAAACATTTCAGCTGTTAATTTGATTTATCAAAATTCCAGTCTTTTATTTCCTTCCTTTGGCCTTCTGCTTATCTTAACCCTGCTGATCTTACACTTCTCTGTTTATAAGACCTAAAAAGTAAAGGTTGTCTCTCATGAAAGTTTTATTTTTCATTGCACTGTCTTCAATCATCATGCTGGAAAACACTGTCTATGCCAAGTAATGTAAATGGGTTTGTATCTATATTGTTTATGATTCAAGTGCTTTAAGCCAAGCATCCACATCCATTCCAGCAGAACGCAATGTTAGGAGAGCACTGTGATTCAAGGACTGCCTCATCCCCCCTTTGCACCTCAAGAATATGGGCCTTCCACCCATGCAAGAGTGTTATGACATGCTAACCTAAATTGGTTGTACAAGGCTTCCTGGGACATCCTTGGACAACCATAGTGGGCTGAGCCTACTCAGTTCACTTTCCTGCTGTGTGTGGCACTGGAATCCTTATGCACGCTTTCCTGTCAGTGTTTGGGAGGAGCATGAGGTGGGTTGCTCTGCAAGGAGAGGCAAACCTAAAGCTGAGGACAACACCAAGGCAGGGCAGGCAGCAGCACCACTGACAAGAACCAAGTATGTGAATAAGGAAAGAAGATCACGTCCGGTGACTGTAACCATGGGTGGATGTACTCAAGGGCTTACCAATCTAGTTTGTAGTGCCCAGACAGGTCAAGGACCGGGTCAGAAAGCCAACTGTGCAGGTCAGAGTCAGAATCAGGGAGGTATACACAACCACTCCTGCAGCATGATTGAGGCACAGAACCAGGATGACAGCCTGAGTTTATGTCCTGGTCCCAGGAGAAGAGAGGTAAGGCTCTCCAAAGCAGCTTCTCATATACTGACTTTTCCAACAGATTAATCTTGACAAGTCACTATTGAGATTTTTTTAAGTTTATAGTAGAATGAAATCAAAATATGGAGCTAGGAGACAGCTGCCTGTACTAATTTATCAGTTCCCTAAAGTCTGAAATTAGAGGTAATTTTCAAACAACTTCACACTTTTTTTCCAATTTCACTTAGGTAGACTTTATATTAATGGTATTCTAAAAATTCGATAGTATGCAGAGTGTTTATGAGAGATGTATATCATTCATTTACATAGATTAATGGATGTGTCTCTCATTAAAAAGTAGTATTAAACATCCAGCAAGTGGGTATGTATATACATACATATATCAGCAGAAAATTAAAACCATATATAGTAACTTTTAGAAGCATGTTTATATGTACACATTTAATATTGTTATTTTAGTGTTATATTTAATGTTATTAAAGCATAATGCATGGGTTTAATATCCATTTCATATGTATTTTAAGATTTTATTGAGTTTAATATTCCTAACACAGCAAACAGTTTACGTCAAATACCACATTATCCATTTGTATAATGTATCTTATAAATGCAGTAATTGGATAAGAAGATGTAAAATACAAGTTTGAAAACTAGTTACAAAGGGCATGGTTTGCAATACATTAGCTATAATCCACCAAGGAAAAGTATTTTTTTCTACGTCTTTCAATTTATGAGAATCTTCTTATTTTCTTATAAGAACATTCACACTTTATAAAGGAAAGAATCATATTCTTTGAGCAACAGCAAACATGCCATACAAATGTCACAAAAATCACAGGCAGAAATGTTGGTTGGATGAGATGTTCAGAGGTCCTGACGTCAGGTCAGCCAGGGGTCTGCACCTTTCATTAGTTCTTGAGTTTCTCCAACTCACTCTGAACTGTACAACCAGCTGTTGTGTTAGACACTTCAACTAGACTAGTGTCAGCTGCAAATCTGTTTTGATGAATGAAGCTACATTATATGCTACATTTATAGCCCCCGGTTATTTTGCTACTGGATGCCATTTGGTTATCAAGCCACTGATTATGACATTTGGAGCCTGGTACTCCAGCTAATTCTCAGCCCAACTAATAGTTGATTAATGCAGCTCATATGTCTTCAGGTTCCCAGTGAGAGACAATCCTTTAGGAGATGATGTTAAAAGGAAGGTATATTACATCCAACAACAAATAACAGCAAAGAGTAGTAAAAAGTACTTCAGTTGCCCAGTGCATATATTGCAACCATATTTTATTGTGTTCCTCTGATATGTGTCAATCCATTCCTTAGTATTTGTAAACAAATAAAGTCAGTGCCTAAAAGTGAAACAAATGCATGAGCAAATGAACTCTCTACAAACTCTCATGGGACAGAAATCAAATAATGCTATCTCAACATCTTTGGGCTAATAACCTGAACAGACAACAAAAAACATATCTGATATAAAATATTTTCTAGATCAAGTGGAAAATACATTTCTTCTTGTTTTTTTTTTTTTTTTCTTGTTTCTTTAATGAAGAAGCAGATTTTGGAACCAGTTCTAAAAGTCTACAACCTTGGACTGAGAAGGAGAAACAGAATGAAGAGCCTTCTTTTCTTCTGAACATCCAGTCACCAGCTTCATATAAAACAAGCTTAGGAATGTATCTTGTTTATTGTAGTGAAGCTGTCAAACTAAAGCTTGATGAGAGATATCTGAAAGATATTCTATTTCTTGCCTATAAAGATAGAACAAGATCAACTGTTTAATTAACAAAGTTACTTTCCATATTGCAGTTTCTTCCCATGTTTTATTGGTTCTGTGAAGAAGTGGTATGTGTATGTGTAGAACAGGTAGGATATACTTTTGTGCTGTGTGCCTAGTTCTGCAGGATAACAGATGGGCGGGTATATTATGAATGAAAGCATTTAGAGTTCATGCCATAGACTAATTTTATTTGACCAAAGTAATTGTCCAGCCAACAGTAATACTGTGTACCTATCAATAAAGATTGTGTAATTGGCTATCTGTCTAAATAGTTTGTTTAATCTGGCCATTTCAAATTCTATTTCAAAAATATTATGATCTCATAGAATAAACAATTTACTGGTGGCACCAAGTCGCAATTTCTCTTTGAGGATGTACATATACATTAGAAGCATACCTTAATTTTACATTTTAAGATCGCTAAAAGTAATTTATTCTACCAGTATAAAAGCTGACCCTTTGACAGATATTTTTGTACACAAGGGCATTTGCTTTATAAATAGCACATGATATTCTATTCTATTGAAGAGGGCATTGCATTCAAGACTCTTCCTTTTGTATATTTACACTTTCTAGATTTTCACATTTTTTTTCCTCCAGAAATAGGAACTAAAACTCATGAGTCAAAAAAAATCTACTCTGCAACTGCTTCTAAAATCCCACTTTTAACGTTGCGGTTGAGATCTAGAGGCTTCTTTATGGATTGGAAACTTATGTTAAAGCTTAAATGAAGCAGTTGACTTTTGGTCATGCATACAAATATGTAATTTGACAAAAGTGTGATCTTCACTGCTCTTTTACAATATTCTCCAGGTTTTCCTAATGAACAAAGTGTACAAACTGACTTTTCATCAGAATAGGTAAGAATACACTAAGTATCTGTCACTTTGTAGAGCAGCTGAATGGAAGAAGTCTTTAATGAAGATCTCTTGCTTAATCCTTTCTGTTTTGGAGTAAATCATCTGAGAAAAACTCATTAGTAGTTTAAGGATTCAAAAGTGAGTTTCCTTCCTTCCTGCCTTCCTTCTTGCCTTCCTTTTCCTTCCCTTCCTTTCTTATAATTTGCTTTCTAGTTAGTTACAAACTTCTCTATTCTAAAACAAAATTGTCTTCAGCTTCAACTACACTATGATACAGATTTCTAAAAGCCTTGATCCAGAAATATGCCAAAGATCCTTCCTTAGTATATCAAACCACAATACAGCCAGCTCAGTAAGATGTAATCATGTGTGCAACTATAACCACACAGCTAATTTCATTGATTCTAACACTCCATACTCATTTCAGTAGTCTCCAGGAATACTCAGAGGATGATAGACTTTCCTCCTTTTCTAGACCAACTGCCCTTTTGCATCCTTGAAGTCAGTGGGAGGAGGTTGGACTGTGTTGCCTTATAGACCGGTGTGGTTATCCTCCTTTGGGCCATGATACTTCCTGGATAATGAATTCTGCTTTTGTAAAATGCAGTAATATTCATGACAAATTTTTCTTTCCTAAATTAAGGCATGGGGAGTCTCAGAGAGGAAAAATAAACTTTGTTTAGAAATGTATCAGGAAGTGAAAAAAACACAATAAAACTTAAGCACAGAAGCTAAAAATTTAGATTTTATCAGACAAAGTAATATGGCCTTCAAATCCACAGGACATGAACAAGAACTCTTCACATCTTAACTGACAATGATCTAATGTCTCCAATGTACTTATAAGTTCATCCCTGTTACTATCCTTGTGAAGCAATGTTTCCTGTACATTTTCTTTTTTTTCTCTAATTTTACTTATCTTACTATTTCTAGAAAACAATTTCAAAAAGAAGCCAAAGAGTTTATCAAACAATTTCATGAAGATAAAAATTTTCCATTATAAAAGAGGGAAATCTAACACCTGTACATTTGAGAATACCAATTGGTAATAATATAGTGAGCTGACCCTTGCTCTCAGATTACTGTATCAACCTGCTTTTGCTAGCGTCTGAGTGTGACATCATTGCAAAGAGGAATATCACCTAAGCAACCCTATAATGCCAAAAAGCTTATAGCTGAAATGTGTAGAAAGAAACAGATGGGGTAGTATCTGGAAATTTTATTTGTCAGATATCGCCCATCTGTTTCTCTCCCTATCTGCATGTTTTGCAGTAATATCCATTTTTAGGAAGGCAAGTCAATCTAATTCTACAGAATTGGTTTAATATTCTGTTTTATTATTATTATTATTATTATTTAATTTTTATTTTTTACAATTCATTAATGGCTGGCTGGGAAACATAAAACCCACACTGGTGATTCAGCCAAGCAATCTTCATTTCTATTCCATGAAAGGCAAAGTTATACTTCAGGGCAAAATTAGGAGATGTAACTTTCCTTATTAATCAAACCTAACAATTTTGGCAGTTTCTCACATGCAACAGACCTCCTAAACAAATGAATGATTGTAACTATTTTTAAATGTATTCTAAAACTGAAATGATTGTGTGTCATTTCAGAGTAAGTTCAAGTTTCTTTGTAATGAGTAGCTATTAAAATAAGTCATTTTTGGCAGCTATCTGATTCTCTGAAAATAGAGTCACAAAAGGCTTTGCAACAGGTATACTATTTATGAGTACATAAAGGCCTTGGTTGTAAAAATTAATTATGGGCCAAGAAATTCTATTTGCTTTCTGTTTCATATTCTTAGCTAAACACAAGCCAACATAATGCCACTGCTATTGCTCTCCAAACTGTTTTTTCCTCACAAGATCAAAATTAAAACAAAAGCCACTTAAAATAGCAGCATAGACAGAAAGGAAGTTATTAGAAGTCAAGACCAGAAATGCGTGGTGCTTACAAATGGCACACAGAATCCAATATTAGTCAAGAACATGACTTCTGTCTGTTCTTTATGCAGAAGTACCAATATCAAGGTACTAATAGATGAGCATTTAGCTCATCTGTAAAAGTCAATGAAAAATAATGACAATAAGTGGTTTGGGTGCACTAATTAGTCTAATTACAGGGGTGGTGAGCAAGGCAAAATGGAGAGGTTGAAACAAATGAGCTCTATTCCAAAATTAGCTCCATCCTGATGTCATTTGTAGCTCATCAAACTATAGTAACTCTGCTCTTGACTCTAGTCTCCTCAGCATGCAGTGACTGCTATTGCCGTCATCCTTCTCTTCACAGCCTTTCCTGCCAAATTATCAGTTACTCTCTCTACCACCCTGGCCCAGGTCTACCCTATTCTCCCCTGTTCTTTTGATTATTTTTCCTGTCTTTCCCCCCTTAATTTTACAGGATTACTTTCTGACCTGCAGTTATCTGCATCAGCCTTTAAACTGACAGTACTTGGTGACCCTGGCAACAGAGGGGCTCACAAGAATGCTTTTCTATCACTGTTAGAGTCATTCTTTTTTTCATGTCTGCTTTGTCTACTTAGATCTTGAATTGTGTTCCCTGCTTTGATATTGATTCCTAGTCACAGATGTCATTTCTTTATCTGTTGTCTGTCTTTATTTTGTCTTTTGCCAGGCCCTTCCCTAACATTTTCTTTGGGTGACCACAACACTGGCATGAGGACATATCTGGTTTCTGACTTGGGTCCAAATCATGTCTCTCCTTGATCCTAAAATGGGTTAATTCTTTGATTCTTGTGGTTCACACATTTCAACTCATTCCAAGTGCTGTATCTGATTCTTCTCTCTATCCTTTAAACCTCATTTTTCATGTTTATTTTTTTTATCCTTTGATTACAGACCATTTAAGAACATAGGACAGGGTCCCACAGGTCATCAAATCCATTCCTCCTGCCTTCTGCAGGCAACTTTGTCATGGAATTACTTTCATAAAACTGCCAAGTTCTACTTTTAAATCAATTATTTTTTCCCCTCTTCTCTCCTAACAGAAGGCTGTTTCAATACCTTATGATCAGAAACCATCTTCCATTTTTCCAGCCTATACTGATCTGCATCTTGCTTATGTTTTTTTCCTTTTGTGACAATTCTATCCATTAATATCCCTGTTACACTTAGAACTGTCTCACATCTTATTCTCCTAGGTTAAACAAATCAAACCCTTCTAATCTATGTGTCTCAGATAAGCTCTCCATTCCCCAGAGGCCTCTGCACTGTTTAAGTCTGAAAAATTCTTCTTGAACAGGTATGATCATAATTCCCTATGATATCCTAGGTGGGATGCAACAGTATTAATTTTCATATCTTCACTGGAAATATTTTCCATGATTCTAGGCTTTATGTATCCTAGGCTCTACTTGCTTATTTCATAGCTTCATCTCTCTGGTGACTCAAAAATGCCTTGTGACTCACTGACTTCCACCCAGGAGTTTGAGGTTATATTCTTTATTGTTAATTCTCACAAGAAACTGTTACTGTTAGCCCAAACTGGCATGACCCAAGATCTTGTAGTATTTAGGAACTTCTAATTTGCTATATTTGAGTCATTGAGAATAAAAATTGTATAAATTCACAACCTATATTGGTATACATAAATGTATAAATTTATAAAATATACATTGGTACTCCCCAATCTTATTTTATCACCAAAAATAATTTAAAACCACCTCTCTTTTATGCAAAGGTCTTGAAAATATTAAATCATATTGGTTCCCAGATGAGTCCTTGTCTGATTTTACTCACATTCTCCTTTCAGCCCAGCAGTTCTGTTCTCAGTACACACTATCGTTATTGTCCCTTTAGCCACTGCTGTAGCTGAAAAGCTTATTATCTAGTTTGCCATGACTCTGAGTGCAGCTACAGGCTCTGCAGCCTAGTATCCTCACCTATGGGTTTGACTGCCTTTGCTCAAGGCCACCTCTGACCTGGCAGGGCCATGTAACCTTGTGTCAGGCAGTGGTTACACATTTGACGTGTGACACAGAGCTTGGAGAAACCTTGTTGGTTTCCCACTGCATTTAAGGAGCAGATGCTGCATTTAAGCTCAAGCCCTTGTCCTCAGCCTCAGACTGTTTTACATTGCAGCTACATCTATGCCTCGCTTTGCACCTTACTGATCCTGACCTTGATTTGCAGACTTGACCTCTTGGCTTGACCTCAGATTTGTCTTCTCCCTATGAACCTATCTGGAGATCTGTAACTTTGTTTGATCCTGGTTATCACCCTCAGATCTGTTTCTCCTGTATTTGTGTACTGTGGGATCAAGCCCTGGTGTTAAGGCCACTGCCCTGCCTGTCTCAGTGATGTCACTTCATCTTCCAACTTGTTTCTCCTTTCGAGGTAGCCCCCTCTTGTTGCTTCTTGACACAGCTTGGCATTTTATAGTAAGAAATTATTTCCTGTGGATCAGAGGTGAAAAATCATTGAATAGGTCAGTAGGGCATCCTGGCATATCTTGCCTCTTGGTGTCCCCAAACTATTAAAGTTCATAGCTCTGGTGTACAGTGAGTTAGTGCACAGTGGTTCTGACGGGTGATGGGGTTTCCTGGGTACACCAGCAGTGTCGCTGAACTGAAAAAAGGCTTTCTCACAACACCTTCTCACAGTTAAAGACTACACAGACTCAACAGCAGGAAAAGCTGGTTCAAATAAAAGCTCAGGTAAATAATATGTTGAACATGTTGTATTTAATATTGGTGTAATACCCGTATTTGGAGAACTAGAGACCCCTACAACCAATCTGCTATTGATACTAAATTTACGAGTCATGGAGATATTTTGCAGATACCTCAGATCTAATGAGACCTTTACACAAAGCAGCAAAGGTTTCTGCCTTCAGGTCTCACTTTCAGTTTCTACAATCTGCCTCTGAAGTATTACCTCAAACTCACTGCAGCACTTGCACCTTTTGGAGCCCGGGAAAGAATTTCTTCAGTTGGGGGAGTATGCAACTCATGCTGGTATGGCTTTCATTCAGTGGCTGCTTGACCAAATTCAACCAATAAACGGTTGATCAACCATTTGTAGGATTAACCCAGAGTCAATGTAGTCAGATCCCTACCTATGAAACTGGCATTGAATTCTCCAAGTTACTGCCATATACTTGGGGTGAGGAGTTTTTACCTTATTTGTTGTACTTAACAATTCCCTAGCTTACTCCTCTTGCATATATGCACAATTCCTTGCAGTCAAAATTTTTGCATGAAGGAAATTGCAGAGAAAGAAGCAGTCAGAAAAAAGAAGTGTCTGTTGCTGTTTGTAGGGAAACATTTTATGGACTAAATAGTGATAGTGATAAAACTGTGGAGAGAGTCATAAACACCATCTCCCTCTTTGTCCCTCCCAGCTCCCTGACTATGTACACTTCCACAACAAAGCAAATAGTTGACAAGATGAAAATCAATGAGACGAACCTTGAACTTGGGTTTTCCAGTAAAAAGTGCAGAAGACCACACACACATCATCTCTTGGCAAGAGGACTGGAGTATTTTCCATCGACTTACGAGTGACAAATGGCAGAGTCGTACAAGAGCATTATTGTTGCTGCCCTGTGCTGGGAGAGCAGTTTCCCAAAGGCCGTGGAAGCAATGAGTGTCCAATAACAAGACTCCCAGAAGCAGAACCCAGGCTGTTCGGGGTGAAACCTCAGAAGCGAGCAGTCAGTGTGAAGAGAAAGAACGTCAGTTCGGAGTGGGATGACAGGGACAGAAACAAATAGGCTGCGTGGCTGGATGTAACAGTCTATTATATGCAAAATGCAGCGTTCTTCGAACTTGGGGTTTGAAGTGACAGACAAATTTACCAACAGAAAATGCTGTGGTTTGAGAGCTGAAATAGACTATACCAAACTCAGGCTCGCACATGCTTATCCCCAGCCTCACTCAGTGTTGATTCCAGCAAGTAAAGCTGTGTATGAGTGCATAGATACTGAAGTATTTATGTCAGTAAATAAATATAATTGCTTAATCTCTATGCGAAATACAAGGAATGTTCACTTTCAAGTGCAGTGTTACAAGACTTGTGAAGATGCAGGGTTGACCATGCAAGTCAGAAACAGCCTGCCAGCACAATCCTGGTTTTGTGCCACAGATACGCTGTGAGTTCAACCCACCGCATTCGTTCCAACAGCCTATGATGTTCTTTCTCAGTGTGCTCTCACGCAGGTTGGAAACCTCTCTGTCCCATGATGAAACCTGGTTTTTAATAGTTTTTTGTTTGTTTGTTTGTTTGTTTTAAAGCATTATTTACTTCAGGAAAACTATGCAACAGATTTTAATCAACATTTCATTTTAATGCAAAGCTAATTTTTCCTTTATGCAGTGATACAGATTTTTTTCTCATCATAGGTGGCTAGCAATGACATATTACTCCCAGGCACAGCAGGAAAAATATGTTTGACTCGTTTGCTATCCTCATTTCCTGAATGCCTCCCCAGAAAGCTCCTCGGCCCCCCCCCCCCCCCTCCCCATCTCAAGTATTTTTTCCTCTCTCTCAGATAACCCGATAAATACTTGAAATGGCGAGGACACTTCCAGGCGGCAATACTTCCCAACTGGCGGGAGCGGCCTTCGGGCGGGCACGTGCTGCCCTCCTCGCGCGGCGCCTCGTGTCCGCCCGGCGCTCCAGCCACGTGTTCCCCCATCCCGGCGCCTCCACGGCGCTCCCGACTCGCTCCCTTCCCGATGCGCGCCCCTTCTTGCGGGGGCTGCGCTCGGCCCTCCGGCCCCTCGGTGCCTACTGGCCCCTCTCGCTCCCCGGCCGCCCTGGGAGCGGCGGTCTGGCGGCGGGGCGGGGTGTGTGTGTGGGGGGGACAGGGGTGTGTCCTGCTCCCTGCGCTGGACACCGCGGTGTCCTGTCCCGGGCCGCCGCGGCTCACTCGCCTGGCTGTCCCGCGGCGGGACGGGTCGGCAGCTCGGCTGCCCGGGAGCCATGGCACGGGAAAGTTTGCCGCTCCTTCTGCTCCTGGCGGCGCTCGGCAGCCGAGGCCAGTCGCCATCGCCGCCGCCGCCGCTGCAGAGAGGTATAGGGGAGCGGGGAGCCCGTCCGTGCCTCACCCGCCCGGCCGGGGCTGCGGCGGACAAGAGGGGGAGGCGACCTTGCCAACAGCTCGGGAGCCCTTGTGGTGACGGGAGGGCCGAGGGGACGGAGACCGAGCGAGAGGAGTAGCCCCCAGCCTGCAGAGGGGACTTGGCACCGCCGCCGGTACCTCGGGGGCCGAGCCGAGGAGGGGCTGTCGCGGGCGCTGCTGCCGCGGTTCCGCGGGGCGGCCGTGGGAGCTGCGCTGCAGCCTCGGCACATCCCGCATCCCGCTGCCCTTCCCGGTACCACACACACGCGCTTGATGTCCCGGCTCGGAGCAGCGCAATTGGGCTGCGCTGTGACTGAATGCGGAGGGGGGGGCAAATCGTTGTCGCTATAGTTGAGGGGAGGCTGGAGGATGTGTCCTTGTTCCCGAAGAGTCGCATAGTTGTTACGGGCTGATCTGCTGGCAGCCCTCCTCCACCCGGGATGTGCCCATCTGTTGACATCTCTGTGGTGGGGGAAGCTTAGCAATGTGTTGAAAGCCTGGGCTGCTTTTACTTCAGGTGACAATTTGATGCTCTTATCCTGGTGTTATAAACTAACCACGACTGGGATGGGGACAGAATCAATTGTATGGGTACCTGCATGGGCAGTCAATGTCTTACATATACCATCATCTTCCATTATACAGCGTTTAGGTGTGTTGCCACTACTGGGGTTTTGTTTGTTTGTTTTTTAAGTTGGTGTTCTGTGTAAAGATCAAAAAGGGTGTTGTAGAGGTATGGGAGAAATAATCTTTATTCAATTTCTCAGGTCTCATAGGAAATCCTTAAAACCATTGTTCAGCTCATGGTATTCCTTCTGGTGCTTGCATTTGCTGCTCTTTACGTTTTTAGCCTTGATGAAATGAATTCAGTGAGGTGATACTGTGGGTGTGTCAAAATAAAACTAATTAAATCCACTGGGTTAACAACTAGCTTCCCTTTGACTCTGATGTCACACTGTAGGTTGAACACTATGGATTAGGAGTTTTTACAATTTGAGGTTTACTTTGGAAAACATGGTGCACTGATGTTTCGTGAGAAAACATATCTCAAACAGCTGACTCCTTAATGTGAATTTTACCGTGTGAGGATAAACGACAGTTGATCGAGTATCTTTGCCGATAAAAACTCATCCAGAATTAGGCTGTGTTTAGATGATGACTTATTGGGAAACACTGAAGACTGAGATTTTAAAAGTAGAGAATTTAAAATATAGTAAATTTCCTCTTGCTGTTTCTTTTTTTCTTTCTTTCTTTTTTTTTTTTTTGCCTACCAGCTAATTCATTTTTCAACTAGAAAGATAGTGATTTAACATTTCTTTTAGTATTCTCTCACTCACATACATGGAGATACTTTTGGAGAATATCCTTTTTATGCAGTACCTTTCTTTTTAACCTCTGCAGTGAAGGAATATGTTCATTATTTTCCTTTTAAATTCGAAGTGGATGTCTTTGGCATTCATCTGCTGCATTGCTGATATTATGTTATAACTAAATTCTGGTAATCCAGTGGGGAACACTACAGCTTTTAATTAAATGTTAATGTGCTGATGAGACCTTCTAAACTTCACAGCTGAATTCAAGTGCTGGCCTGTCAAATTTTTATGCCATTTACTGTCTTCAAAATTTCTAAGATCTTTTACAGCTGCTAGGAGGTGCTAGCACTATGTAGCTGTCACTATGTTGCTCAGGCAAAGAGGTAATGAACTCCTCTCTAATGCAAAAAGTTTGAAAAGTCTGACTTCACTGGAGTCTCGAGGGATTTTTAGCAAGCACAAGAATGTTACTGGACCCATGGTTTATATATTTAGACTTACAACTTTTGTTTTTCCACTTAATAGTTATTTGGTAATAACCATAACATTGGATGGTAAGTATTGCGCACTAATTGTTAGCATCAGTCAGATGTCTGCGGAGAAAATTATGTAACAGAGCTGCAATGCTTTGAAAAACAGTATTTGAGACATGACAATGAATTCCCATGTTGTTTTTTAGAACAGAACAGTTCAAGAACATTTTGCACCTCAAAGATGAGAACAGTCTGTATTTCTTTTCTTGTTGCTGTTCTTGTTGTTACAATTTTTTTCCCCATTTTTAAATTGTTGAAAGATTTACTGTGGTCGGAAACCTGGAGTTAATTTTAAATTTTTTGGTTTGGGTTTGGTTTATTTTTTCAGCTACACGTTATTAGTTTTTTTGTTGTTTGAACACTAAATAGTCATGTAGAATTTCTGTCATGGTTGAACCCCAGCCATTGACCAAGCACTGTGCAGCCTCTTACTCACTCCCACCGCAGTGGGATCAGGGAGAAAATCAGAAAGGTTAAAGCTATAAAACTTGTGGGTTGAGATAAAGACAGGAAATGCAAAAGCCACGCACACGAACAAAGCAAAACAAGGAATTAATTCACTGCTTCTCATGAGCAGGCAGGTGTTCAGCCATCTCCAGGAGAGCAGGGCCTCATCATGCGTAACTATTACTTGGGAAGACAAATGCCATCACTACAAATGTCCTACCCTTCCTCCTTCTTCCTCCCACTTTATATGCTGAGCATGATGTCATATGGTATAAAATATCCCTTTGGTCAGTTTGAGTCACCTGTCCTGGCTGTGTCTTCTCCCAACCTCCCATGCACCCCGGTTTCCTCAACAGCGTGGCAGTATGAAAAGCAGAAAAGGCATTGTCTCTGTGTAAACACTGCTCATCAATAACAAAAACATCTCTATATGATCATTGCTGTGTTCAGCACAAATCCAAAACACAGTCCTATACCAGCCACTGTGAAGAAAGTTAACTCTACCCCAGCTGAAACAAGCACAATTTCTCAGAAAATAGAAGAATCAGAACCAGAAAGGCACGTGCATTCTGTAACAGTGTTTCTTACTGATATGCGTAACTTGAAGTCTTACTGAAGGGCTATGTAATGTTCCTTTGAATCTTGAACCTTGGTTTATCCTCTTCCCTGTGGAATATGAGAAAATCAAAAGAGTAGTTTAGAAAGTAATGAACGACTTGCTTTTGGTCTTGAACTCACGGTTTTATTAAAAGGTCTAAGTGTCTGCCATGAAACAGAATGGAAGCTATTTCTGTGAAAGGTGTGAATAGTAGGGACGGGGCTAAGGAACATACACTGCATGGTAACTTGATCTGTGGTGCCAGCTGCTGACATCAGTGGAGATAATTCATGAAGTACAGATGCTTTTAGCATGCATGGAAGGAAGTGTAAGTTGACTCCAAGAGGTGATGCGTATAGGACGCTTATTATGTCAAAGTGAAATTTCTCACTCAGAAATGAGGAGTGAAATCAGCCTGGTGTTAACAGAGTATGACTAGTGTCAGTCTGTTAGGCAATGGGTGGTGGCAGGTTGGTCAATATTTTTATGTCTGTCTGTAGGTGTGGGTTTTTTAAGCAAGTTTCCAGGGAGTTTAGTTCAAAACTGTATTCTCCCTGTTATCTCATGGAAATGAGGAGTTACAAGATTCCTTCCCACACACAAGCATGTGTGCATATTGTATCCTGTATTTTGAAAAGTCAAGAGAGAAGGCTAATGGAACATAATTTTAATATTTCAGATACTAAGAATGAAGAATGTTGTGTAGACTTAGATTCTGTTTCCCGAGATAAAAAATGTCCAGATGCTTTATTAATGAAATCTGGTAAAGCAAAAGTCAAGTTTCCTATTTCTTCATAGGGACCTCCTTGAAGTAAGGTCAATTTCAAAAATGACCAACACTACTCAGCTGTAATCTTGAAATGGAAAGCATTTCTATAATGGATAATGGCATTTAAACATTCAAAACATTCTGCTGACTTTCTTTGGAGAACAGAGCTTGTTAAAGATTTAGTTGGTAAATTTGCATTCTACTTTCCTGAGAAAACAGGGCTTACGTGATTGTTTATTAGCTTGTTCTCAACCTAAATAAATTTTGAATCTGTTGTCCAATATCAACAAATATGAAAACAATGTTAAAGTCTTTAAGATACAATAAAACAGTGTAAAAATCTTTAAGATACAATTACTGAAAATCCATGGCTCTTTGAGAGAAAGAGTCCCAAAGTACTTTATCTTCTGCTAGAAGAAAGGTAGAATTTAACCATTATCTAATCCATTCAGTCTGTGTAAGTCAACATGTGTAGGACTCCATTGTGGAGGATAGGCATCTTACAATGTGTAAAATTCTGTGTATTTTTTTTATTTTTAAAAAGGAGTTCTTTAATCAAATTTCAGGATTTTATGACAGGTAACAAACCTTGGTCACTGAAGGCATATTCCAGTATAGTACATTCAGTGTGTCCCCTTTTTACAGTCATTCTATATGCTACTAAATGTTTTGGGAGATAAATTCTTGGTGATCTGGAAATCATGATTTCTGTGGTTTTTTTTTTTTTTTTTTTAATTATTATTTATTTAAATGTATGTGTACAAGACCATGATCAGTTCTAGCAGTATTTAGTACTGCCTGATTAATAGGGATTAATCAACCTCAAAATTTTGGGAGCTGCTTCTCTCTAATATACGTTGTGATTACATGTAATTTTTTACTTCAAAGCTGTTGTCCATATGACTTTCTGATAGTTTAATAACTGACTGAGGAAATGAAAGAAGACGGAATTAATATATGTTTCAGGTTTAGAATGTGAGAAAGGAAAACATAGTAATTAGGGGCCAGCCTAAGGTATTAGAAATAGGTAGAATTGCCCAGACTGACTGGAGACATGAATATGTGAGTTTTTTGTGTACATGCTTTAACTAGAAATAACCACAGCCAAACTGAATGAGGCAGGCCTTGTACAAGAATGTGTGGATTTTTCCAAGCAACAATTAAGAACATAAGATGATAAGATGCACTTTATGTTTAACACCCTTATTATGAATTTTTCCTCCAAGTTTTTTACATGAGTCATTCTTATTAGTATTGAAATACTAAAGTCAGAACAGGGGTTCTTTAACCTGTTCCAGAAATCCGCTTTAAAATAATACAGCAAACAATCACTTTTAATTAATTCAGGCTGGAGGAAGGAATCCGCCCACACATGTTCTAATTTCTTATCCAGCTACTTGGACTGACAGTTTTTGAAATTATAGTATTTTGGAATAAGAAGCAGCATGAATTCCTGGTGCAGGGTTGTTTTTTCTTTTCTTCTCTTTTTTTTTTTTTTTCCCTTTTTTTTCCCCCTAGAAGTCCAGACTCCTTATATTTATAGGTCAGAAATGGTGATAGGACACAGATACATGCAAATGTGAACTGGCGTGCCTGATTATCTCCTTTCCTTTCCCAACTTTTTTCATAACTCCTTAATTACTGGATATTTTTCTCCAGAATAAGAGTTTTGTCTAGAGTATGAGAGGTCATTATGTCACACACTTAGGCTACAGTAACAGTAATACAGACCAAATCTTCCTTACATATGTAAAATGCAGACCAATACATTATGTTTGTTAAACTTTATATTTATTCCATGCATGTGTTTGAAATGGGAAAGTGAATTCTTTATGTTTGCCAGTGAAGATATTTCATGAGCTGGCTCCTGCTGGTGTTATTTATTCTCTTTTATCAGCCGCTGTTGATAGCCAATTCCTAGTTCCTGATTTTCTGCAGTTTCTATGTTTTCTTCAATCTAAAAATGTAGATAAAAGAGCTACTGAAGTAAATTACAATGATTTTGGACCACTTCTGTACCATAGATAAGGTTGAGATTAGACTTTTTGTTTTTACGATTTATTTTTATTAGAAAAATTATAAGATTTCCAGAAAAAATAACTTGGATTTGAGTGATTTTTGTACTGACAAATAACAAAGATCTCTCAGGAGTCTTGCAACGCTCAAAACAAATAGCTGTTACTACCCACAGTTTTTGCAGCAGTTCAGTGTCCATTAGTTACACCTTAGCATCACAAGGATTTTCATAGGACTCTCGCTCCCTGCCAGATTCTTCTAGCAGACATTATCGTTGAATCAGACCTTGTAATAACATTAGACTGTAAAGCAGCTGTAGCAGTATTATGCCAGGGAACTCTTGTGAAACCTCAGGAAGAATAATGAACATTCCTGCAGAGTGGATTATCCAAATACCATTA
Organism: Corapipo altera; assembly: GCF_003945725.1. NCBI lineage: Eukaryota > Metazoa > Chordata > Aves > Passeriformes > Pipridae > Corapipo > Corapipo altera. The sequence continues at coordinate 17,698,563 of NW_020884874.1, forward strand.
CAATGCCTTGTTCCGTCCCAACTGACATGTGTATCTACTACTTTCATAATTCATGGATTTAAGATGTAATAAAAAAGAAAATTACCCAGAAGTGAACGGAATAGTATTAAAAATTATTTTTATAACTATATAAAACTGATTTTTTTTTTAATGGCAAATGACTATCTCGTCATTCTTCAACTACCCCAATGAGTGGGGGTGTTCTTTGAGGGCAATTAGAAAGAATCAGAATGATGAATGCCTCTAAATATACTGTAGTGTATTTCCCACTGCTACAGGAAAATGGAGCAAAGCTCTGTTTTTCTGCACACTTCCAGTGGTAGTAATAGTTTATTTAGGATTCAGTTTTGTTTTCTGCATAAATTCCAACTCCTCAGATGAACCCGGAGGTTTTTGGTGCCACTTTCACTCAAGCCACCTTTAGGTTTTGATGGGAGATGCTGAACATGGCAATTTGTTACTCTCTTTTATGCTAGATGCTCAACAGCCTGTAGTCCCATTCCACAGAAATGTCTGGGTAATCTCTATTACAAAGAAATACATTATATATTAACTTTCCTGGAGTATGTCCTGCACCGGGAATGCAGAACTATTGCTATACATTTGTTGCTGAATAACTTTTAGACTGGGATAAGGAATAAATAAATAGCATTATTTTTACGTATTACTGTGTTTCTGAATATGTATGATAAAATACTATGCTGCAGTGATAACTATTTTGTGATTAGTGATAACTATTTTGTGATATTTGTGAATAGTGATAGCTATTTTGTGTGTTTTCGAAACCTGTCTGTAATGGTGGGAACATGAATAGTCTGGATTCCTCTGAAAGCTACAGAGTTCTACCTAACAAGAAAAAGTTTACAGAGTACAAAGTAACATAATAAAATATACAGGGCTTTTGTATTTGATACATGAAACCACCAGGAACAGAACATGTATGTTTGTACAAATCCCAGAGCTGGTGATTTGAATGTGGTGAAGTTGCACATCTAATTTAGCTGGGTGAATTACGCATGCATTTTTTGTAGTGTCAACAAAAGGATGATTGCAGACCATCACAAGTACATTTTGTTTGTTAAACCTTGAGCCATCATTGACAATACTGAATTAATTAATGTTACCTGAAAAAACAATTCTTGATACCATTTCATCCCTGTGCATAATTTTTAGTTCACCTTTTATGACAATTGCAGAAAAATCCCAATTGTGAATATAAGGATTCCCATACATAGTGCATGGCATAAAACAGAGTGTGCTACTCATTGACTTTTGATTTTGGTACAACTGGAGAATATCTTCTATTAATCATTCCTTTTTAAAGATGATTGAGCCCTCACACAAAAAGGCTTTTTTTACCTTTGGACACCTCCCTCCCCTTAATTGAATAATATATTTGTAATATGCACACTGAATTATTCACTTAAGCACAGTGTCTTTCTACAGCTGGGCACAACCTTCTAAATTAGTTCCATTATATTAAGGTTGTATGTTGTGTGGGTTTAGGGTTAATGCAAGTGTCACTTTTGGTATGCTTATGTAGTAAATATGGCAAATATTTTCTAAATTCAGAGTAGGTGGGAAGCTTTTACATGCATACCCTGTAATCACTGATTATGCATGCAGCTTCATCTTCTTCCCCCTGCTGTAGCTTTGACATAGAGAACATGACAGTCATTTGCCAGAAAAATTAATAGTTAAATGCTTGTATCAACTTCATAACTTGTTAACTAGAGGGTAAAATGCAATGAACCTGTTTGCCATATTAGTAGGAGTTATTTAAAACTGACTTTGAAGCTCTAGTTTAATTGGTGAAAGAACTTTTGTGGCATATAAAAGTGATGGGAAATGCAACAATAAGAAATCAGCATCATCTTCGTCGGGAGCTTGAGTCAGTTCTTGGGGAAATGAGACACTGTCCCAGAAGAATAAAGTGGAACTCAAGTTGTTAGACTAGATCATTTGTATATTCGTTAAAGATAGACCTTGTCTTTGGTCAGGGTTGTTAGTCTCATGATTTCATTTTGGGCTGTCGTTCTTAGATGATAATATCTAAAGGAATCAATGGATACAGCTGTGCTCTAATGTATTGGTTCTTCACGATGCTAACACATCTGTGGTTGTTTGTGCAGTACTTTGCTTCCACCTACAATATCTATTTGTTCAAAAATATCTATTTAAATGTTCTATGATTCAGAGGTTCTTATGTAACTACTTGTTCTGCTGGTCTGCTTTTTGCCTTCAACTTGATGAAGTCCCATAATATCGTTCAAAGTAGTAAAATTGCATGTGAACCACTAGTAAGAGAGAGATCAATGCTTGGTTTAGTAGATTATTTTGGACAGAGTATAAAACTGCATGTATAGTTTTTGTGCACTATTTCTATGTTTTCTATTACCTATAAAATTTGTTGGTTTTTTTTTTGTTTATTTTAGTAATTTGTGACTTTTGAGCACATAGCTTCCAGATACACAAGTGTGCACAGTTTGTCAGTGGTTATCTTAAAAAAACATTACTTGAGGAACATAAGGTACTTTTTGAGGGGAAAGTTTGGGAGAGAAGGACTGTTTATGCCTATCTGTAAGAATGAAATAAAAATAGTTTAAAATTCTGTGAGGTGGCTGCTAAGAAATGAAGCTTTTTCTTCAAGAATTACCTTTGCTGATATGAGACCTTGTCTTTATATTCCAGGCTCTTTAGGACTAAAATAGAAGTGCCATATAGGCAGAAATAAAGTAGTTGAAGAGAAGAACTGTGGTGATGAGCAAACCTATGAAACGTACACAGTAATTTCTGATTGTGTTTAGCACTATAGATGTCACAGACAGCTAATGTGCTCGGATTTTGATCTAAACAGCAGATGAAGGAGGAAAGAAATGCTAATTTATCAAGTTAGCAACTCTGGATCTAGGATTTGTTGTTAGCATGAAAATGTTTGAGGAACCAGCTTTGATATAGATTATTTAAGGCTAATGAATGGTATCAGCTCAGTAGCTCTAGGAGAAATAGGTATTTGAATCTGAGACTTATGGAAGGTTGTAAAGAACTTGATGTAAAAGTGCTGATGAAGTAATATCAGTATATAACTGATTGTTGAACAGGTTATATGAACAGCCTCATTAGAGGGGAAATGGAAGCCTGCAGATATGATGTTAATATTTAAAAATGCCTCACACAGTAAACTTGTCACTATAGTCTTAGAAATGAATATAGTTGTAGGTATAGTAAAGCATAGATTTAGTAAATACATGGATAAATATGTTGTATTGGCAAGACCCAGAACAAGGTTTTTTTATTGTATGGGCAAGCTGTCAAAGCATTTGTACTAGGCATATTAATAAGGGCTATTGTAGTAGACCTGGGTTTTCAGAAGAGCATTTCAGAATATACCTGAATATCTTAAACTACGATATCACAGAAAAAGAGGAGAGAACTAAATTTATGGAAAAATTCATAAAGTCTTTGACCTGTCTGTGATGGAATTAGTCTTAAATTCAGTTGGTAGATATGAACATTAGTTATATTGGAAGCTATTCAGTAATTTCTTGCAATCCTAGTAGTGATCTGCAAAACTGCTCTTTGTCACTTAACATGAGAAAATGCAACATTCTGTTAAACAGTCAATTTTTTATGACTTGGTTATTAAAGATCCAGTAACTAGTAAGTGTTCTGCTGTATCTAATTGTAAGGTGCTGTGAGTCATCAGGAATTCCAGTTCTACAGACAATCATTTATAGACCATCACTTTTCATGTGAATCTCACCATCTCTGTGAAATATGGGACAATTGTAGACAGTCTGCTTCAAAAATGGTGAAATCTGTTGTAGCTTGAATGTAGACTGAGGTTTTAATCGTTTACCTCAGTTCTGTGCATTTGTGAAACAAACCGCTTGCACATTTCTCACGCAAGAAATTCTCGGTCTCACTTTTCCTTAATTTTATTTGCAAAAATTTTCATGGAAGGACTTATACCTGGAAACATGAAGAAACACAGCACAGAAAATGTCACTGAACAGGCAGTTTGAACAAGTTAGGAAAAGTAAGGCTTTGATATAAGTTGTTGCAAAGTGAAAACAGCTCCTATTCTAATGTGGTCTTCCACTACTACCTCTCTTCCTCTGCTATTATGAGTCTTTATTGCGTAGAATCACAGAAGGATTGGAAGGGACCTTAGAGATCATCTAGTTTCAGTGGCTTTACCATGGTCAGGGACATCTCCCAGAGGACCACGTTCTTGATGCTCCATCCAAACTGACCTTGAACACTGGTGGCATTCACCACTTCTCTGGGCAAGCTGTTCCAGTGCCTTACCACCTTCACAGTAAAGAATTTCTTCTGTATATTTAACCTCAATTTCCCCTCTTTCAGTTTGAACCCATTAATCCTTGTCCTATCAATACAGTTCCAGGCAGTTACAGTTCCAACCAGTTCCAGGCCTGGCTTCCATGTAGGCCTTCTTCATTCACAGTAAGGCTGATGTGGGGTCTCCACACAACCTTCTGTTCTCCAGGCTGATCAGGCCTGATGTTGCTGTTATGACAATACAGTTTTCTTCCCAGTAACTATTGCATGGGTTATCAGTTTTGTGCTAAAGAAGCTGACTGGCTGAGCAGTGTTTGCCTAAAATTACTTGACGTACCCCTAGGGTCAAATGTGACTGGGAGTCTTTATACTGCTCAGGTGTGTCACTTCAAACATGGTTCATGAAGGGCACTCTTATACTCTCCTTAGAGTCCCATAGAATAGAGTTGTTTCCAGAAATTAGAAGGAATTTTGGCTGAAAGGTATGAAAATAAATACTTCCAATTAACTGAAAATCCGTTGATAAATTAATCCATTAATTGATCTAAGTATTTTTGTAATATAACATTTGGTTTCAAAGTGAGTCAACATTATTAGGACAATCTAGAATCAGATGAAATTAGTCTCCTCAGTCTGTTTCATAAACTCAAGTAATTATTAAATTTCATGTTAAAAAACCATTCTATTCTGCACAGCAGACCTTTAAATCACTTCTGGAATTAGTTTAAAAATGTAGCGTCTGTCTACAGTATGACAGTTCCTGTACAATTATTTTCTAGAAGTGAAACTGAATTTATGTATTCCCTGTTAAACCAAATCCACAGAGAGTCCAACAAAATAATTTTCTTCCATTCACTGCCTGATTTTTCTTTATCCAATAAAAATTGTGTGATATGTACTCATTTTAGAGTGAAAGTTAGGTTTGTTCGAAGTTACAGTGAAATTCTTACTGGCTTCCTTGTGGCAAGACTTGAATTCCAAGTCATTATAGAGGGAGCATACAATGCAGAACATAACATTTTGTTCTGTCTTAATGTTCTGCTTAACATATTTGTGTGTAAGCTGTTTATTTCTACAATGTCTGGAAGAACATGAGGGGCCAGAGAGTCCCAGGGGTGTCAGAATGAATTGTTAAACTGAAGTATTAGCTATAGTTGAAAACTAAGGAGTGAGTGGCTACAGAGAGCTATTAAGAAGCGTTTAGTGTTGTTTCTTGTTTAAATGAGGCTTTGTTTCTATATTTGTATCAGCTCCCTCGACTCTATAAAGATACCTTAGCAGTAAACAAAACCAACTAGCTTTTAAAATAAACTAATTGTGGAAATAGTATGCAAGGGGAAGCTCTTTTAAATTACATATACAGATCCATCCGTAGTAGACTTTTGTTAGGAATTAAACTTTTCTGCATTGAAATTAAGATGTTTTCACTGTATCAGCTGGGATGAAGAAACAGCTGTTCTAAGTCTGTGAGGATCAAAATATTGACATGTCGTCAGATGGTACTTCTGGAATCCCACTGTTCTGTTTCATAAACATTAATCACTCCTACATATGCAGTTAGGAGTATATCTATGTTTTTTGAAAAGCCTGATGGGGGTAGTTCCACATAGGTATATAATTCTCTATGTACAAATAATTCTTGTAATTTTTACCAGTGCAAAGAAACTTCAGCAAAGGATTCAGCATTTCTTGGATAAAGTATCTTAAGAAGTAAGTCCAAGGTTTTAGAGGCTTATTCTGAAAGAACTTAGATTAATTTTTATTAGCAAAGTTAATTGTATCTGACATCTTATTTTAGATTTCAAGGTGGATTTAATGTGTAAGAGTGTATTCAGTGTTACTGTACCTAAAGAGATTTTAAGATGTCAGCCTTAGTTTCCCCTAAGAAATATAATTAGCCTGAAAGTGAGTGAGTGTATTTGCTTTAATTTTTTTTTAAATTGGCAAGCGCACACAAGCTGTTTCCTCCTGAATATCTTTTCAGCTTTGTTTTAAAACAAACCTTGAAATTTTAACCTATTTTAACTCTAGTTATTGTTGTTAGTGAATATTTTCTTACTAAAATCTTAAATCAGTTTTTGTCCCCAGTGTGCTGTACTATGCATTGGAGGACTTTGGTTTCATCACAATATATATTGCTCTACCTAAGATGCAACATATATAATGTTTAGAATTAGTGCATGTTACTGAGCTGCATTAAAATTCCAACTAAATTAATTATCTAGGACTTTCAGAATTTGGGAACAATGTTGAGTGAATCTGTGTTTTTGATACTAGACTATGGGTATAGGACTGAGATAAAGACCATGTAGTTTAAAGCAGACAGATGACCCTTAGACATGACCTAGCTGTGTCAATATAGACTGTAAGGAGAAACAATGAGATTGTAGCTATTCTGAGGTACTTTGCTTTTTTAAATAGTATTCTTAAGAACATTCTTGAATAGAGACAGATCATATTTCCCACCCTTGTAAGAAGTCTTTTTGTGTTCATTCTCTATGGAATGTTTCTGCATAACTTCCATTAAATTGAAATTACTTATGTCTGTCTAAAACAGATGTGTACATGGAAGGTGAGCTAAGCTGTTCTTTCCACATTCATAAATGAGGCTTGTACAATGCTATTTAGATAAGTGCATTGTGCTTTTGATATAGTGGATGTATAATGGAATACTGATTAATTTTATTATTCTATTAATATTATTCAGTCTAGTAGGTTCATGTCTTCTGGCTACAGGTGAACCTACCCTTGGATCTGACAGTTTACTTGATACAAGATCTGAAAGGGAAAGGTGAGGTGCACTCAGCCCGATAAAAAAGGCTCAGCAGTATTATTTTAATAGACCTGGAAACAGAAGTAGTACTTCTCTTGAAAATATGTTGTTGTCTGAGAAACGCATTAATTTGTGCACCAACCTGTATCTTTGTCAGAAGTGACAGTTTTTATGGGTTCTTTTTACAAAGGAAGAGGCTCTCTTGTCAGAATGTACTTTTGAAAAATAGCAACATTTCTGAAGTCAGGTGCTCTATGGTCTCTTATTACATTCAATAAATTGAAATGTGTGATGCGGGATTATTTGTTTTCCTTAAAATTTGTAATTGATCTGCTTGAATCATCTGACCCAAACAGAGAGAGTCTGTAGTCAAGTTTCCTTCCCAGATATGAGTATTCCGGCACAATATTCCAGAAAACTCTTCAGGCTGATGTTTTTTAAGCAATACCTGCCATCATGCACAGATATGTATACTTCACATGTATTTTGTTATTGCGGTCTTTGTGAATATGGATTATTAGCTCCACATGTATCAGTTGACTAGAAAAATAACAAAGTGGCAAGTATGTGGTTTTAAAATAAGATATTTGTATTAAGGCAATCCTTGGTGATGTGGAGAGAGTGGTGAAACTGGCCACAGAAAGAAGTGTGTAAATAGTTGCTGTTCTTTGTTTAAGACTACTACACTTCCAGTGTTCTTGTTCTACAAATGCTTGTGTGCTAAGTATAGGATTTTTAATAAGTACCCAGTTATTGTTAGAGGAATGCTTGGTGTTTGCAGAGTCAGACCCTAGAAGGACAAGTAATGCATGAAGGATGTAGAAGTTTAGTGGCCTTCTAAATCTGATCACAGCCTACTTTTTTGTCTTTGATAACAAACTCTTGCAAACTTGATATTTGAACAACATAAAGAGGAAGTTATAAATTGAAATAAAGGTTAAAAATAATGCCCTACATTTGCGTCTGGATTTTGTTACCCGTCTTAAAATGCTGCCCAGTGCAACAGCATGCTGCATGGGAAATCTGATAACATTGTGAATCTTTCAACTTTATGCATTCTAATCTGAGTATGGTTTCCTGTAGTATTGCTGATATGCCAGATAAAACAAGCTTGGATCCAAAATCAACCTCTGTTATAAATGGATGCTCTCTGTTATCCCTATTTGTCCTGTAATCTGTGATTAACTGTTCCGTATCAAAAAGGGAAAAACATTATTGTGTTCCATTTTGTGTGTAGACTTGTTTCCAAATGGGAAGCAATTGCTGTTTACATGACTGTTTAGGTCAAGTTCAATTATGTATCATTTTATGATACATTTAAGTGTAGAAATACTTTTATTCAAAGCAACATCTTCTGGGTTACTAACTGCTTTCATTTTTCTTCAACGGCCATAAAACTTCACTGTGGTGATGAAAATACTATAGTTTGGCTTCCTCTGAGTGATTTTTTTTTTATTTAGTTGAAATGATATGCAATAGATTACATATGAAGAATTAACCTATAGCAGCAAAATTTAGTATGAACAAATAAAATTAATTATTCTGCTGTCTCTCAATGCTAAATAGGATTTGTGAAAAAAATACCAAGATCTGGCCTTTTCTGTTCCTTTTTTTTTCTGTCTGAGCAGACTTCCATCAGACATTTAGATATTAACTCCAAAATCCACATTTCTTTATTACTTTGGTGTTTTTCTGCTTTAAAATATGTAGAGTTACACAGTAGTCGTCCCATATCACCTAAGGATTTTCATATTTGTGAAGAAACAGGAAAGTTTGAGAGGAATGCTCCTCTCTTGTGCTGTAAATTTCTTAATGTTATATTTCTCTAACAAATCAATAAAGCATTTCAAAAGCATAGTCAAAAAAAAAAAGAAACCTACTGCAGAAACCCAAGCTACTGAGACATGAAGTGCTGGGGCAAGTATCTATACTAGTTAGTATCAGGCACATAGCTCGATTAGGGAGGTGTTCTATTGATCATAAACATAGTTATTTTGTTTCACATGGAACTTCAGAGTACCAGTTTGAGACACTCTGATTTGTCTTCTGAAGGAGACTTGCTCTTATCTAAACAGAGAGATTAACTGCCCCCAATTTAGATGCTTTACTTTCTTGCCTGATACCCTGATTCTGTTAGAAAAAAGACAGGTCATGAGAAAAGATCTAAAACAATTGAGTAGTGGATTATGTAATTATTCATTGAGACCAATACTGTTTAGACAGAAGGTCAAAGTAAGAATAGCAATGAGAAAAAGTATTGATGAAGTTACAATATACTTCTCATGCTGAAAGACTAGACTAGACTAGTCTCCATGGCTGAAAAAATCATGCTTCCTTTTGTTCTCTGGACCAAATTAGTATTCAAAAATTCACAGGAGAACAGATTGAGTAAGAAATGTAAAAATGCCTACTCCCTCCCTCTCGTCAAGTCATGTGGAATTTGAACCAGTTCCTAAGAGATGAAAAGCATGTATTTAAATCCTTTTGGGCAAATATGGATCGATACTCTGTACTGAAGCTATTCGGTTTGTTTCAGCAATGTATTTCTGAAGCCTTATTAGATGTACAAGAGTGACAAAATTCACAATTCATGTACCACTTGGTGGAGCTGACAGTAACTGAAATCTTAGAAAGTAATTTTTTAATACTATAGGTTGGGCATATTTTGTCTCTAACTTGCTACAAGTACTGCAGGCATGCAAAGTTTATACAACATACAGAGACATAGAACTTAAGTTTTCAGTGGCAGAACTGGTAATAGAAACCAACTCCCAATGTCTTCTGTAGCCACTTTATTACACAGCTATATTCACTGAGAGTTAGAGAGACATGGTTTTAATTTGCTTTATAGCACAGTTTTTCTGTGAAGAAATTGCATCAGCAGAATATTACTTGCAGCTGTAGTTATGGTTTAGGGCCATTAGTTAACGGTTGCTATTATGAAAGGACAAGGAAGCATATTTCTAGTTCTCATTTTGAAATGCATTCAAGAAGTAAGTATGATTGTGACTTTTGTAAACCCAAGGGGAGACAAGAGCAGGAAACACTTGTTCCTCTTATAGTGGAACAGTGTCAAAAGAATAGTCTTCATCCTATAATAATTTAATTTCATCTGTCTAGACAGTGCAGAAAATTCTGCATGCATGTCAGGAAAATGAGGTCTGTAAAATATACTATACATTGTAGAATTAAAGTGTCAGGGAAGAGAGGAGGAGAACATGGCAGCTTTGATGTAGTGAGAACAACATGCTTAGAACTCACAGTGGCAGAAAGAGAAGATTTTCCAATGTTGCTGTGTGAAGTTTACTGATTAGTTTTTTTCCAACTAATTTAATTTCTATCTTTCTGAAGAATAAATTAGCCCAAGAAATCAGAATCATATCTGGAACTTGGCTTCTGTATTTATAAGGCAAAGATAGTACTTAATGTCAAGCAATGATGTCTTAAAAAATTGAAATTTTCTGTATTATAAATACAAGACCAGCCATAAGGCATCCAAATTTGCAAGAACTGGAATATAAGCCAAATATACTAGAATACACATCACCAGTAGATAACTTTTCATGGCTGTTTCCATATTTTTCTTTTTCCCTCCTTTCCCACTAGAATCTTCTCTTCACTTTTTTTTTAGGGTAGGGAGAGTATTTAAAATCTGATAGGTTCTTTGTAAACACTCTGATTTTTAACAAGGAATAGGTTGCCACACATCATGAAGCTTTCTGAGGAAAAATGGGAAAGTTTCTTCAGTTCTTTTCTCTAATCTCCAAGGGCACAGGATACGATCAGAATTTTTGGAAACCTGATTTTATGTTGTGTTGCATTTGTGTAGCATGACAAAAACCAAATCTTGTTGTGAAGCAGCTGTGTATGATCTCCATTACCTTCAGAGAATAGGTGTGGTTCATGCTTACTACCTCACTAGATTTGTGTAGTTTTATTTGAAAGGAACTTGGCAATCTTGTTACTGAACTTCAATGAACAAAGTATAATGTAGCTGTTTTCCTTTGAGATTTTCTTGTACATTGTGATCTAAAACTGAGCCAACAGAAGATTCTTGGCCTCAATAGCATCAGACATGACAAACAACTGTTCTTGGGAAGTCCTCTTACCCTTTGGAGTATATCAATTGCTATTATGCATGACCCAGAGGTCAATGTTGAGGTTATGTGTACTGTGGAGGGTTCTTTTGGTGCATGTGGCAAGTGGGCTAGCACAATTCAAATGACTTTTCAGCATGTTTAAATTTTTGGCTTGTAGAGGTTTGATAAGAGGGTTGAAAATTGGGAGGGGCAGTGTTTGTGGAGCCTTTTCCTAAACTCTCTGCGGCATATGGAACATATGTAAAGATACTTGATGAGCAGAACACTCTGTGGACATTTTTAAGGAATGTCATTAAGGTCAAATGAACTCCAGATACTTGCTTTTTTAAAGCATTTTATTAGAATTTAATCCTTTTTAATTAGGTGAAAGAGCCACAACTCTATTTTAAAAAAATATTTAATTTCTAATGGGCATAGTGAGGATTTGTGGACGCTTGATTTACTATTTGCACTCCTGAAAACTTGGATACTGTTTCAAGATTTTGGAAGCCTGTTGAGTTTCTGGATCTGACCACCTGATGTGGTCTTTTTTCACGAATGGGGGAAACCTTAGCTTACAGACAAATTTAGTTAGGCTTAGAATTTTGAAAAAGGTATAATTTTCTTTTTCAGAGAAGAAAGATTCAGGCTTAAATGCAACAGTAGTTCCCAAATCTTCGTTTGTGAAGCCTAGCCATGATGAGTGGTCTTGGTGTTCTCCAGGCACTGCTCCACTATGGTGTTTTGGTGTTTGGCATGGAGATAACAAGTGAAGACAGTCTGTGTATCTGTTATGCTCCCACTGGAAGTCACACTCAGGAGGATGTTACCCTTCATGCTTTGACTTCTGTTTCTAAGAAGCTATTAGATTTTGGCCTTGCAACTTATTTTCTTATGCATGAAAAGGTAATGCCGCTTACATCTTTTTTATGTTGCTGTTATTTTCTCTCTTTTTTTTTTTTCCCCCCCTATGGTACTCTTTTCCTATCTTCTCCTATCTGAAATTTACTTGAAAATTATTTGGTATATAAATCCTACATTATATTTTCAAAGATGAGGTATGGGAAACTAAATCTTAGTTTTTGAGGCCCAGAATGTTCACTAGGCTAGATATTTCATTCCTTGAAAACCAGACACAGTGAAACACGGAGACAGCAGAAGGAACTAGGATGTTACACTGACTTCCCTGCAGATTAGGTAGTGAATTAGAGAAGACTTGTCAACTTGATGTTATAAGGCAAATCCCTGTAACTATGAGCCTAGTTTCAAGCTTTCTATTCTACTGGACTCTGTCAGATACAGGGCACTTTTGTCAGGGTTTTGTCAAGGTACTGTTATGCAAGTTTAAGAGCTTCTTTAAATGTTGATTTCAACAAGGAATGAGGAGGAAAAAGTAAGTTACACAACTCTGAATTCAATTTTCTCATGAAGCTTCCACTTTGGAACATCTGTTGTTCTCCTGGATGAGACAATTTTGGTCATCTGTGTTACTAAGCCCCTCAAAAGTAAAAATTGACCATATACTTGGAGATAAGTACTTTCTCCAAGATCAGGGGCATTCCTACCCCTGTTTACAAGGACAAAGGTCCTTTCTCTTGCCTTCTCTTTGCCTTTCTCTCACTGTCACTCGCTCGCACTTCTCTCTCTCTTTCTCTCTTCCTTGCTCTCTGCCTCTCTTTTTCTCTTCCTCTTTCCTTTCCTCTTTCTCATGTGTCTTGTATTGAAGCTTGTCAGCCAAGGGCAGATCTTTTGTTATGTAACAGTCTAAATAAAATAATGGTTGGTCAGTGCTTAATAGAAATATAAAATTTTACTGTTCAGTTTTAAGTGAAAATGCAACATAAACAAATATAGCTAATAGAAATATTTAATCTTCCATTCTGACACCTCAGATTCCTAATGTAATTTTTCCTCAGCAGGTCATATAGAGATTTTGTTTTAAGGTATCATCCAGAGTCTTCAGCATTAGGTCTTAGAAGTAATTGAGGAGTTTGATAAGTCTGTGTTACTAATCCTTGAAATTTTGTGAACTTGAATTATGATTCAGTTCATTGTTCCACATCCATTTAAGTGAATGTCATTCATAGTGTGGAAGGTCCCCATATCCAAAAGCAAAGCAGTTTGGTCTAAGTTAGTCTTTGATACTGTAGTACATCAGTACTTAAGGATGAGCAATATGAGGATTATAGAAGGGGATGAAATTGTGTATTAGACCAACTAATTTACTAGTTTGTGGTAAAATGAGTAAGCTTTAAGGGTGCACAAGTCTTTGTTCAGATACTAAAAGAAGATACCTTACTAATACCTTTATCTCATAGAAATATTCAGGAAAAGAAGTTTTAAGCTTCTGCAGCCTCTAACAAGAGAAACTGTTTGAAACTTCAGTAAATTCTCATAAAGTGACATTTGTGATCTGCTTGGTACAGAACTCGATTCAGGAAACTGAGAAACCTGACTTGCAGGTTTGGGGTGGTGAGGCTTATAGGAGAGGAAAGACCTTTAAAGAGATGAATGGTTGTAGTTTGGTGGAGAAGTAAAAATTTCAGGAACATGAAATTAGAAATTTTCTTAAAGGCTCGTGAATAATGACACAGGTCTATTACGGACAGAAGTTACCTCTTCTGCATGCTGTAGATCAGTCTAGGCATTTAAGGAGCTAGTATATGTGACTATTTTCCCTCTGGGTGCTATTGCTATATGTGCTGTCTGGGGTGTCCCATATATTTTTTTCTGTGTCTAAGGTACGCTCACAAGCTGCTCCATATTAAAAATCAAGATTGTTGTCTGTGGTATCTGCAAAGACGTATCTATTCACAAAGTAAAAAATATTCAGGCTTTAAAACTCACATAATAATTTAGATTAAAATGGCTAGACTTTGTCATGGAGAACATTCTGCTACCTGCGATGTTACATAAACTGCCTTTTTGGGAGCATGAAATGACTGCAATTACAGTCAATAAGGTATTGAACGTTATAGCTGAACTACACTGAAGTTAAGCTGCTTTTGACAAAGTCAACAAGTCAATAGAGTACAGGTAACTCCTTCCTTCCCTCCTATATTTGAGTAGTGATAAGTGCAGACATGTTGTAAAAGTGCAGATAAAGTGTATTTCTCTGCAGGTGATCTCTGTGGTACTCCTATAAGAAAGATACCTTGGCTGTAGTTCTATATATGGCAGCTCTGGCCTAAACTAGGCATGTTCATTTGTAACACGATGCATACGCAAGGAGTCTTCTTGGCAGTGGATTCAGTGTTCAATATATTGTCTTAAAAGTTGTGGTGTTTTATTCAAATATTATTTTTAAGTGAATGTGTAAATGCATAAATGTTTATTTATACAATTGTGTAGTAATCTATATTTAGACTATCTGCTAAGCATATATCTATTAAGCACTGTATTCAAGGAATAGTGGAGATATTTTATATATTAAGCAAACTAAATTAAAACAGAAAATGTATAAGTTAAAGCTTAATCTATTTCTTGAGCTATTCCCATTACTGTCAAGTACTCAGAGAATTACTGCTAGTTTATATTAAGTTATAGTGACATTAGAATATTCTAAAGAGTGACAATTACTTGCCAGTATTATATAGATTGTGGAGGTGTAGAGAAAAAAAAAAAGTATGAGCAGTTAAAAGGCTGAAATCCAAGGCCTTTGATTTTGTGCTTGTCTTGTTATAGAGTGCATTGAGGCTATGTTACTCAGTCAATATCTAGGAGCCAGGTAACTAGTCCAAAGCAGGTATGCTTAAAATATCATACATTTTTCAGTTCTGTTTATGGTTAGATGAAGTTTGGAATGCTGTTTGCTTTGACCAGCAACTGAGAGCTTTCAGTCCGCTGTCAAGGTGCCATTTTGCTGCTTTGCAGTATCAAAATTGATCATTTGACTACCTAAATTCCCTTTAGGCAGCACACAATGTAAAATAGTTGGAGGAACTTATGTATCAGCATATGGGCCTTCCTTAGTATGCTAGAACATTTTTATCTAGGCAAAAAAGTGAAATCTGACCTGTTGAATATTGTGTACTTGTTGGAATGAAAATGGAGTCAACAAAAGGGGCCTGCCATTCAGTCATGAGAGACAAATGTTGTGTGGCTTGTCTCACTGTTAGCTCTTCATTGAATAAATAAGCAAGGAAGAACAATTATGTTTAAAATTTTGGGAATTCCTAGAAAAGGAGGGACTTGGATTTATTTTGGTGCCTGCGGCAGAAGATGGTAATAGGCACATACAGAGTTGAAAAGCGGTTGTTCTCTTCTGAGAAGTAGGGACAGGATAAATGGAAGGACTCAAGCAACCTTTGCTCAGCCGAGTTCACAAACATATAAGTTCCCTTTCTGCCAGCTTACAATGTGATTTTAGTGCAGAAGGTACTTACAGTTTACTTGGAAGATATTTTGAACAACACTTAGTTTTCACAGACAGATGCATCCTTAGCTTTCCTGTTCAGTTTTTAAAATATGTTTATATTTTAGTCTTGATTTTTAATAGCTTTAATCAAAAGGCTGTCATTTTGAAATTTGTGATTTGAATCTGTTTTTTATTAAAATCCTATTGCCTTGCAGTACATGCTTCACAATTTGGAATAACATAATTGTATTTTAATACTATTATTTTGCTATGATGTATTATATTTAATGTTTTGCTATGATGTATTATATTTAATGTTTTGCTATGATGTGTTATGCTTAATGTTTATGTGTGAGGTACAGAAATTCTTGAAACTTCAGTGTGTATGTTCACTGCCAAATTGTGCCTTTGGAGTAAGGGTTATAATCAGGAGGTAAAGTTACTCTGAAATACAATTTGATTGAAGAAGTATATGCATATTGTGAAGTTATGGTCAGTTTATCAGGGCTGGTAGTCCATGTTACCATCTGCCTACCATCCAATCTATAGTTTCATACCCTTTATATTAAAATATGATCTGTGTAGTTTTTTAATTTCAGGTGTTGTAAGTAATATAATTTTTCCATAAGTTTCTACAATAATTTTGTCCTGTCACTTCTTTTTAATGAATTCTTTAAATACAGTAGGATATTTGCTGTTGGAAGGAAAAGGTTTCTAACAGCCTTTCAGTGTTGTATAAGGTAGGTTGGACACATCTTGCTGTTCTGCACTTGCAGAGTTTGTCACATCTTGTATATAGTGTCACTAGCTTAAATGTGCAAGTGGAAGGATTGAAACTTTGCAGCAAACAAGCTAAATGTTTTACTAAAGACCTAGTGTCTGTATTTCCCTTTCCTCACCTCCTGACTTCACCTTGACTCAAAACATCACTACCATACTTATGCTAGAGGACTGATGTATTCTTCATTTCAACTCCTGTTTTTCATTCTATCTTCACCAACCCCATGGAAGCTGCTGTGCCTTATGGAATGTGTGTGTAAAAATTGTGCCATATCTGTGTAGATGAGATATTACAGGCTGTGGTTTTTCTTATCCAAAGAACTTTAACTTAAAGGCACAAATGAAGCATTAAAGGCATCAAATTGTATTGTGGTATCTGTAAGTATCTCAATCAAATGCCACCCGAGTAAAACATTTCATTTACTGTTTGGAAGCATTTTAAATGATTTGTGCATGACATTTGCATATCACAGTCAATGGCCTTGATGTGAAAAAGTTTCTAGTTTGAAGCATTCTGAAATGTTAATTGTTTGGCTTTGTGCAATTATTGAGGGATCTGCTGGTGTTTAGAAATGTTACACAGAGAAAATCATTATTACATAGGTGATGAAATATTTAAGGAAAGAGACAGAAAATTACGGAAGGGTAGAAAACAAAATAATTCTAATTTTTCATGCTGAAGTGCTGCACATAACCTTGAGCAGACTAGCTGACAAATTTAATTTAAATCTTCAGACTACCCCACTATGTTCAATATTGTGATGAAAAAAATCCCAGCCTTTAGATAACTAGAACACACTTATACTAAGTATTCACCAAATACCTTAAGCACTTTAATACTACCAAGAATAAGACTAGTGTAGGTTTAAGCTAGGTTAAAACATACTGACTGATAGTGACTTCTCTTAAAGATGGGTAGAGGAGTGTAATCATTCTCCATCTTCTGGTACAATCCAATGGTCTTCCCACCACTACCTTGAAGGGTGACTTCTTTGTAGTACAGGAAAGGATACAGGGGAAAAATGTGAGAGTGGAAGAGAGAATCCTGAATGAATATGATAAGGCACAATGATGAAAAATTCTGAGATTCAGTATCTTCTCCACATATAGGTGCTGACTTGCAGTCCAGGTCTATATGGCATCAAGATTCCTGGCCTACTGCTTGATCCGTGTGTCTGTATTGTTTTTTAGGGTGCAGTTGCCATCTGCAGCCGTTCTTCCAAACAGCAGGTGTTAGAGCAGGTGTCTGACAGTGTCTGTTTTTTATGAAATAGGTCTCTTGCTTCTGATGTGAGGACTGAGCTTCTATCTCTGTTCAGTCAAAGATGTTTTGTCTTCAAAGAAGATGTTCTATGCATCAGGGTAAAGACAAAGTTAGTGGGGGTTAAGTAACGCTTTTCCTGTTAAAGCCAGATTACCAGTCAGTTGAAGAGCACAAGTGTTTTTGGGAAAATTGGATGATGTTCTCTAGTGGTAAGGCAACTCATCTGGCAAACAGACTAGATTTCATATCTATTTCTTGCTCCCTGTGCTTTTTTAATACAGTTGTATATTTTATATATTTTATTTACTGATTCTGTAATGAAAAATATAGTGGTGCTCACTTAAATGAGAACAGGACCTTATAATTCCCTTCGGACTGCCTTTGCCTTCTACTGTTGCATCCCGTAGCACTCCATGTGCATTTACAGAGTCAGACTGCAGAATTAACCCAGATCATCCAGTTAGGCCTGGATGAAAGGTAGTTTTTCTTTTCTTTTTCCTTTACCTTTTCCTTTACTTCAGACTTGAATTGTGGAATATAGAAGGTGGTCACCACCACAGTACCAACATTTTTGAGTGCAAGTTGCTGCTGTTGTGCTGGTCCCGTGCATGTGCAAGCTCACAGATCAGCTGTCAAATGAGACCTCTCCGTTGGTCACAAAGGATGCCTTCTTGTGAGTCCTGAATAGATCATGAAGGTATTCAGGGTCTGCCGTATTACAGAGTGTGTATGTATTGCAAAAGGTAGAGGAAGAAAAGTAAATCTTAGATCATAAAATAGCTAATTTCTGCAAAATAAATCAAGAATAGTAATGATTACAAGAATGCTGACAAACTGTTGGCAAAGCTGCTGAAGCATGAAAAGCTAATTACTCAAGTATTGCAAGTTGATTGGAAAGATTTGTATACTACCATATGTCTAGTCTTTAGTAAAGCTTGTTATAATTGACAATATTGTTGGTCTGCTACTGAAAAGCAGGAATCAATTTCTAAGCAGTAGAAGAAAAATGCATAAATTAAGAACATCATACTATCAGATTTCATCCAGTCATTTGGATGACAGCAAAAAAGTATTATGTAAGAATCAATGTAATGAAGAAAGAAAATAGAACCAATATTGGTTGAATTCTATCCAAGTATATTTAGAAAGATTATACTGTCAAAAAAAGTCTAAATTTTTCCAGATTTAACTGTAATAATTAGTGTTTCTTTCCAATTCTGTTAACATACTTCCCCCCACAATGTGTTATTATGATCCATAGTAATGTAAACATTAAGAGTTCTGATGTGCCTTTCAAAGATCCTGGTCACCCTACTAAGGAGATGTGTATAGTTCTTATGAAGGATTTTTCCTTTTTTTTATTCTTGCATCTTTGCCAGTGCATATGATGTTTTTCTCTCATTCAACATATTTTTTTGTATACTGAAAAGAGTCAAGACAGCCACTTCATATCTAAATAGCAGTACCTTTTTTTGCTTCATAAGTGACTAGAGGGGATATTGTTTTTTTCAACTATCTGATAGGAAGGTATAAAAAAGATGCAGATAGAGTCTCCTTGGCAGTTCAGAATGGTACAATAACAGGCAGTGAACACGAGGTGCAACAGGGAAATTCTTTTGAGATATTTAGAAAACTTGTTCAAAATATGGGTGGTCTGAGATGGATAAACAGATAAGATTCTGTTAGCTTGGATCTCTGGCTGAATGAGCAGGCAAACAATATAGCTACTAATATAGATTCTTTGAATGTTTGGTAAGGAACTTTGATGCTAAAATATGTACTACTCTGTTCAAGTTCCAAGCTGGCAGTGAGACTGAAATACTCGAATGAATGTATTCTGATTATTTTCTTGACTTTAGTACACTTCTATTTGGCTACCAATTCTTGATGAAAACTTAGATTTTGGAATATGATGGAAGTAATACAAATGTTGATGAACCTATTTTAATCTGTCCAGTGTGTCAGCACCCTTCTGATTAAATGGAGTACAAATATCTCTATGTCAGTATTTTGATTAAATTTTATCCTTACTTCATCCTAGGTGTATTATTAGCATGACTGAAAACTCTTCTGGGGCTTTTCTGTTGTCTAGTTGGAACTTAGGAGGATGAAATACATTTATAAAATAAAATATGTTGGGGCAAGAGACACCAAACACTGTATGACCACGTACTTACATGTGGGACAATGGTGCTTAATACATGGCATGGACATTTAGGAAATAAGATTCTCTTACTTGCCTTATCTTTGACTCTCTGTTGTTCCTTAGACAAGTTATTTTACTTGGGATGTGTTCTGTGGCAAAAATTCTCAAAGGTAACTATATAAACACTATAGTGTTCTCCTGCTGGTAGGACTATTATATGTCTTTTAGAATCTACAGAGATTAAAATGTTATATAAAATGACCTGTGGATATGAAAAATGTTCCCAGAAGATAAAGAATCATAAGGGGAAAAAAAAAAAGGAAATTGAAACTCAGGCCCTCATTTTGAAACTACCCTAAAATCTGGAGATAATTTGAACATGGTTTTGGATACCGAGAATATTCTGGGATGTAATACTAATAAAAAGAGTATCGAAGTGAGACAAAAATTTTTAAGGATGTCAACACTTTTTCAACTATTATACATTAATATTGAATTAGGAATAGGGGAGAATTATGTACGGAGTTTTCCTCTGCCTTTCTGGAACACCTAGTGATTGTTATATCAAACCTCTGGTATTACATAAAATATGAGTTTGATGCAGTAAAGCAACTGCTGCATTCCTAAAATCATAGTAATATGAGATCAGGTAGGAGGCAGAAGAAAATGGCTACAACAAACTGTTGAAATAGCTTCTAAGCTCTGCCTCATATACCTGTTCCATAAATAATGTTTCCTCTGGTAGAGCAGTCCTAAAGTGCCTCATGATAGAAAGACTGCAAATCCCCACCCACATAATTTTCTTTGATCATATAATTTACGTAAAAAAATAACAGGATTCGGTCTGTTCCAAAAAGGCTTTGCTCCTGTGAGTTATGTGTTGTTGGTTGTCAGTAAAACCTGGAGACAGGAAAGCTTATACGATGCCTAGTGCTAAATATTAAAATGCCTAGATTGTTAAATAAATGCTAAATGTTTAATAAAAAAGTTTGTTTGTTTTTTTTTTGTTGTTGTTCTGTAACTATGTTACTTTTTTTTTCTTAAAAAAAACCCTCAAAATTGCCCTTTTAAAAGGTTTTGGTCTGATGAGCTGGAAACCAAAACTACGTTTAGTTATCTGAAGAGCACAGGTTGGAAGAACATGTTGTGTTATGTTCCCCATCAGCGTGACCTAATCATCATCTGACTGTTAGGTTCAAGAAATGAATTTTTATTTTCATTCAGCATTTGACCTCTTTGACTTACTGAATGTTAAGCTTTATTTGCCTTATAAAATGCCTGATGATTTGAAACTGTCTTTTTATTGCACAACTCCACAGGCCAGCTTCAAATAGTAATGATTTTCAGTCAGTACTATTCTCATCTGGATTGTGAAATGAAGAATTTCTTAGGCTTTATTTTAAAAGTGGTTTGAAATTGCCACCTTTAGGTCTGAGCTGTAAATGAAGAGAGGGTGTGAAGCCAAAAAAAGACCATGAGAAGTGGTCAGTACCGATTGAGCAACCTAGATAAAATGTCTGAAGTATTTCCTGACAGAAAAATGTCACAAGGAGGGTAGGCAGGAAGAAAGAAGAGGGTGAATAAAAGGAGAAAATGAATTAAGCCTGAAAAATTGGGGAATATTGGTTCTACTAAGAATAAAATGTGATTATTTAATTCTGTATTTAATAAATTCTATAAATTTCTTTAGGAACACAAATTGCAGCTAATGTCAACCATTCTACCTTTAAGGAAGCTACATGCCATATCTTAATTTTGAATAATATGAATTATTAATTTTGCATAATTAATGATTACACAGAATCAGTACATCTATGGTAACATAGTCTTTAAGTGGCATAAAATATCCTTTTGCAATAGAGAAAAGAAGTGGATTTTCAGTTGTCTTGATATGTACGTGTCATACCAGTAACTTATTTTCTGTTTTTCATAATCAGTTTGAACAAATGGGCCAACATGTGAAGAGCTATGTTCTCAGAAAACTTGTTATCTTGTGAGGATGCAGAGATCCCAAGCTATTCTATCACTTTGCAAACTCTTTGGAGAGTTTAATAAGTTTTGTAACCAATCTTGTATACACTCATCATTTTTCGTTGCAGTCTATTTTTTTTTAGAGACTGCTATATGCTTACAGAGGCTTGTATCTGGGACAAATTGTTAAATAGTAGTGTGGATTTCATTCTATACAGTTGCACTGACGCAGATCAAGAAGGGATAGGGACTGAGAGCGAAGTGTTACTTTTTGCACTGACTTCTTCTGCTAGGGTGTTTTTCCTATTCTTCTCAAATTGTGAATTTTAGCCAAACCCAGCTGATTCAGGGCTATTTAGATAAGACAATGATTGTGTCGGATTGTGTCAATGGAGAAGATACAGTAAGTGAAGCTTCTGATACTCAGTAATTCAGCAGTGTGCACTTGGAAGATCCTTTACACCTGCTTTAAGAGTAATACAGATTCTAGGTTTTTGTCACCTGTTTTCCCCGCTCCCCATCTATCCAACAGTTTATCTGAAGTTCAGGAAATGCAATGAAATGTCTCTAAATGTAGCCTATAAAGAAAACAAAATTTGAATTTGTAGATGAAAAATACAATTTAGGGTTGTGGGCTGCTTACGTTAGCATAATTTAATGTATGCCTCACCACCTTTTTCTGGCACTGCCCAATTAGTGCAAACTCATAAGTCTGTATTAGAAGCCTGTCATGTCATTAGGCTCAAGGAGATTCCTTTAATAAAGAAAACTTGCAGTGTTATGGCTGTTCCACAGCAGAAATATAAAACAAAAAGATGAAGGGTTTCAGGAAGGGCTGTTAGAGTTTGGAAGGAGTTTGATAGGACTTCTAGAGGAAAAGGGAGTTGGAACCTTGTTTGGGACTTGGAATTAGAAGGCAGAGGAAGGAAGTCATGTGACAGTCTATGGGGCAGTCTTGTCCAAGGAAGTTTTTATATTTCTTTTGTCTTTTAACTCAGCGACCTGAGGGTCACCTTCTATTCTGAAACTGGATGTTATTTTTGATTATTATTGTGTGATTCATGCAGATGAACAGTGCTTTAAAATAAAATAAAAAAAAATCATAACTGAGAAATGAGGTAGTCCAGGTGCCATGTATCAATATTTGAATTCTCTGTACATGGCCACCTTCTTAAAGAGCTATTTTGCATTTGAATGGCTTTCTTGTAATTGCATCTGACTGGGCTAGTGTATGAGGCATATGAGGCGTGTGGTAATGATCTCTAACAGAACTGCATTTCTCTGGCAACTACATTAAAAATTAGTCTTGTGCAGTATGAGTGAATGTCACTGTCAATTTTCAAAGCAATGTTGATCTAAATTAGTTTTGGCAGAGTAAAGAAAACTCCCTTCTTTTCTTTTTCAATGTAGGTAATATTTTTTCTTTAGGTTTTGCTTCTAATGATTGTCACATTGAGCTCTTTAGATCTTTATTCTGTATGAAAACATGGACATGCAAAATCACCACTACCAACAAGCAACAACAAGAAGTAATTATTTTCCAAAGAGGACATTATTTTTAAATCTGTGTGAGCTTTTAAAAAGGAGTGAAAAAGCCATTACCAGTTCTAGATCACCCATCAACTTGTTTGTGAGAAAGCTGAAATTAATATGGCTATCTGGCTTTTTCTGACTGTTCTTACTTTCTCCTTTTTACCTCTCTCTCATTTTTACCTCCTTTTGGGGATAATCTTGTATTATATTACCTTTTTTTTTCCTAAGTGTCTGAGATATAGCTTCATTGCAACAGGTTTTCCTGTCTGGATGCTGCTGTGATGTTGGGGCAACTGAGTTCAGAGAGGCAGGGCAGAGACCAAGATCCTATGTAGCCACAATGAGGATGATAACAATGGGCATAATTCCTGAAGGATAGATAATGTGTATATAGATAAACATGCTTGTGTGCAGACACACGCTAGCATATAAATGCAACGTAACTTGTGGTTCTAGGGTTCTTTCCCAATTGCTGTTCAGACATAAAGAGCTGTGCCTTTACATTTCACATAGGAGAGTTCAAAAGCCTAAATGAGAATTTTTGCAGTCACTTGCCAATTATTTGAGGCAATGCTGTACTAAAGATTGGATGTGTTGTGGTATTTAGTACATCTATTCTTGCACTCACTATGCCTGGGAGGGAAGGATTTTTTTTTTCTGTTTGTAAAATGGATACAGAGAGTTGTCCTTTTGGTATCACTAGCATGAAGTACAATGTTAATATTGCTCTTAACCAATTCCCATTTACCCACAAAAATCTGTAGTTTGAATTGAATGCTTTAAGGTTGAGCAAGTCAGCTGCTTGCAAGTTGTCAGTTGAAATTCCAGTTCTGCTTACTCTAATAATATAATGAAAATATATCTACAAGCTGAATAAGCATACAAGCATTGACTGCTAATGAAATTAGTTTATTTATAAATTGAAAGTCTCTTCTTCAAGCTTGGCCTAGCTGCTAGCTGTAGGCCGTAGGGCTTTAAAGCACTCAAATGGAGCATGGCTGGTGATTCAGAGAATCAAATGTTTCTGGGTGCCTTCAGGATGCTGTGAAAGGATACATGATTAGCCTGGGGGGTACTTTTTGCATCAAAGGATGAGTTACAAAGCAGCTAGTGTAGGGGAATGCTGAAGCAAGGTAGAATTTCAGTTACATCATTTTCAGAATCTTCTATGGAATAAATCATACCTTTGGATACAACCAGTTCATACTTTTGTAACACATCTCATAGCAGCTCCTTCTACACTTTCTCTGGGAAAGAAGGGATTCTCGACCCTCATATCCTCATGAGGTTCAATATATTCTTCCCCTTTTTGGTTTCTTACCTATGTAGGGTAAGGCAGTGGGAGGTGGAATTTCCCATCCGTCTTAACTCTTGATAGAGGAAGGCTCACAGGGGAGAACAAATCTTCAGCTCTCTTCATGCCTTTCTTATCTTTGGGAAGTGCTTTTATGGCAGGCTACTGCTGTCTTCTTGTAGTCATTTTGTACCCCTTGATGGACACCCTTGCTTTAGTATTCTCAGCTTATCTAGGAGCCGTAGAGCCTTAGACAAAAAAGATGTCATGATCCTTTGCTCCTCTGGCCTGTGAAACTTTCTGGCAGAAATGCAAGTCTGTCAAATTTTTAGCTGACTAATTTTACTAAAAAAAGTAAAAATGAAGCTTATAAAGATGACTGTTTTTGGGCCTGAGTTGCAGTTGTTGGACCTGGTGTGGACTTTCACTTCTTGGGATTCTGGAGTTCAGTTCCCTGCTTTACTGTTATTTCATTAAGTTATGGGCTAACAGTTCAATCTGTTTTTCATGAGTGTCAGGTTTTTTCCCAAAAGATTTACTACTGTAAGAACCACTTCCATACACCCATTAACATTTTGTTATGGTTTTAATTTTTAAAAACACTCCTATTAAACACATTCATCTAGGTTTCTTATTACATCTATTTTAGCTATACTCACTTTTCACAGTATCCATCAAACTAAATGATTTTTGCCTTGTAGTTCATTTTTATAAAATTACTTTTGTAGTGCAGATTTCTTTTATTTACTCCACTTTAAAAGCTTAATGGACACTCAGAATGTCTGTACTTCTTTTCAGTTATAGCTGGGTAGAAGTGCAGAACTATAAAAAAGTAATGGAAGTATCTTAAAACTATTAATTTAAAGGTTTGTAAGATTTATTATCCACACAAATTTTTGTTATGTGTTCCTTCTTTAAGGCAGTATATTTACAATATTACATTGATTGGGCTGTTATCTTCAACTTTGCCACTCCTTCAGGCTTATTTCCTAATTTTGCATTGCATTTGCTTATTTGAAGGGATCATTTATGTACAAAGTGTTGTTAACACTCCATCTGAGTTTAAGAACTTGTCCTACTGTCCAGTATAGTAATGTATTCTAATTATGCAAGAACACAGAAATTGTGTTAAAGAAGTATATTTGAAATAATGACTTATTGACAATGATAAACGTAGAAGACATTCAAAGACTTAATTTGGAAAGAAAACCGGTGCTTTGGAATGACACCATTTCCAAATTGTCACTGTGAAAAATGGTTGTAATTATTGCTGTTAGAAAATAAAGGTGTTGATGAACATAAAAATAATATCAGCACTTACTGTAATATACAGTTAAGTGATGTGAAGACATGCAAATTAGTTTGTGAATATGCATGCTTCAGTTGCACTTTGGAGTTCTTGTGTATTGCATAACTTGGGAAAAAATTGCAAATGATGTACTAATTCTTTCTATCTTGAAGAAAGCAACTTTGGGACTTTATGGATGCATAATGCTTCTGTGTAAATCCAACAGGAGTCAGCAGGGCTGAACTTGCTGGGAGTATGTTTGGTTGATACATCTCGGCAGAAAAGGTAAAGAACAAAATCTTAAAAACAAACACAGTATGTGGAAAAACATCTCACCAAATAAAATTCTTATCAGATTGCATAGGTACATGATATTTTTCTTAAAGAGTTCCTTTCTTTCAATTAAGTTGCTGATGGTTTATTTAGATTTTTATTTTGCATTGTATAAATTGCATTGAATATCTTGGAAGTCTTTGTAGAAGCCAGACATATCAAATGTAAAACTCTGGACAAGGCATATAATTTCTGTTAAATCTGTTAAATATTTACTATTGGATCTTTGTTTTTTCTAGAGAGTAGTGCTGATTTTCGCCAACCTGATCCTGCTGTCAGTCAGTGTGCTGGCCTTTATCCAAGGGTCATGAGCTCTCAGATAGAGAGTATAGATTGGAGCTGTATGAGTATTTGGGTTTCAGTATGATTTGGCCTTGACAGTAATGTGTCATATAAACCCCAGGTATGGTGTGGGATTTTTAGGTGTTCCCTGATGACCCCGTTGCTAAGGAATTTTTGTGATTAAAAAAATTCAGAAAAGTGCGGGATTTTCTCCCCTATTTATTGTTCTTGGAAATATTTGGCTGTTGCTGGTCCTACCCTCTGTATTTTTACACTGCCTGTAAAAAGCAGTAGATTAACCAAAGCCTGGAAGTGCCGCTTCACTCCTTCTATGTAGCTCTGCACAGTGTACAGCTTTGCACCTAGTCTGGATAGATAGATGTTGGATCAAAGTGTAAGAGGCAATTTGGCACTTGTATCTGAAGATGCGGTAGGTGACCTTAGTGACTTTCTTCTACATGAATCAAAGTGTTCTAATATTAAACCTCCCTATGAAAATACTGTAAGTCTAGAAGTATGAAATAAAATACCAGAATAGAGAACAACTTTCAAAACTTAAGGCAATTAGAGTGAGACTTACCCAGAGTGTGCAAAGGCTAATCCTTACTAACAGTCCATGGTAAAGTGGTGCTGTGTCATGAAAAACGAGATGTAGACATCAAGTTCTGAGAGAACCTCTTAAATCAGTACTGCTCAGTTTTGTCTGGGGTGGACATGGGAATCTTGTGTTTTTATTTGAAAGGTGTTAATAGGATTGGCCATTTTGATGTTTGTCATCTATTCTTTGGCATGTGGGGTTTCTGTTGATGTGTTTATAACTATATTTGGAAAATGCACAGACTATCAGGTTTTTGCCAAAATAGCTGTATCTGTATTTATCTGTCATTGAGGTGCTTCAAAGAACATCTGTAATAATAACTGAATTGGGAGGAATGGCCACAGGCAGTATATTTTGCTGCTTTTTAATCACATTGAAAACATTTCCAGGGTTTTTAGTGGGTCTATTCATGTGAATAATTTCAAGCATTTTGAGAAGAGGTTCCATCATCAGGCATTCAGCGTGGTGGATTGACCCAGGCTATTAGAAAAAGATATGAGGAAAAATGTATTTTAAATTACAGAAGCTGTCTTGATAGTGCCCTTAAGATTAGGACTGAGTTGCAGTTGATTAAAAATTACCTAGTTTTTACTGGGTACATCTTGAGTTCTGAAGAGTTAAAGAGAATTTGTCTTCTCACATTCAAATATTTTTGTATCATCACTGTAACAATGCATGTGCTTTCCTTTTCCAGTACTTTTTAGGAAAATTCTTGACTTCTTACTTCACAGAAACTCTCCTACCATATATTGCTGTTTTAAAACAAACAAACAAACCAGCAAACACCCACATTTCTTTTCTTCTTTACATTATGTGCTTTAGATAATTATATGCCTAAGCAGTTAAAAATGTTTTCCCTTGCTCTAATAGAATTTGGAGGAAATATGAAGAACTTTAGTTTTAGTTCAGGCAGATACTGCTCTATTGGGCTTATAGAGATGATGATAAGCCTTCTGAAATACAGCTAAGTTTTAAAACTGAGTTCATTCATCTGACAACCACACTTGTCTTTCAGAGGAGAGGATGCAGGCACTTCCAAACTATTTTTCATGAGGAAGTTTTTGAACTGTAATTATGAAGCTATCTAGAATGCATTATCTAAATATGGGGCAGATCATTGCTTCTCTAGCTGTTTACTCTCAAAAGTGAGTTTTGCATTGGCTAATGAGAACCCTCACGCAGAGAACAAATAATAAGTGAGTAGGCAGCATTTTCAGATACTCTTCATTTCAGTTTTAGGATAGGAATCTACCCTATTCTGAATTGCCATCATCATGGTTCCGCTATTATGGCTGATATTCAGAGATGCCATTTTGCTGGTGAACTTGTGGGTGGCAGAGTAAGGTAATCACCACAAAGTGTCTGGGAATGCCTTCTGTGGCTAGTTGACTCAAAGTACTAGTTCCCTTCAGAAAGAACTACATGCTTTATGATTAATTTACGCAAGTTATTTCACAGGACCACTTCAGAGCATGACATTAGTTTTTTGATTATTTTTGGTTTTGTTTTAAAAAATATAGCAAAGTTTTCACATGATATGTAAAATAATGGAGCAGATGACAATATTACACTAAGTAATGTGAGGGAAAATGTTTAGTAAATGAGACTTCAGAATATTTGTCTCTGCCTTGTTTTCACTTCTCAAATTTCCCTTTCTAAAAGCAGTGTTGTCTCCTTCTTACATTTTCCTGTTATGTATTTATTTTTCCCTGGATTCAGAACACAGTCAAAACAAAATCCCAAACACATATTTTCATGAAGAAGTCATCTGTGTGTTTGCCTTCAGTTTAGTGATGCCGGAGTCACATCACCATTATCTTAGTGATAGTTTGAAAAAAGCATCACCTTACCTAATTTGTCTAGTGATACTTTACGAAGATGTACTACACTATCAACATTTCTAATAGAAAAATACACATTTCACACTACCAGTGTCACAACTGTGAAATAAATCATTCTGATGCATTCAAATATGTTAATGGCAATAGGCAGTATAGAAATATCATTGGCTCATTGCAAGATGAGGATGGTCACCTCACAAATGGGGACAGAGACAAGGCAGAGGTGTTAAACGCTTTCTTTGCCTTGATCTTCAACATGAATGATGGACCAAGGGGGTCTCAATGGAGGAGCATGACTCTGATAATGATCAACTCCCAGTCGACCCAGATATTGTGTGGGATCTGCTGCTCCAGCTGGATCCCTGCAAATCTGTGGGGTCTGGTGGAATTCATCCCAGAATCCTCAGAGAGGTAACCAATATAATTGCAGAACCTCTCTTGATGATTTTTGAGTGGTCTTGGGAATCTGGAGAGGTCCCAGCTGGCAAATGTTGTGCTGATTTTCAAGAAGGAGGACCCCAGAAACAGGCCTGTCAGTCTCACTTCATTGCCTGGTGAAGTTATGGAGAAGATTATTCTGGGAAGTAATGAAAAACACCTGAAAACCAACGCTGTCATCGGTCAAGCCAGCAAGGTTTCATGAGAGGAAAGTCCTGCTTATCCATCCTGTTTTCCTTTTATGACAAGGTAACCCACCTTGTTGATCAAGAGAAGCCAGTTGATTTTTGGATTTCAGTAAAGCTTTCGATACTATCTCTCACAGGATCCTTCTGGACAAAATGTCCAGCACACAGCTGGGTAAACACGTCATGTGGTGGGTGAGCAATTGGCTCACGGGTCAAGCACAGAGGGTAGCAGTGAATGGGGTGACATCAGACTGTCACTAGTGGGGTTCCACAGGGCTCCATCTTGGGCCCTGTGCTCTTTAACATCTTCATAAATTACTTGGATGCAGGACTGGAAGGGATACTCAGCAAGTTTGCAGACGATACAAAACTGGGAGGACCTGTTGACGCCCTCAAAGGCAGGGAGGCCCTGCAGAGAGACCTTGACAAATTAGAGGTCTGGGCAATCACCGACTGTATGAAGTTCAATAAGGGAAAGTGATGGATTCCACACCTGGGATGGGGCAATCCTAAATGTTCATACAGACTGGGGAATGAGATGCTGGAAAGCAGTGCAGTGGAAAGGGACCTGGGGGTCCTGGTCAACAGCAAGTTGAATCTGAGTCAGCAGTGCCCTGGCAGCCAGGAGGGGCAACCGTGTCCTGGGGGGCATCAGGCAAAGCATCGCCAGCCAGTTGAGGGAGGGGATTGTCCCGCTCTGCTCTGCACTGGTGCAGCCTCACCTTGAATGTTATGTGCAGTTTTGGTCACTGCAATATAAGAAAGAGATTCAGCTCTTTTAAGCATCCAAAGGAGGGCAAGGAAGATGGTGAAGGGTCTTGAGGGGAAGCCATATGAGGAGTGGCTGAGGGCACTTGGTCTGTTCAGCTTGGAGAACAGGAGACTGAGGGGACACCTCATTGCAGTTTACAGCTTCCTCATGATGGGAAGAGAAAGAGCAGGCACAGATTTCTCCTCCATGGTGACCAGTGACAGGACCCGAGGGAATGCTCTGAAATTGTGTCAGGAGAGGTTTAGATTAGATATTAGAAAAAGGTTCTTCACTGAGTGGGTGGTTGAGTTGCTGGTACAGGCATCCCAGGAAAGCGGTCACAGCAGCAACCCTGACAGAGTTCAAAAAGTGTTCAGACAATACTCTCGGGCACATGGTGTGACTCTTGGGCATGGTCCTGTGGAGTTCTAAGGGTCGGACTTTATGATTCTTGTGGTTCCCTTCTAACTCAGCATATTCTGTGATTTGAATATTACCCTTGTGAAATTATACGGGAAGAAAATGTTCAAGAAACACCACTGCAATGTGAATGACTGGGTGTTATTTGAAAGAAAACCTCACTAGATACTTGAAAAGGCATAGTTTTCCAAATGGAAATGTTAATTTCAAAGTTTAAAAAAAAAAACTAGTTAAGAGAAATAAAAATGGAAATATAAACAAAAAAATACATAATAAAGAAAAAGATAACTGTTAGGAATTAACATTAATGAGTAGATATCTGAAAGCTAAATAAATCTGCAGACAAAAGAATAATTATTTGGTATTTTGGATAAGGAAAATAAGAATTCTTTGAGAAAATAAAACATCCACAAAACCGTTGGATAGGAATTGATGAAATGATTTTTAGAACATTGTAATACTACACAAACTTGAAAGTCTTTAAAAGGAAAGAAGTTATAGCAGTATTTGAAAAGTGGAAGCAAGATGTCTCAAGTATTGGCAGGCAAATTAGCATTACACTAATCCAAAGGAAAATCCTGGAGAAGAGTGATAACTGGAGGTAATCAAGATGCATGACACTTTTGGGATTAGTTAACAAGAAATTAGCCAACAAGAAATCCAATGCTGGAAAACAGATTCATGAAAGAACTGTAAGAAAACGTTTGTTAGTTTATGCATTTTAACAAAGTTGACATATTTAGTGTTTTACATTATTTAGCTTACTTTGATCAGTCTAACCTCATTAAAACTAGTATTCTGCAAAGACCAGTGTATCATAGATTTAATCATAATGGATACCCCAAAAAATGGTAAACAGAAAATCAGGTAATGAGATTATAGCCAGGTCCAGAAGATCTTTTCTTGTTCTGAGGCTGTTTATCATCATTATAACGTATCTGCAAGAAAACCTGAATTTGTTGCTAGTAAACATTACAGATGTCATAAACATCAGTTAAGCAATCATTAAAATAATCAAAATCAGACCAAGATTTACAGCACAGTACAGGTTGTGTGGTAGCATAATCTCACTTCATAGGGTATGTACATTTCTGACTAAATGGTATCATCCATGCATACATATATATGTACTATGCATATTCCCCCAGAGAACTGAATTCATGCAACAAAATAATCTAAGTGCTGTGTATGGCCAACTGTCCACAATGTGCATTGGTGGCTCTTAAAGGAGCAATCTTTCTATGATGCTTAGGGAAAAAAACAAAGGAAGAGTAGGCAGCTGTTACTGCACTGGCATTAGCACAGCTTTTGGAAAAAAATATTTTCTTAATTCTAGTAATGACATCTTCAAGTGGGTTTTGACTAAAATTGTGTGAATAATTGATAATTTGCCTTTTTTTCTATGAACTGATATTTTTTCTTGTCTTTTTTCCTAATAGATCATCCTTATATCTTTGGCTAAAATAATTTTTTTACTTTTTTAAAAAAAGGTTTTTGATTTTTTTGCATACTTTCAAGACTCACAGCATTTTGAAGTAAACAATTAATAAAATATCAAAATGATAAGAATTAGTTAAGCAGACATAAGGCTCTAATTTTGAAATGTTTTAGGGCAAGGCAAGAGACTAGTCATGACTGTAGATTTTTCTTGGAAACAAGTTCTTAGCACAACACGGTAATGTAATACAGGAAAGGAATCTCTTTGTGAAAATCTGTAGCCTAGGCACTGCATGTGACCAGACTAGATGAAAATGAGTTTTCTCTGCTGTAAAGTCAAGAACTCTGCATTAGCCTAATTTTGGCATTGTCTAGAACACTTAATGGAAATTACATTGATTCTGAGGAAAGAACCAAGAGGTAATTCTGAAAGGCTTTCCTGCCCCCCCAACTTAAATATTAATTTCCTTGTCTGTCTTTATGGAATCTTTAATCTCCTTAAGTTTTTTTACTCTGTATTTATATATGTACTTGATTTACTTACGAAGGTAGTCTCACTGCCCTTTCAGATTTTTTGGTGAAAACATTTTAAAGAATACTGTGTAATAATCTGTATCATCAGCACAGAATTTGCAAGGAATGTTCAATTCTCCAAAGTTTTCCCAATATTCTTAAGAAAAAAAGAGTACTGAATAAATTTCAAGTCATAAAAAATTCAGCCAGACTGGTTTTGTTCATGAAATTCAGATAGGAATTTAGGATTTGTTTTTCTAAGTCAAGATACATGAATTTGATAATGCTATCTTTAGAAAAACCTTAGAGCTTTTGAAAAACTCTCCGATGTTTTGCTTTGTTTTCAAGCAAGCTGTGAAAATAATTTAAAATTCGTTGGATTCACTTCCCATGAAATTTGTACAACATGAAATTCCAGTGAGAGAGATGATCATGATTGGTGAATAATATGGGTCAAAGGAAGCTGAATTAAGCTATGGTCTCTGTTGTAGAAATCTGTTACAAGTGTGCCGTTATGGGATTTGACCTACTGCTTGTCTTCCTGTAAAATAATCCCTTAGTGCCAAAAGAAGTTCTTCTAATCAGGAGACTAAGTTGAATTGACTCAAACTTAGAGCTTTTATAGAAATACTAGTTATTTGTACTGCAGCTGAAAGATGGTGAATCTGTCATTCAGCTCTTGTTTAGCAATTTACTATGAATTATTTATTATTCTGACATCTCTGTTCTTTTTCTGATATACAGGAAAATTGCTGGTGAAATGCTAGTGTATTTATGCAAATAGAAACTTGAGTTAGATTAACTCAGTGGGGTATGTATTTTATAACAATAGCATGTTGTATGTTTTTACCTTTTTTTTTTATGTCAGAATTAAATAGATTTTTTTTCCCCCTGAATTCCCTTGTTTATCTTCAGTAAAGGATATCTGTGGTCTTCTATGAAATACATAGTGCAGTAAACTAAACAAAGATATTTCTGTGATCTTTCTATGTTCTTAAGTATTTTTTTTCTAACTCTAGAGAAAATGCTGTATTTTTCAGTCTGGCTTCTTCATTTATCCCAATTCATTTTTTGAACCAGTTATACAAGCTCAAGTGAGGCATATGCTGCTTAATTAAAATGCTTGCAAAATTACCAATAGCTTTGAGGTGAGAGTACTCATTTGGTGTGAGGATGAGTGAAACTGCCATCTCTCTCAAAAGTACCCTGAAAATTGCCCATTCTTTTGGTTGGGATGCAAGGGAATGCCTTAGAGCGTAAGGAAATGGCTTTAAGCTGTGACAGGTGAAGTTTGGATTGGTATTAGGAGAGTTCTTCACTGAGAGGGTGGTCAAGCACTGGCAACAAGCTCCCTAGGAAGTGGTCCTTGTCTGAAGCCTCAGGATTCAAGAAGTGTTTTGAAAATGCTCTTAGATATGTGGTTTAATTTTTAGGTTGCTCCTGGAATCAGGACCTTGACCTGATGATCCTTCTGGGTTCCTTCCAATTTAGGATATTCTGTGATTCTGTGATTTAGTTATAAGTCAGAATACTTTGAACTTTTTAATTGGACTCTTCCCAACATATTTTCCTTTCAGTTGTTTTCTGTGGTTTTACAGGTATCACACTGAAACTATACACAGCCTCTCTCCCTCCTTTATTCTAATCTTCCTACTTAATTGATGAAGTAGTGTATTGTTAACTAGTTTTTGATTGATTGCATAATTTGACTGTTGGTTGTTTCTTATTTAAAAGGTGAAAGAGAATTGTCATTCACATAATTACTTTTTAAAGTTACTCTCCTGTCTGGCTCACACTTCTTCAGTTGTTATTTTTTTTTTTGTTAGTCAGAATTTTACCATATTTCATAAGAGGCAACTAAAGGAAAAATAATCATGTATGCATCTGATAATGTTACAATGTTACAGGATTCATCTCATCCCCCAGTGACTGCTGAAATCCAAACACCATAAATACCATTAGGAGCAAAATTAGGGATTTATATACGCATGAAATGGCCATGGTTAGTTGCAATATGAAATTTGGATAACATGGTGCAGAGCACCACATTCAGAATAACTACTGATTCTTTCAGACTAGGCCTGGAGTAGAAAAATAAGGATCTTCCAAAGTAGAGAAGAGGCTCTGGTTTAAGCTTGATCATGCAGTTCAAAGAATATAGGGCAGAGAACTTGCGCAAAATGATCTGACTCTCTTACACAAACAAAGTTTTCACATTCATGTCACTGTGGCTCCTGACGAAGTGAAGCCAAACTTGCACCACTTACAATTATGTTAAACTGGGAGATCTGCTAATTATAATTTAGGAGTGTGAAGAAAAACTCTTTGGCTTAGTATCTGAACTCTTAAAAAGTAATCTTATGTTATAACTGTTACATTAAAATATCTTTTTCAAATGTATTTTACAGAAAGCCTAGAGAATGAGATGCCCAGAATATGGAAGTATGCCCAGCTTCTCTTTGCAAAGTCTCAAAATGTTATACATATTTTGGATTTTGCATAATCCATATGGATTATGAAATTATTGTCTTTAGATGAGATAGCTAAGGCCTACAAGAGAAGTTAAATTACTTGGTCAATTCTGAAGATCATATTTTTTCAGTTGTTTGGCTGTGCAATGAATCACTGAAGATTAAAGGCTAAAACTGCTTAATCTCGAGTGTGTGTTGCTCACTCTGTCACCTGGATAGGTGACCACAACACAATTGTAAGTGGTGCAAGTTTGGCTTCACTTCGTCAGGAGCCACGGTGACACGAATGTGAAAACTTTGTTTGTGTAAGAGTGTCAGATCATTCTGTGCAACTTCTCTGCCCTATATTCTTTATACTGCATGATAAAGCTTAAACCAGAGCCTCTTCTCCCACTCCTGTCTATTTTGGAAGATCCTGGATAGGATTTTCAAGGAGGTACTGACAGAAATATTTTAACCTGTTCATAGAACATATTAAATAAATCAAATTATGATGATGACAACAAAAAAAATCTCTTTAAAGCATTAGTAGAGAAGCAACTTATATGTCACTTCCACAGTTCAGTAGGGTCATAATGCTTGCCTGTTTAATCCAGGTACAGTTTCAGTGTTGCTGAGAAGTCTGGAAATTATTAACAGCCATTTGCTTAAAGGCAAGAATAAAAATAACAGCTAAATGATTATATTTTGATTTATGAAACATGCACTGAAATGTTATCAGTATAAGGCTTTGGAAAGTTCATTATTAGAATGTTGAATATATTGAGGTACAGAGCAGAGAGACCACAACTCACTGGGGCGGTTTAAGTTCAACACCTATTAGCTTAATTTGGGTAAAA
Organism: Corapipo altera; assembly: GCF_003945725.1. NCBI lineage: Eukaryota > Metazoa > Chordata > Aves > Passeriformes > Pipridae > Corapipo > Corapipo altera. Next base: position 17,734,461 of record NW_020884874.1, read on the forward strand.
CCCAGGTATTTTTAATTTTCAGATGGGTGTCAGAAATAGAAAGGAATAAAGAAGTAACATATTCTTCAGTTAACTTTTTTGCGTGTGTGAGGATTTCAGATCACAAATAGCTAAATTCAGAGTGGTTCAGTTCACAGCTGGTTTTAATATTTTTTATTTTGTTCAGAATTTTGGATAATTGGCAGCTAGTACAGGAATTAATTGCATGCAGATTAATATTTCCCTCTAATATAAATAAATCCCCCTTGAAAATTACTTCCCATCTAAAGGGGATACCAAATCCAAGTTTTTACTAGAGTCAATGAGTTGTATGTATGTGTTATTACAGTAAACAAGCAAAAGGAAGTATAAATACAAATCTTCAGAATACTTGCATCAGCCTAAAGTGGTAAAGGCTTGCTGTGAGTTCCTCTTAAGTATTTTAGAAGTATTCAAGTTGAGTTTTCATGTACAGTGTGACACATGACAGTTGTATAATCACTCTGTAGTATTTATTTTAGTTTCTCCATTTTTACCAGTATAGCTTCTCCCATCAACATCACTACCCCTCTCCCCTCACAATGTATAGAATGTGTAACACTGTAAATGACCATTTGAAAGCTGGGAACTTGAGAGTTTAGATCCTCAGAAAAGGGCTATGCTATAACTTCATTCATCTGTTCGCAATACAATCTTCGGTTTCTTGGTTACATCCGGTTTGTTTTTTATTACCGGGTGTTACAAAAGTGTAAGATTTTTCCAGGCTTCTTTTAATCCTCAGATGTGGTCTTTTGTCTTACTTATTGCTTTCCATTTGTACCCTGTCTTGAACACAAAAGTGACTGCTTTCCTTCTTCGTGTTTTTGTGTTCACTTGATAGTATTTTTTGTAAATGTATTTAATAGTAAAGCATTATATAATTAAAGGAAGTGAGAATCCCTACTAAGTCAGACTGTGAAAGGTATTACCTCTAGCCAGTTAGAAATAAAGTTACAAAGGGGTTATAGGCAAAAATTTTCCATTAACTTTTAGTGCCCATGAGACATTTGGAGTACAATCTTTTCTCCAAATACAGGAAATCACAGCTGGAATCTCCAGAAATTTTTGCTGCCAAACTGTATCTCTTTTTTCTGCTTGTTAAGACATGCACAGATAAAGAGAAGTAAACATGAACAAGGTGATATCTGGTCATCTTTTCAAGAGGGCATTAAAGGCATGTCCTTTATAGCATTATATAGCTTTAAGTTAGAGCTTAATGATAACTTTGGGAAAGTTATCATTAACACTGACAAAACAATTTATCTTTTCCAAACTTGTTTTCAGTATCCACAAGAGTGTTCTGACATGCAGAAATTTTGACTAAAATTTTAATCCAAAGCATAAAAATCTTTGTTTCAGATTTCAATTTTCATTGCTAAACATTTTCCTAAGTGATATAATAAGGAAGTTTGTGAAATACTATCTCTTAGTTAGCTTCTTATTGGTGTGTGTTTACTTTTGTTCTTTGATGTATTTTTTTTGTTCTTTTATAGATTTTCTCAAGTCATTGTTCTAACTCAATGGATAATGTAAAAAAGTATTGCAAAATTCTCTTCTTTTTGTAGTACCTTTGTGGGCATCTGGAGTCCTTTTGGTCTGAACAGAACATCTTGAGTTCTTCTACTTGTGTTATCTGGACTTCTAATCACTTTGTTTTTCTTCTGAAACTCAGATCTTTTTTTAATGTGCAGTGTCAAAATAAAACTATTGCTCAGGTCTCATACTGAACAATCTTTCACAGTCTTTCAAGATTTTACTGCTGTTTCTAACCTCCATCTACTAATAAAACTTCTGATTTGACTTATTGAGACCTAAAAGCTGGACATGCTATACCTCTGATTAGATGCCATGGAATGATAATCATCCTTTTGGTAACTACATTGCAAGAGAACACAATTGATTTCTACATAGTTGATTTCTACAGAGCTCCTAGTCAGTAATTGCTCCTGTTCCTGTGTTTGTGGAGCTGATTATTCCTAGTGTAAATATTGAATTTTCTGGATTTCAAGATTGTGTTTTTTAGACTTCTCTAGCTGTTAGAGTCTATTCCAGACTGTGTCGCTGTAATAATTTTATTTCTATAATTAATAAACATATTAAATAGTGTTGAATGTGGAACAGAATTTGCAGAATATTGCATTTTGTATCCTGTTTCCATGATGAATACCGATAATTGGTGTGCAAGTTTCACATTTAGAAACATTATAGTTGGTAATCTAACTTTTGCTTTATGTATGTAAAAGTAAGGAGTGTATCTAATTTATCATTTAATCTAAGAAGTGATTGGTGTTTCACCTTCTTACCTTTTCTCTTTGCACTGAGATAAATAACAGGCTTGGCATAGAAAATATTTTGCTTTAGCTGTGGCACTCTGTAGGATATATTAATGGAATAGATGCCACACAGCTCTTTCCCTGCTGTTTGAAAGACTTCTCTTTGGATAAATTACAGCTCTGAGTAAGCTTTGTATTAGTTCCACTATCTGTGAGACCCTAAGTCTTGTAGCTAGGAACTCACCAAGGGAGTTTTATTTCAAAAATATACAAGGCTCCAACTTTTCACCCTCCAAATTATTAGAAGAGCCCTTGGTCCTTTTAACACCTTAAGAGAGAGTGCGAAGGAGAAGATGCAGGACACATTTTCTCAGGAGGTACTTTACTGGTAAACTTTAGGAAATAAGAGATCTTGGCAAAAGTTTAAAGGGTAACATTCAACCAAAACAAAGCATTCCACGAGGCATTGACTTAGCACATGCTAACCCATACAGTTTAGCAAAATCCAAGCTGTTCAGTCCCAAATTACCCAAAATATTAAGAGAGGAAATTAAGAGAAGAAGAAGGAGTAAAGAAACAGAGAGAGGAGAGATTAAGATAAGATCATAGCTACCACCAGAGAGTCCTGTGCAAGTCCATCTTCCACGTGACCAGGTGGCAGGTCTCAAGCAAAGATGGAGAGCATATGTTGCTGTTTTTATGTGCTTTGGCCCTCTGTGGCCATCCCTCCCAGGTGTGACTTCTGACCCACTGGCCACTCTGGGGCTCTGGGGCATGATGAGGCGTGGTGCTCCCACTGTGTGAGCCAATCTAAGGCTGGGTTAGGGGTTCCAGAGAGCGTGGTGTGTGCTGTGCTCCTTTGACTGACAGCTGATCCGGGGTTGACCAGTGAGACTAGCAGGGGCTGGCACGTGGGACAAGGCACGACTGCACCTCCCTAAGATTTGACCTGTCCCTCCCCACCTCGCCCCTCACACACACACACACACACACGCATTCGAGTTGTCCGAGCCAATGTAATAATCTGGTGTCCCACACTATCTCTTTAAAGATAATTGAGACCTAGAGCCATCTTTTCCTTTCTGTTCAACCTCCCTAGACGTACTGTGTAATGAGAAGAGTCTTCAGGCTGTTTTGTCATCTGTTGAGACTGGAAACAAGACCAGAACAAAAGTATCACAAGTACACATTGTTCATAGTCTCTGGTTTAAAGGATTTATATGAGAGAATATGACAATCTTATAATAAAAGAAAAAAAAGTAAAAATTAGTAGTGGAGTTCTTGCTATGGTAGAAATCCATCAATTGCTTGAGGGAATAAGGTTGTGATTATTGTTCTACTATCACTTGTATCACAGCAAAACAGAGATTTTACATATTATAGTAAATTCAGCTTATTGTAACAGTTTTACTGATACTACTTTGGTGATGTGTGCTATATTCTTGCTATAGAAGCAAAATAGTTTACTTAGCAAAATGCACAGGGAGTGCATGAATATAAAACTGGGAAAAGTAGGAAAAAACACTTTTTTTCTTCTCAGAATGATGATTAGCTTCTCTTATCTTAAAAGATGTGTAATAATCACCTTTATAAATTGTTGTCTGTCTTACTTCTTTCTGGTTTCACTTTGAGGGATAGTAATAGAGCTGTTGCAAACACCAAGCCAGAGTTAATTTAAAAATCAATAAAACCAGATAAGACACTTGATACTATACAAAGTGAATATTTGGTCAGCAGAAACAGTCAACATTTTCAAAAAAAGGAGCAATTGATTCAGTCAGTCTCTTTTAGAATTTAGCCACATATAAAGTAATTTGAGTCTTTTTTGTGCCATCATGATTTTTCTCTAAAATTAATTTTCTGCATTTATCAAGAAATGCATACAAACAGAGAGTGCTTCTAAATTTCATACACCTTACTTTTCCTTCATGGCATTATGGTGACCTTGAGATAGAAGACAGTCAATTACTGTTCTGAGAGGAGGAAGGATAAAAACCTCTAAGTTTGTCCAGTGTAAGAAAAGGATGAGACTGTATGCCAACGTGGAAGAACACTTCCCAAAAAGCTGTGGGGGTTTTTAACTGTTGGGATATTACAGAGATTATTTATAATCTTGGGTATGAGAAATTGAGAACCTTAGAGCTTGATGAAAGGCAAGAAGATTCTTTTCCTGAGAAAAATGTAAGGCTTGTGAACATTAAACATGACTAAAAAAAGAATTCTGTTCTAACCTCCTAATATTTTTAAAGCCTGTACTAAATTCAGCAAGGGTGCATTTAGTTAACATGGACATTGTTTGAAAAAATAAATATTTGCAAATATTATTCCATGCTATTGATAATTTAAGATGTTCTTACCTACCAGGCATAAAAAAAAAATTGTTTCCAAATGAAATATTGCAATCCCTAATCTGTGATTCTTATGCCAAGTGATGTCAGAATACTACCTTTGATTGGTTTTTTAATGTATTTGCAGAATTTGGAGGTCTGTTGTCCAAGTAACATTTTAAAGTACCCCAACAAGTTGGAGGAAGAAACTTCTATTCAAATTAATATAGCTGTATTAGAGTTCAAATGATCCTCATGTCAAATGAGTATGCCAAATAATTAAATTCAATATAAAAGTAAGACTTAGCTTTTTTTTAATTAGTCCTAAATAATAACAGCTGTTTTGTTGGAGGAAAATAATTGTTGGTTTGTTTTGATTTTTTAAATAGCATTTTTAGTAGCTAGTTTGAATTTATCCAAGTGAACAAATCAGTAAATATATATGTCTAAAAGCAGATATGAAAGATCAGTGGTGACAATCAAATCCTGTTACCACATTACTTACTTTGTCTGTACTTACAAAGGACTCTCAGAACTGATGTTTTTATTCATAGATGCAGTTGAGGCCCAGCATGAAATGGCAAGGAAACAACTCTGGAACTGGTTGGGGTTTCTGTTGTTGTTGTTGTTGGGTTTTTTTCTTTCTTTTTTTTGGTTGGTTTTTGTGGGTTTTTTTGTTTTTTTTTTTTTTTTGTTTTTTTTTTTTTTTTTTTTGTGTGTGGTTTTTTGCTTTGGTTTGGGTTTTTGTGGGGGTTTTTGTATTTTTTGGGGGGTTTTTTTGGGTTTTTTTTTTTGTTGTTGTTGTTGTTGGTTGTTGTTGTTGTTGGTTGGTTGGTTTTGTGGCTGCTGTATTTGATGCTATCTTGTCACTGGAGGAACTACCCAATCTTTTGCCTTTTTGCAAGCATAACAGATCAGATTTTATACAATTACTTGGATGCTCGCCTAGCTTGCTTATACCTCATACACATCCCACTTTTTAATCCTTAAATCTTTTCTTTGTGCTCTAAAGTCCATTAATCTTGGTATTATAAACAGACCACACTTACAGCTAAGATCCAGAAGTTGGTCATTCTTACTTTCCTTTACAGACACTTCACTGTCACCTGTGTGCACCCTCAGTAACTGTCTCAAGCCAAAATGCAGTGATGACTGCCATTTTATTTTTCACAGAGCACCTTACACAAAGGCTTCTCTGGAGTGAAAGCCTCCAGCTGCTCTTACAAGTGTATAAGGACTTGTTAGGCTTTGAGGAAAGAAAAAACTATAACCATAACTCAACATTAGTTGAAGACTTTTCAGATACTGATCCAGTCAGTTACTGCAGTAACGTGATTTAGGCCACTTTTCATCATTGTGTATCCAAGCATACACTGTACACTTTACTTTAAACATAGGTCTAATTTCATTGCCTTTGGTGGAACTGAAGCAAACATTAGGTGTTCTTTGGACTTAAAGCCATGTAAATGATTCCTGTACCCTGCTGATAAACTACAGAAGTAAAAATTGAGCTGTGGCAGTGCAGTAAGCCAGATATAACTAGGTTGATATTAGTCGTGCTGCTTCAGGAATTAATTTGGTTTGCAGTCTCACTTGCAACCACAGTTTTTTGTTATTAATACTGCATGTAGATGATAGATGTGTCTTATTGAAGACAGTACTGAAATATCATCAAGCTGTACCTGGGCCAGTGTCTGGCCATGTTCCTTCCTGTGTACAGGCTTCTCCCTCTCATTGAGCTCCAGAAACAAAAACATCCATAAGAAGGAAATTATCATTTTCAATTCCAGGTGAACTGATGAATGCTGGCAAATGCTAGTCTTGTGAGTACTGTTACTGTTCTCTCGTACCTCTTTTTGTCTAGTAAATTTGATTTAGGATCTTGTCATGCAGTATTGTTCGAATTAGTAATTTTTAATTACTCATAAAAAATACATTATAGGGTAAAACTGACACTGTAGCGGAATTTGTTTTCTCTAAGTCCCATAAAACAGTCACACCAAATTTATTTTTTCCGCTTTTCATATCTGCAATTGCTTTTTCTCAAGATCAAATTCTGCAGTGTCCAATTGCACACAACTATAAGCAATACAACAGGCTTATAGTAGTCTATTCCAGTTTTACACTAGGATTTCCAATAGCTTATCAGAGATAAGCACATAAATTCATATTGTGTGTTTCTTGTGATTTCCTTCTATAGTCTTAAATCTGAAATTTAACTTAAATCCTTTAAAAATCATTTCCAGTGTCAGTTGTTTTATTGTTATTTTTTTTATCATTTTGTGATTCTTATGATACATCATATTATTTAAATAAGATCTTGTTTATACAGGAAACACTTCATTAATTAAAGGCCCATTTTTAGACATCCTTAGTCAAACTACTCTATGTTTATGTATGGCATTACTGTATAGCTACATATGCTATATGTAGCTTTCAGTAGTGTATTTTGGTCTAGTTTATTTCCAAAAGGTTTCTAAATGCTCGTTTAAGGTCACAGTCGTACTAAAAATGTGAATGAGATATAGACCATTATGCCTGATGCCTGTACCAGAAGCAATAGCTATCAAATTTCTGCCATAAGACAACAGTCTGTTAGAAAATTTGGGAAGGCAAAAGCTACTCCTGAGACGTAATCATAGATTTCTACATGTTTCTTTTAGGTTCATTGCTGCATAAATAAATAAAAATGTGGCATTAATTATGTATTAAGGTTTCCTGGTTTACATTTATAAAAAATCTAAGGCAGTACTGTTACCAAGATAAATTTTCCTTTTATTTCTGACAGAAACCTTACAGAGGAGAAGTATCATAAATCCCTGATGGCAATCCCCTCAGCCTTTGTAGGATTAACCTTTTGTCTTTCCCGGTTCCTACCTTTTCTGTTTTCTTAGACTTTGATTGATTCTCATGCTTCTAGTAGTTATTTGTAATCTAAATCCATCATCTCCATTTATTTGTTGGCAAATTCCAGTGACAAAGAAGTTAGTGTTTTGTTTACTTTTCAGCAGTGAGTTTCAGCCAAAGCCTCTGAGAAACACAGGGGTGTTTTCATTAGCTGTTATGGGCTTGGTATAGTTCTGTGTTGTTGAAACAACTAAATGGCTGTTTAATGTAGAGATAATCAACAAACTCAGCTATTGGCACAGTGTTTCAAGATTATGAGACAACTCAGTACAACTGCACTAATACTGATAACTGAGATAGTTTAAGCAGGGCTAGCTCTGGTAGTCCTCTGTGGCCTTGAGCATGCAGGCATACCATAAATTACCTTACACTTTGTTTTCATTTCCCTTGATTCAAATTCAAGAAAAGAGATTCTGTTCCCTCATTACATTGGAAATCATAAGTTGAGGCCATGAGCCTTACTGATATGTGCAAAGTGTTTCGTGACTTTGAGCATGTAAATTATATGAAGGGCAAACTATTCATCCTAACAATTTCTTTTGGCCTTGGACTATTTATAGAGGCTCCCTGTGGAGCTGCACTGTCAAGCATCCCCCAGCTGGGGAACAGCTTATGAAAGGTTCTCTGAGGAGTATGTATGCACACTGAAAACTCATTAATACTCATATGTGGTCCTACAAGCAAGATTATTCCTGTGGCCATTCTTCATCTGGAAAAATCTTTGGGTTTATTTCTTTAATAATGACATCTCCTACTTTGGAGCACTTTTTTGTTAATGCTTAAGGTTGGCTTCAAAAGAGACTAAATGTCATAGAGCTTGTTATTTTAATATCTAACAAAATTATTGTCTTAAAATAGGCACTCAGAGTCAGTTCTGTACTGGGTGTTTGCAAGCCCTGCAGTGTAGAATGTAAAACGTGGAGAACAGAGTCATAAATAGGAAATGTGGACGACTGAAATTTGAAATTCTATAGCAGGGGAAAGATTTGGTGCACAGAGTAAATAACAGGCCAGAATAAAGATGCAGAATTGTTATGTAAAGTTGTAAGGGACTGGTTCCACGCACCTTCTGTGGGGCAGAATCTCCTGGTGTTTTTTGGACCATGGTGCTGCAACAGTGCAAGCACCATGCTTATCCTAGGGTCTTAGAATTCCTCTGTGGACTCTTTGAGTTGTTCTGTTGTGTCTGAGCTGTGTAACTTCTTTGGATCATTTTTTTTTGATATGCAGCATTTCTCTTAGTGACCAATTAATGATAATTATTTACTCTTCTGTTTCTATTCCGTATCCATTGCAAGTGTTTTTAAATCATAGCCAGCAATTAATAACTTAAGATGTCATTCTGTGAAATATTTAATTGTCATTTTATGAGCTACGGATTTAAATTTTCATCTCCCTCAGGACCTGATGAAGATTTTTCTGTCACTGATTCATGATTCATCTGTTTGCATTTGAGATCTGATCAGTATTGTGTTTTGAGTGGATATCTTGGTGGTGAATACAGTGGTGGTGCTAGGTTGACAGTTGGTGATCTGAAAGGTCTTTTACAACACTGGTATTCCAGAGTGCATGAACTGGCTTCCCTTTAGGTTTTTCTAAACCAAAGTTGTCCAGTTCATAGAATCTGACTGGAATTGTTCCACAATAAATTTGAAGTACCACTTACTTCCCGAAAATGTCCACATCATGGATACCTGGTCCTCTGCACTGATGTTTTACTCCTCAGGTCCGTTTGTATTCCAATGTGCTACTTGTTAGTGTAAATAAAATGGTCAGTTTGTTGTTGCAACTGCTGCATAGATGCTTCAGAATCATCAGCCTTTGCCACACCATGGCTGACATTGACACAGAAAAAAAAAGTAAATACTGATAGAAACAGAAATGGAACTTTGCGGTAAAGTATTTGTAGGGCTATTAAATTGAGCCTGGAGGCTTGTGTGGATCACTTAAAATACAGTTTAAATGCTGTTTGGAACATGAAGCATTGTACAAGTGAAATTCTTAGCACAGTTTTGTGAGTTATACTTTAGCTAATCAAATTCATGTGAAGAACCACAGAAATATTGGAGGACTGAAGGAGTCTGTTTTATCCTTCCCTCTGTCACAGATAGTTGACTTTATGAGAAGAGTCAAAAAAGTGAGCAGAAGCTAAATGATAATAAAAAAGGAGGAAAGTTATTTCATCATTTTATCAGAAAAAATATACTTTTCATAAAGAACATTGTATTCGTTAATATTAATGGACATGGAGCATGCACTAATGATTTGCTTAAGTTATCTTAAATACCATCTGCTCCTGTCACTTGTTTGATATTTTTCACTATCTAAGAAGCCTTTCACAAGATCAATTTCTATGAGTTTCAAATACTAACGTTAAATTTTTCATGCGTCTCCTTTATGACTGTGGATCTTGTTAAGTCACTTAAAATACTAAAATGAGTTGCTTCTTATTCTCCTCTAATGTATGGATGATTGTGAAGCTTCTCCTTAAAAGACAGGAGATTCCATTCCTCAAAGAAGTACTGCAAATGTAAGGTCCTGATTATGGCTCTGCTACAAGGGTCTGAGTTCTGTGTTTTGTGTTTAAGGAGTATCTTTGCTTTGGTGAGTTGGTTTTTCTTTTAACACATACTGGTGGAGTGCTCTATTATATATCTGCCAGTGATTATTAATTTGGAAAGATCAGGACTTGCTGATGAAGTACAACGTATCACTTTTGAGCACTGAAGATCTCAAAAAACTTCAGAAAAATTAGTGTGACTGGTGTGAGTAATTCCTAATATCCTGGTTAGGATGATCTATCCAAGCAGAAAGGTGAGGAAACAAGTTAGAGATTCATCTAGAATGGGGTCCTGGTTTTTACCTTCCATCTTGATGTTTTGTCATCTTCAATCTCCCATCTCTAATGCATAGAGACATACATGACACAGTACACATGAGATGACTACTGACATGTATGCCTGAGATGAGTTTTGTAATGCAGTAAGATGAAAAAAGTCATCCCATTTTCATGCTAAATTTGCAATACATTTGAAGCTGTTACAATCTTCTGACTGTCCCAGTTGAGTTCATTACTATCGGAGTGTTCTCAAAATTTTGACTGACAGCATATACTCATAAGCACCTTTTCATATACTTAGAAGCAAGTGAATTTGGTGTGAAAGCAAGTGAGGTCCTTTAACTTCTTGCAGAGCATAAGAAGAAATCTGCATGGTAGTCTGAAGAGTCCTCCTGAAGGATTTTCCTGTAAGGTGAAATGAAATAATAGATCTGCAGATTACCAGGAGGTATGAGTACTAAAGCAACTACTAAGAAGATCCCTCTAAAGCCAGAGGTCCCATGAGAGGTGAACTTTTCAAAGAAGTCTTGTAAGAGGAAGTTACATTAGAAGGTTGTTGTCAGCTAGCTTGATAGACAACATCTGGACTCTGGTGGGTGGCAAAACACTTAAGTATTTTGCACTGTTACAAGTCATGAATAGCCATGTGTTCTGTTCTGATACAGCCTATTCTGTTGCAGCCATGAGAGAAATAGTAACACAAGAGAAAACTATTTTTATTTTTGTTCAGTTTTTATTGTTAGTGTCTTGTAACGATGTCCAGGAATGTGCAATATGTGAGAAACTGTCATTACACTGCCATTCTGTCTCAGTACAGAATAATGAATATTATATCTCAGGAATCAGAGCCTCCCGCACAAATCTACTCAAAGGTGAGATACTCTAACATGGGTTTTAAGTTACAAACCCAGATGTTTAGGAGAAGTACTCTCTGTCACTGGAGTGAGCAAATTATTCCTGCTCTGCATACTTCAAAATGGGGAATGCTGATTTGAGTGTTTACACTTTCTCTTCTGCTACCTATGTGGTGGTGTTTCTTCTTAGGGCTCAACTTTTGTCTGAGCCGTAGATTTTAGCAAAAAGTATTGTTCTTCAACTTTTTAATTACTTTCTATGCTTCTGGTTTTTGTTTCTCTGTATGTTTTTCTTTAGACCAAGACAGTTTTTCCATTTTCTGGTACAAACTTTATAATATCAACAATAAACAAAAATAACAAAAATGAAAAGCAACCTTCCAGGTAATACTGTGTAATTTTCTTGAACAAAGTGTAAGCCTTACAAGAAATCATGAACTCTAGTTATTATTACCAGTCTACTTGAACGTATTATGTAGTTCATAAAATAGTTATTTGAAGCAACTAATATGACTGTACATTCTGTGTTCTCATATATATATATTTTTTGATTAAAATAACTACTTACTGTCATACTCCATTTTCTGGGAGGAGATAACAGAGAACAGTAGCAGAGTAGTTAGTTTTACTACTCTGTATCACAAGGAATTGGTTTACAAAAAAATAAGAAAAATATTTTCAAACATTTTAGTCTCAGCAAACATTTGTCCGGAAATGCTGTTCCAGCTGATGTTATCCTAATAACCCTCATGCTGTGCTGAATACTTCTGTGGTTTCTTTCTGAAACCTGCAGACTGAAGGAGCATTGTTACACTATTAACACCTGTATTTTGGATGAGTTTCTTCATTTGAATCTTTCTTTACTTTTGTTTCCTGATAGGACCTCATGGGACAACAGGTTGAATTAGGTGAAGCATAGAAAGCATATGTTTGTTGAGCTCTTCAATGTATCTAGTGAAGGCATTACACATGTAGAGAAGAAAATAAGCTTCTTTATACACTGTGCCAAAAATCAGAGAAATAATCAGATTTCATGTAAACAGTGTTACAACCATCTGCAGTATCACTCTCTGGTTATTGCACATGTGCTTTGTTTAGACAGTCACTTCAGTCTTCCTGTTTAAAAAAAAAATTTCCTTGCATCCCCAATTACCTCTAAGGATGTTAAAGTGAGTTTCCATGCACCTGCAAGACCACAGGATTTCTATTTTGGGGGTTGTAGGGGATGTTGTTTTTAGGGCTTCAAGGATGCAAACACGAAAGAGAAATTTGGTCTTAAACTATCTGGGAGGATTTTATTTTTTTTTTAATTAACATGAATGTAATATTAGTGAAAGATTTTAAACTTACAACTCTGATAATTAACTACTGCTAACTAGGTCTGATTTAAAGACTGTCACTGATTTAAAGGACCTTTGGGATTAGGTTTTATGATGCCCATTGCAGTCATCCACTTCACCCATCTGATCTCAGTACATTTTGGTTACAGTGATTATTTAAAAAAATACTCATGGACATTTTTGGGTGCATTTTACTCTTGTTTTCCAAGTAGATTTGGCAATACTTTGAGAGCTAACATTCTGTGGATAAGAATTGAAATTCTGTGGTTATAAGGGGAAAAAATTCAAAGTATTGAAGAATGGATGAGATAAGCAAGTTCCTTTGTCAACAGGAATGAATTGTTAAGTGATGGCTAATAGCTATGACTGAAATAACCACCAGGCTGGTCACCAGACTGCATACTACAGGCGTCTTGAACAGATACTGGATCAGGGACTGGTTTTGTCCACTGACTCTAAAGAGAACTGGGATGTGAAAACTGTGGATGGAATCACACATTAATTCTTTGAATTCAAAACACGTTATATTTCAATTATTAAGTTAGTAATTAAGTAAGCAAGCAATGTGAATAAATCCTTGTATCAATAAAATAGGTTAGCCTAAGGTAAAAGCAGAAGTGATTAGGATAATGTATCTCTGAACTTCAGAAACTATGTCCATATCCCTCATTTGTTCAGTTTTCCTGTCCATTTGGGGCTCCTACTGCCTATTTGTAATCAAAGAACATCCTTTTTTTTTTTTTCCTGGATGTGTAATGTCCTCCAATCTCAACATGAAATCCTAAATTTTTTTTATGTACTTTCTGAAAAGAAAATAATTTTGTTAGTTTTCTGTACTGATCACATTCTAATTCAGAGCATTTGATACTGGAGCATGTTGTGAATTTTCAGTTTGATTAGGAGCATAATAAACTATTGCAGGGAAGCTGGAAACTCCACATTTCTAGAGGTCACTCTGTCACTCAGTGTAAAATATTTTGCCTTTGACAAAGCTTCACCCTGTTCTTAATTTCAGTTCTTTTGATGCTCTTATTTTCAAGAAACATCTCTGTTTCAATAGCAAGATTTTGAATAACTGTTCCCTGGCAAGATTTAATGAAAACCACTTATTTTTTTTCTTCTTGACTTTAACTGAAAAAAAAATTGTCTTGGTAAATTCAAAGCATTTGTTTGAGTTGTTATTGATTTTCTAGGTTTTATATACTACTGAAAAATATAGAGAATTTTCTTCTATCATATTTATTTAGTTGATGTTAGTTTAGTACAGTTCTGTTCTTACATACTAAATCTCTTCTTCCTATTCAACAGATCAATGCTAGTGCAATGCTAAGAACTTTTGAATATTGAAAGTCATTTTGAATTCAGTAAATAATGCTGTGACCAAATTCTAGACTTATAATTACTGGAGCTAAGAATCACATTGGGATACTCATGGCTGCTTATTGAATAAATGGTCAAACATATATTAGTTTGGCAATGTATATCTGATTCTTTCAGGGTCATAATGTTCTCCTCTAGAAAGAAAATGAGGATCTAGGTCTCTGAATGAGGAACTCAAATGTTAAAATTAAGCCAGATTACCAAAGTCCTCTTCAACTCTACCGGAAGACAACTGCGGTTTAGAGGGAATGGAACCATTCATACTTCAGTTTCTTTATTCATGTCCATGGTACATGAAAATATACAAAATGGAAATTAAGGGTGCTCTGAGTTGGTTTTGACTCCAAAATTTCTACAATTCTTACAGAAGGAAAGAAAAGGGAAGGTGTCTTGCATAAATAGGCTGCAAAGGGGAAGGATACTGGATGCTCTTCTGTGTGCTAGACATCTGCAAATATACACATGAATTTCTAATTTCATAATGTCTGTAATTTGACATAATTTCTACATTTCCCTGTTTTCTATGGAATTTTCCTCTTTCTCTTGTTCTGTAGAATTGTGGGGCTTGAGCCTTACAGCTTGCTTTTGGGGTCGCCTGTTAAAACAGTGAAGAATTGTTTTCAGCAATGCTCTCTCCTTTCTTATTTGCTCAGTAGAAAGGGTTACCTGATAGACTGAAAATGGGTTTATTTCTTGTAACTTTTTATTTTACGCTGTTTGTCCAAAGGGCACCTATTCTGACATGAGAGCCTTTCACCAGCCCTTGGGAGGTAAATGTTATGTAGTTAAAGCAGCAACTCTGTGAGGAAAGACCTGAACAGGTTTTTTTTATTTCATGTCAATTAAAATGAAACAGACTGTGAGGTGGGGGCAAGATGTTTTAACCTCAAGCTATTGGATTCCATTTCCAAATTACACTGTAGTTTAATCACAAGAACCAGTCACTCGCTGCAGCCAGTCATGTTTTAGATGAGTTTTCTGTTGTGTTCTAGTTTTCTGCAGGGCTACCTGGGGGTGCCCATGTTACTGTTACTGAGCATAAATTGCTTTCTTGAACTTTGAGACTTGCTTTAGTGCAGTTTGAAGCACTACAGGAGTTTAAATGTAAAAGTATGAATATTTCACCGTTGTTGAGAAACTGTCTCACTTGCTCATCTGTGTAGCATATTCTACAAATTAATTACTTGGCAGATCTGAAATACTTGTTTTTATTAGACATTCAAAGACAGAATATCACATTTTATTCTTTTGAAGTAAATCACAGAGCAGTACCTGTAAGTATCTCCCTGCTTATTCCTCCCTCACCATCCCCATTTATTCATAACCTATTTCATTCTTTTTTGATTTATGTCTGTTACACATGTATAGCCATGAATACAAAATCTATCCCTATAAATGTAAATCGGACAGTCGCTTGTGCAGATTTGGTTAAAAAAATAAAAATGGATACTTGTTTTGATTCTTGTCTGTAGAAATATATATCAACCAATATAGATCAACCAAAACTGACACTACTTCTACCAGGTGGAATGCCTAGAATGGCTTTGCAGCTTCTCTGGTTTCATGGTCAGGACTAAGTTCTTTCTCATGAGAGTTATCTTTTAGAGACATTAGGAATGGTGAGTAGATAATGCCTTTTTTTTTTTTTTTTTAACTACATTGACACATATTCAATATTCTTATTCTTAGGTGTTTTGAGCCTATGTAGATGTTACTTCCCTTAGCATTTCATAACATTTCCCTTTTGATTACTGAACCTGAAATAGCTTCCCTATAATTTCTTTGTATGCTATTAGTAAATGAATTTGTAGTTGTAGCTATGTCACTTGCAAAGTAATCTGGTGTAACTCTATTATCAAGCAACAGTAAAACCTAAAAACTAAATGAATAATAAAGTTTGAAATTGATATCAGAGGAATTCATCTGAGAAACAGAGTAATGTACTCTCAGGCATTCTTTACAAATACCTTGGATATGAGCAGTGGCAGAATCCTTCTTTTAGTGTAATCAAATAGCTCCAGTTAATTAATGTCTGTGTTCAGGACCTTAAGTGTTGTATCATTTGGATACATAGTTTGCTGTTCTTGAGCAGTAGGGCTCAGAAATGTGATGCTTTGGTCTGTCACAGATGATTAATGATCATGATTTTGGATAATATTAAATAGGCTTTTGAGAGACTGGGTTTTTGGAGGAGCTTTCCTCTGAAAAGGCAGCTGAAGTTAGAGAAGTCAAATTTATCTTTAGCTCAGAAGTCTGTTCAATGTTAGATATCTGTCCAGTAGTATTTGAAGGTTTATAGGTTTCTGACATTAGGAGGTAATTTCAAAGAGACACACACACCCCACATAAAAGGTCCCAGGGTGGTTTATAACTGAGATGAATGGAAACTGTATGTTTGGTAAATAGATATTCTGGGGGGATTTTTGTTTTTTGTTGTGGGGGGTTTCTTTGTGTGTGTGGTTTCTTTTTCCTTTTATTTTTTTTTTCTTAATTGTATTAATACAGAAGGTGGGATTCACACGTGATGAAGTGTGGTAGTGTCTGTAAATGCACTGTGTAAACTTGCTGTAAGTACTGAACCTTCAAGTAACCCCTGTTCAGCTCTGGAGACAGACTGATAAATTACCTTCCAGGAGCTGGGTGACTATGCTTCTGTTGTGATAGTTCTTCACTAGCTGTTTTGTTTGGAGAAACCATGCTGTTTCAAAGTGCTCTCTCTACGCAGTTCTTCTAAACTTTAAGCTCTTCGCTAAGTCTATTCCAGTCTCATTAAGGCCTAAATCAATGAGTGGACAACGCTATTACAAGGTTTTCTAGCACATACATCTAACGTGCCTATGCTAACAGAAGGCTCTTAAATTGTTCTGAAGTACACTGAAGCCTATCTGTGTGCCTCAGTGCCATTCATACTTTTTACACTAATCAGCCTTCAACTTTTTGCTACTCCTGCTTATTCTTCATTCTTCCACCCTTCTGGTTGGAAAATTCTTTTCTTCTTGGGAATCCTTCTGTTGTCATGTTTTCTGGTTTTGATTATTTTGATTTCAACCTCTTAAAAAAATCAGGTGAAATGCAAACCAAGGCCTCGAGGAAGTAACTGCTGAAAAATATGTGCCTTTTCTCTAGTTGAAAAATTATCAGAACATCAGAATGTTCCTAACCTTTTAAATGCCACTGTGTAAGAAAAGACTAGCAAACAGTGCTGCCCAAATTTCAAGGTGAAGAGGATAACTAAAGGTGGAGTGTCAAACAGCAAACACAGACCAAGTAGGAAGAGTTTTAAGAGATCTTCGGATAGGAACACAACCATGAACTTGTTGCTTATTTGAAATAACACATAGTGGGTATTGTGTGAAAATATGAAAGTTTCTGGAGCTTTATGGTGCTGCTCTGTGATCTGTATCTGTAGCTCTCAGAGAAAACTGCTGTGAGGGCATATTGTAAGATATATTTTTGGCCTGCTATCCTTCTTGGCAGGTCTCACCCTTTGCACCATCATTCCCTAATTCCAGCTAGGCAAGCATACTGCTTCTCTGAATATGTCTTTTAACTGGGAACAGTGCTGATGACTTAAGGCATTCAGCTACCAACTGTGAACTTAAAATGCAATCCTGGCCTAACTGCAGGGTCTGGTTTTTTTGTGTGGTACTGTGAGCTGTGGAATATATCTTCCCCACAGTGACCAACAAAACCTGTTTGGTCAGCCAAAGTGACTGAATGCTTAAGGCACCTATGACAATGCAGTCTTCTAGACTTTAAATGACTACTATGGACTCTTTTTAATGCCTTTCATTTTAACATCCTGTGGGAATACTTTGGTAGAAAAGAATCTGTGTATTTTGGGATACACTGATGTGAAGAAGCTGGTATGTCTGATAGTTGACAGTGTGTCCCATTACTTCTTTGAGTTGGAAGGGAAACTCCCTTTTGGTACCAGTCTGAGGAAGGGGCCTGATGGAAATGCTACAGAATAGTAATAGACCTTTCAGGAATGACTTAATTGAAGAGAAGAGTTCATCATTTCCTGCTGGTTTGCTGAACTCCGAGGCCATGTGAACAAGGACACTTGTATTTAAAATAATCCAACATTTCCTAAAATACACAGATTTCTTTTTCTCTCAGCAGGGCAACACTAGGCCCCTGATTTACTCCCAGAATTATTTCAGGAAATATTCTTTAACACACTATGTATGTTATGAAAGGCAAACGAATGGGAAAAAGTCCTGGCATCTGTGAAGTTAGTGGGAAATTGATTTCAAAGTTGTCAAAGTTCATCACAGTTGCAATCCTAGGGTAACCAGGGAGGTGAGTTTCTCAGTTTACAATAATTTTTAATGGATTTATCTGAATTCAATAGTAGCAGTGGTTGTAAAACTCACTAACTTAGTTCACAACAGGTTAAAAAATCTTGAATTTCCAATATTTCACAAAATTATTTTGTCTCCAGAAAAAGTTACTGTAGTGGAGAAAATATATTCTGTCTAAGACCTAGTAGCACTTTGAATATGAAATCTGATTAGTTATGATAAAGTTAAATACTTACTGCTGCAATGAAAACACAAAGTAAAGGACATGGCATGAGATTTTTGTTTTTCCTCTAAAGTAAGAAGTAGGAAGATTTCTAGCATTGTGATCTACTTTGAATATCTAACATGTAACTGCACAAAGTTTTATATGTCTGCTAGAGGGCTCTGATGGGGGAGAGGAGATCATATTATTCTTGATTTGAGCAAGACTTTTTTCAATGTCTTCCCCAATATGCTCTTTTATAAACATATGAAATACAGACCATGTAAGTGGACAGTGAGATAGACTGAAAACAGGTTGAACTGCTGGACTCTAAGGACTTGTAGGCAAGTTACTAGTGAAGGTTTAACCTCTTTGCTAGTGACCTGGGTGATGGGGCAGAGTTTACCCTCAGCAAGTTACAAAATTGGACAGAGTGGATGATACAACTGACCTTGACAGGCTGGAGAAATGGACTGACAAGAAACTCATGAAGTTCAACAGAGGGATGCCTTATGAAAAACAAGTTGCAAATGTGCCAGCCAAGTGCCCCAGTAACAAAGAGGGTCAGAAAGCATTTTGGGCTGTGTTAGTAAGAGCATGACCAGAAGGTTAAAAGAAGTGGTTATTCTCTACTCAGCAGTGGTGAGGGCAAGCCTGGAGTATTATTTCCATCTCTGTGTTCCCCAGGACAAGAGGGACATGGATGTGCTGGGGCAAATCCAGAGATGATGACTAACGGCTTGAAGCATCTGACATACAAGGAGAAACAGAGAGAGCTGAGATTATTTGAGGGAGAATTTTGTCAGTGCGTGTAAAATACCTGATGAGTGAAGAGGACAAAGTCAGATTCTTCTCAGCAGTGCCTAGTAGGAGGACAAGAAGCCATATTCACAAACAGCAATAAGGAAATCGCATTTAAACAGAAGAAACCCCATTTTGACTGCAGCAATGATCAAGCACTGGAACAGGTTGCCCAGAGAGCTTTTGGATTCTCTACTGGACAAGGCCCTACCTGTGGTAGTTGACCCTACTCGGTGCAGGGGGAATGGACTAGACAATCCTGAGAGGTCCCTTCCAGCCTTAAAGGTTTAGTTATTCTGTTATTGATGCAAAACTTTTCAACAAAACTTTTGCCTGTCTGATTATTGAACAAATATTTGTTTCATAAAGATTCTCAAATTCTTACTCAAAATTTACTTATTTTGGGCTGCTTTATTGTTATCCTGTTAGTTTCCATACCTCATCTTCCTTCCCAGCCATCAAACTAAATAATCCTTATAGTAAATGTTCCGTTAGTTCTGGATAACTGTGTCCTGACTTTTTATTATTCTATAGCTTTTCACAATAATGCATCTTACATTTCGAATGACAGAATTGTTTCCTACATGAAGTTTTTCATTAAGAAACATATTATTTATTTAATTTTATGAGCATGAAAGAGATTCCATGCCAGTATAGTATAATGCCAACTTGTATGTAGAAGTGCTGCTTTACCTTTCAGCTTCAGGTGCACTGCTCACCTAATCTCAGAATTTTTTTCAAACTGAATAACACTTAACTAGTATTCTGGAAATTCTTAGACTTCTTGATGTATTTTATTATTTAAAATAAATATTCAAGCAGCATTGGGTGTAGACTGCTTGTGTGTGTTGCAGTTTCACCCACTCTGTTTTTATTAGGATTAGCCATACACTTGTACATTAATACTGCAAGATTTGTTAGTGCAATTAATGTTAAATCCCAGAAGGAGGGAATTATTTTCTAAGTATTATGGTAGTATTTTTCTCATCTAACTGAGGCAAGACTTAGGCATCTCCACAGTATGATTCAGTTTGCTTGTATTAGCTACTTAGGAGGTATCTCTTGAGGGGCATGATTCAATTCTGCCTATTGACAGAGCTTAACAAAAAAAGACCTAATGCTTTTGCAGATAACTCTACTTGTCTGTCTTCTTCCTTGCAAATTTAGTTTTGAAATGTTGATTTATGCAGAAAACAAAGAATGAAAATTTGAAAATTGTGTCCTCTTGGATCCCTGCATCTGCAGACAGGATATTTTAATTAGATTTAGACAGAGATCACTTGAAAAATCGATATCCATCTATCATAATTATGCTATGACTGAGAAATATAAAAATATTTATACACTTTGCTTTTTGAATATTTAGGGAGGTCGGTTCTGTGTTAATTTTTTTATTGTGCAACTGTGTTTAAGTGATGGAAAGTATCCAAAGCTTGCAAAATTGCACTAATTGATAAGTAGCATTCAGGTTATTGGAATATTGAAACAATTGTAAGATTTGATTATGTGGTTCTTAGTTCCAGTGAGAAAAGATAGATTCTATCAGTTGGAGAGGTTTGTTTCTAGTCTCCTTGGACTGTGCCTTTCATCAAAATAATACTAGAGCTTTAGGAAAAAAAAAAAAGGTGAAAATTTGTGTGGGTTGTTAGTTTGTTTAGATTTGCATATTTATAGTGCTGTCTTGACTGACTCGTTTCTGGGTCCCCACTGAGTGCATGCCTGACAAGCTGAACAATAAAGTCTGATTGCTAACAAGGTTGAAGACCTTTGAGAGAATGCCTAGCTGGGAAGAGTGAAGGTATAACAAGGCTGTGTAACACCACTTAATGACTCTGACCACATAATGTATTGCATATTAGCATTACAAATCAGGTCATTCTGTGAAAATCTTCAGAATTTTCTGTTAATCGTAGTATTGCATTGTCAAGAATACAACAATTTCTGTTTTAATGTGTTTAATTTGCAAGATCAAAGCACCAGTTAAATAAATGAAGAGTTGTTTACATCTGGGTTTGGATTCTGGAGTATATCTAACTTTAGGAAATCATTTTTTTTCTCTCTTCTGTCATGGAAATTAGGCATGTCAGCCACCATAACAGAGTTTTATTCTAGGTTTCCACATAAGACAAAAGATTCCTCTATGAAAGTACTTTTTATTAGTAGTGTTACAGTTCCAAGTTTTGATTACAACTTTTCTCATGGAATTAGAATAACTAGAACAATTTTTAAGTGAAGGTCAGAGAAGATTATTAGATACTTAATATTGTGACCAAAGGCTTTGTTAGATACAGAATCGATATGCACATGGACTTTGATTTGTCAGTGTCTGTCAGTGCAGCTCAAGGAAAGCCTTGAAGGGCAAAGGGTTAACTTAAAAAATAATTTGGATGGTAAGTTATAAGTCATTTGTAGCTGGCTTTGGATTGTAAGTGAACATACTCTAAAACTTAATGAAACTCAAGACACCACTTTCAAGAACGTTTTCTGTGTTCTGTGTTCATCTCATTGCCTATCAGTTGCATTCAACCTTCAGAGGAAGACCTTTGCTGTAGCTTCCCTACAAATTTCATAAAATGTATTGCTATAATGTAGCCATACAACTGTAATTATGGTAGCATGTGCTTTCTTAGTTTTACAGTAAGGTTTTGTCTCCCACCTAAGTTTCTGCAGGATATTAAAAGTAATATTAAAAATGCTGCAGTTATTCTGCCTGCCTGATTGTAACGGGGAAGTAGACAAAATTGATTCCAGTTCATGGCTCAGTGTTCCAATGTTATTCAGCAGCACCTGTTGACTGACAGCTGTTCAGGATTATTCCAGGTTTATTAGTCATGAACAAGATAGCAATAACAGTAAATAAGTTTTAAACTAGCTCCTGAGGAAGTTTAACTAAAAGATGTATTTTTATATCTGGATAATTTTTAATGTTAAATTAGAAACAGCATACAGCCATGAACCAATCTACTGAGGTAAATACATGCAGTCTTCATACATATACTAAAATCTGTAAAATTATTCTTCTAGGCTTTATCACATGAGGGTGAGGAAAAATCAGAATTTACTAATGCAGACATTTTTCTGACTTCTATGTGCTCAGCCTAAATGAAGTGAAAAGCAATTGTTTTGTGTAATTCCTTACCATATGTATGCCTTGAATGTGCAAGGATTTTATTTATTCAAATAATCTGTTTATCAGACTTAGTCTTTGTGATGCAATTTCAGAGATTTTTCAGACACTTGGAGAGTAACTAGGGACCATATCTATCTTTTCTGTTTTGAATATGAGTGTTACCTCTAGAAGGTCACAAATGAAGTCAGAACTTTCCTGGTTCTGTTGGAGTCTTTGTATGTTTGCAGAAACTGAAAGAGAAATGTTGTTAAGTAAGAGCTTGTTATGCTACTTTGTTTAAAAAAATAAAACCAAACCCCTTTGGCTGGAGGAAACTTCAAAGGCCAATCTCATTCTGTTCTTTTTGGAGTAACTGATAGTCATATGTTCATAAAATGTAGAAAAAGCTCCATATCTCATGACTTGATAAAATTGTACTAGGTTTTCTTTTTATTAACTTTGTTTGGTAGGAAGGTGATATCTTTTTACTGGTATAGGTTGGAACATGCCTGTTTAGTGTGATGACATGCCTGTGTTCTGTGAGACCACATCTGTTCTTGCTTATTTTACATTCTTCTTGAATAGTTATTCTTCTGCCACTAAATTGTTCTCTTATTAACCAAGTCTAGAAATCCTAAGGCATGAAACATCTCTTCCTTAAGAATAACTTTAACTAACTACATTCATCATTTTAATGACAAGCTACTCACTAAATCTCTGTTACTTATTTAAAGGTCTTCACCCTTGTCACTTGCCCGTGGGAATGTTTGAAAAGACCTCAGATGTGAAAAATAATCTTTGAATTTTTTTATATTTCAGTTGCCTTGCATTCCCACGCCCCTTCTGTATGCCTCGAAAGTAATTTTATCTTTTTACTCCCATGACTTCACCTGCTTTTATATGATTAGTCTTTATCTGGTAGCTCTTCTATATGTAAATGAGCAAAAGTTCTTTTGTGCCACGTACATTTCACCATTCAAGTCTCTTAAAACATTTTGCTTTACTGCCTTTGAGCAATCAAAAAGTCTCACTAGAAATCAAATAATGTTCTTCAGCTTTTAGATCTTCAGTTTTAACTGAATTCCTAGTTATGTGGTTGGGTATTATGAAGATTACCAGAGAAATGAGGAAGCTGGAGATGGAGCTTTTTAAGTAGAAGGGTTACGGGCAGTCTGTAGAAAGTTCACTCACTCTATTTGGAATCAGAAACTGTGTGTCAAACTAGAATTGCATCTTAATTTTAAGGCTGGTCTTTCCTTGTTCAATTTTTAAAAAATCCTTCACACAGTCTGAGGGCTGTAGTCAGGAAGGAAGAGGGAAGAGTGCAAGGCTACACTGCTTGGGTGGTAGTGTCAGCTACCCACCTGATGTAAATGGCATGCCATTCCTGACGACAAATATGTTTGCCTGTAAACTGCAAGGCCTCTGACACAGATGAGTTTATGGAAAGACTGTGCTTACGCATAGATGAGAGTGTGCCGGTGCTAACAGGCAGTTGAACTGTTGTCCTGGTGGAACTGTGCCTGAGGATAGCCAAATTTAATTCAGTAGTTTTTTAAGTTTGGGACTTTAACTGTCTAAAGATCTGGTGGTTGCATTTTTTAGTCTTAAATGACCAATAGTGGGTCTGTGACTAAATGTATTCACAACTATATAAATAAATAAATAGAGGTGGAAAACAGCTGTGGCTCCATATTTGACCTGACCTGCCTGTAAGAGTGTGTAGTTATAAAAAAGGGTGTACCTACTCCTTCTCTTGGATTTCCCACAAAAGTTTGTCCCTATTTCTCTTGTGTGGTTGTTACAGATTATGTGGTCAGTCATACTGTGGGCAGGTCACTATCCTTGTCAGATACTAGTTTTTTCTTCACGTGCTTGTGCAATTCCAACTTACTGTGCAGCTAAATGATTACCAAAGTATGGTGAAAAAATGTGGATGAGGGAAGAAGGGGAATAGGCTGTTTTCAGCAGCAGGACATGCTTAAGATTGATTTAAGGCAGCTGGGAAACTATGTGCTAACTTGACTAGAAACATGAAGCGTGCAAAATAAAAGATCACTAAGAAAGAAAGCTACCACTTTGCTTTTCTCAGTTAAGTGAAACATTACTGATCTTGACACAAAGCCAAACATTTTGTTTGTGATAGATATAGCTACATAATGAGGGACACTCTTGGAAACCATGGAATGAAGCAGTAATCCTAAAATAAAGTCCTTCCAAGCAAGAAAATCCATTATTTGAAACAAGATATTTTGAAAAATCTCTTCAACTTCAGTCAATAAATAATTACTAAAGCTTCACATTCTAAGAAGAAACAGAAAGAAGAGGTTATTCTTATTCTGTGTCCTATCCAATGACCACAGAAGAACATCTGCTTAGGAAATATACTGGTGATTTCTCAGAAAAACCCCAAACAAAACTGCAGGAGGATTTTAAGTCTAAATGTATGATCTGGATAAAAAAGTATGAACTGACAGATCCACATGCGTTTTTTTTATGTCATGTTTACTAAAATTAGGTCATTAAAAATATGCCATAAGCTAAAAAGTAGGTGAATCTGTAAGGGTATTTCTGTTGGTTTGGAATGGTTTTCGTTGGTGTTTTTTTTTTTTTTAACATAAGCCTTTTTTTAATACCTCCTCTTTATTTTTCTGTTTTCTCTCCCACTTGTTATAGAGTGGGATAGAGGTATAGAGGTATGGGTGGGAAGGGACCACTGGAATACAACCTTGTGAGATTCAAAACCACAGTATGACCTGCACGTAATTAATTTATTAGATTGGCATAGAATATTATTAGAATAATTCAGTTTTAGCTGTGACTTTGTGTACCCAAATTTTAGAAATAACCTAGGACAGAGATTTCACAGGCTCTCTAGAAACCTGTTCTCACACTATACTACTCATTAAGAGCAGTTTTTCTTGGTCTTCAGTTTGAACATTTCAAATTGAAATTTGTGGCCATCGCCCCTTCCTGTGTTCTTGTGACTTAGGGTATTCACGACTCCTTGTTTACCTCAGACTCTTGTTTTCCTGATGTTTTCTGCTAATTACATATTTATTTTTTTCTGATTCAGAGAGTATCCTACTCTTTCAGCTTTAGTGCAAACGTTTGTCTTTGACATCATTCAAATCATAAATAGTTCGCATTTAATTCAAGTAAATACTGCAGATGCTAATATACTGTCATTTTAGGCTGGGTTTGGATCTGGAGTGTTCACCAGATATGCTGGTCTGTACTGTTAGCATCTGTGTTCTCAAATTAATACTGTAATTTATAATTATGTATATTTGAATATTACTGTGTCTGTATTACATATCTTCTCTGAAATTCATTTTGAAAGGATTCTCTGTAGGTTCTGAAACCATTTGCATCACAGGTTTTTTTCTAGTGCCTCTTTATCTACTCCAGTATATCATCCATGCTTTCGGCACTGATTTGAATTTTATTTCCATTCTTTACATGTCCATAAACATGAAATAAACCAACATCATAGGTCTTTACATAGAATGTGGTGGGCCCAGTTAAGTCACAGCACCTAAATTCTAGCTTTTAAATTCTAAATTTTGATCTATTCCAATTTCAACATACTTTTCACGAGACTTTACCAAAATAAAAAATCATCAAAATGCATTATTTTCTTCACATTTCTGTTTGAACTGAATTTTGTTTCAATTGCATGTCCTTCAGATTCCTGTATGTCCATATATACACGATTCCATGAGGAGGTTTTTTTCAACTCATGGTTACAGTGACTTATACAAAGGTGTTTTCATATTTTAAGCTGCTCACAGAGATTATTGCTTCTCTGTCATGTAAGAGATGTTTAGGAATGGACACCAGCACCTACACATTCTCGAGGGATTTATGTTAGAATATAGAATTAAATAACAGTCTGGTACACCATATTGCTACTTAACTGTGGTGAGTAAACTTGGAGTCATCAGCATTGTGTTCTGTTGGTCTGTCAGCACTTTGTTTCTGTTGTCTGATACTTGGAGTTAGTAAGTTTATTTGATTGACTGTTTTAAGTAGCTGATACTTCCCCCAGCACACACAGAGCAGAAGTTATATCAAAATATATTGTGGAACTGTGTATGTTGATTTAACTTGGTTCTGTGGTGGGTGGTGAAAAGAGACGTTGTATCCCTGGTACTTAACAGAAAAGAACTTTGAAAGATTGCAGAACTATGCAAGAGCCTCCTATGGGTTTTCTTGCTGTCTTCATTTAACACAGGTTTTACTGAAATTTTCTAGTGATGTTTTCTGCACTTATCACCATACACATAATAGTCTAAGTGTCTATTAAACATTAACTGCTGGTGTGGGAATTTACCCCACAAAGGGAACTCAAGACAATAGTAAAATATCTAATAAATTATTCTGTAGATCTCAAAGTTCTTTTAGAAAGGGAATCAGAATCAGCATTGTCTTTTCTCAGTGATAATGCTCGAGACACAGAGAGAGGATACGGCATTGCGTAGGGACTATGCTAAGAATAAAAATGAAGGACCTTCCCAGATTTTAACCATTAGGTTTAAACAAATGCTTCATGACAAGTGGCTTGGGGCGGCCTACCCTAATTTACTTACGTGTGAATGTATATCTGTGCTTGCTCTCCCCTTACCAGCTATCTAGTGTGTTTCCAGAACAAAAGGTGCCCTTTAACCTCCATAAATCTCCTATGTCAAAAAAACCCGGTATGTTTGTGCTCTGTTTATTAGCAGTAATAAAAGATACATTTAGATGGGACTACCTAAGGATAAAAAAAAATACATATGTATATATATTTATTTTTTTTTTACCTCTAGACTTTTTCTTCCAACATAATTTCCATATCTTTCATAAAACAGGGCAGGTATTATCTCCATTTTACAGATGTGGAAAAAGAGGTTTAATGTGCATTTTGCAATAAACCAGTTGTAGGTTTTGAGCAGAACTTTGATATTTGCCTTCCAGACATTAATGTGATTGATTCATATGTGTGTACTTTGTGGCAAGGAATTTTTAAAAGCTATTTCAGTTTCTTTTGACTTGAACTCCACTAAAGTGACAGAAACAGAGGGAAACAAATCCCATTCTTTATGGAATGCCACATGATAGAAATTCATTGGTTTTGTTTTGTCTTTGTTTACAAGTACAATGCTCTAATGGAAAAAAAATTGTTATGCTCCTAAAAGCAAGCTTGTGGTAAAAATGGAAATGAATAAAACGGTAACACAGAAATTATGTAAGAAAAACATATTAATTTTTGCAGTTACATTGCCAGTACCTTGTGTTATCTATATCAGGTGTATGTGAGTTCCTTCAATTAAAACCAGAGGAGCTTTTTGACCTGAAGGAACACCCCTCAGCTTCCATACCTTCAAAGCTTCTTTCTCTAGGTATTGGCAGATCAGAGGTTTATCTTACAGATTTTTGGTTCATATGTATACTTTATATCTCTTCATAATTGCATATTCACATTATCCTAAATCCACTTGCAAAAATTTCCTTTCTCTTCTTATAGTAAGGGCTTTGTTAAATGGATATTTTATTTTATACTTTTATGCCTGTCTTATTTCAGTGTCTTGTCCATGGGAGGGCCATCTGGTCATTCAAATGTGTCAGTTTTTAGAACCAAAAAGCAGAGAGCATAGTTGTTTGTAGAATTAAAAAAAAACAAACAAAACCAAAACAAAACAGAGAAAGTGTAATTGCAATGTTAAAAAGAATTCCCTTCTTGGTATACAGTCTGGTAAACCTGAAAAAAAGCTTAAGGAAGTGGTTCTTCAGACCTAAATGGAGGAGGAAATTGTTCATTAATACAGATTGTTCCAGTTTTCTTCCCATACTACTGCAGAGTGATTCTGTCAGGAGAAGCTGCCCTCAGCCACTGGAAGCCCAGTAGGAATGGCAGCTGTGGGTAGTGGGGAAGAGGGCTTCTGTGGCCAGGACCTGAGTCTCACATGCGCAGAGTAGGATGTAGGTACAATCAGAGACAGATTGTGATCCTTGTGTTAAGATTTTTAAACCATACTACTAGGAACTTGTATGGTTGTCAACTTCTTCTGTAACACTGTTTTGGAAATTACTTTATCCATAGTCCCATCAGTTTAACAATCATCTAAAATCAGAGCATTTAAGATAAATTGTAAGGGTATGTACTGAACACAGTCATGTGTGTCTGTGTAACATGCAAACTGCAATGCCCTTCCTTGTGTACTCCAAGAATAATGTTCTAAATAAAAGCTTGTAGAGGTGCCTGAGGAAGGTGGAACCATGCTTTTAAAAAAATTTAACCTTGGCTTTTTAATACCAAGTCTCCCTTAAATGATAGGTTCAGGTTCTTGTAGTACTGTCTTTGGAGTTTTGTCACTCTGTAGAAGCTACACTATTTATCCTGCAGATTACTCTGTTAGGTGTTTTTTCAGATGAGAGCATAAGGACTCAAGTCTACTCTGTGTATAGAGATTATAATTGAATACGGTACAGTACAATTGCTTACTTGAGATCAACTGTGTGATAAAACAATCACTAGAATCCAGTTAAAATAAGGAAGAAGGGTTAAAACACAGATAGATTAAAAGAACTTAAAACACTTTGATGATAAAATAGTAACATATTAAATGTTTTAGTCAAGTCTTGGAGCAAGATGGATCAAGTATGAGCACCCCAGAAGAATCAGCAGAAAATGAAATTGTGCTACATGACAGCAGGGGTACTTTTATTTGGTCTCTGCTACATTGACAGTACAATTGAACCATTATTTAAGAAGGGATAAAGATCAGCAATATAGTTTTACAGAAAGAAACTACTACTACAGAAAACCCATCTACAAGTCACTCAAATATTGAATATATGACAGGTGGGAATGCAAGTGAGTAGAAATCTGCGAGGATATTTGTGAGTAGTTCTAATGTGCGTTGAGTAGCTGGCTGAAGATAACCCCAGGGGTTCTTTTATAATATGAAGAATTAACTGAAATGTGTATTTCTGTTATCTTTCCAATAACCGGATAGCTTTCTATTGCTAATAAAAAAAATTTCCTGTTACAGGATATTAAACTGGTCTCCACTGTCTTATGAATTTATGAATTGTGTGGCATATGAGCTTTAATTTTTTTTCAACAAATGGATAAAAACTCATCAGTAAGGACAAATTTAGGCATGCTGTAAGATTTACAGGGTAGAAAATATGGTGCTGCTCTATACTGTGATTCAAAGCCACCCTGGTTCCTGCTGGTGTGCTGGTAACTGCCTGGGAACTGTAGTAAATTTCAAGTGGCTTTGCCTTGGTCCTAGGAACAGCTGAATGCACTGCGAAGATGCCAAAATTCCTGTTAGCAGAAAAAGTTATATTCTGTGCTAGATAATGCTGAGCAGAATTGTCTGCAGCCCTAAAGTGATCATAGTTATATGGAAAGACACTAGGAAGATTTTAAGGATCAGTGTTTGAAGTTTACAGGGTTAAGGCGTAGACTGCAGGAAAATGGCTTCTTCATACCCAACCCAACTTTTAACAGATTCCCTATGTAATACAAGCATAGGAAACTCATATTTAAGTGTAGATTGAAATAAGAATAGGCTTATTAATGCTACCCTTTAACATCACCTTCTAATAGTCCTAACTGTGAAAAAGGTCCCATACTGAAAATATTTTCAAACATGAATGTTTCGGAAGGAATTACTTTGAATTTTCCTTCAACTCCTTTGTGTGACATCCAAAGAATGCAGAGGCTAATTAATAATTATGTGTAGTGTTAGATTTCATGAAGGTTCAAGATAGTATTTGTGTTATTAAGTTATCCTAGAAGAAGGAAGAGACTTGGCACTAATTGCTAACTTTTTTCGAAATTTCAGCCTGAGGATTTATGATAGCAATGTCAAAGAAGTTCTCTTAAACTCAAAATTAGGTGTGAGATTTTAAGGAGAGAGTGCATGCATAATAAAAGCTGAGATGTGTTTGTAGATACAACTCTGCACATTAGAAAACTAGTTAAAGAACTAGTTAGAGAAAGAAGGATGAATGTTCTTTAGTAGAAAATGCAAACAAAACTCTGAAATTAAAACTTTCAATGGATAGATGTGTCTTCAGGCTTTTTGTTCTTTGCTGATTCTACAGTGGCCTTTGCACAGCTGGAAGCCTTTTCCACAGAAAATTACTCTGAAGAAAATTCTTAGTCTATCCCACTGTGCCTGTAGAAATGATACCAGGTCTACCTTGCAATTTTGTTTTTTGACATTGGAGTGATGGCTTCTGTTGTCCTTCATAAAAGATTTTTTTTCCCCCTGGGTATAAGGAAAAGATTACAGTATTTGTATTCTGAGTAACCAGAGTTTATTATGTGTTCCCACCCAAATTTATTGTATAAAAGTTTCCACTCATCTTTCCTCAGTATGGGAACAGTCTTTGGCTTTTTTCTTAGGAGTTCTCTTTGTTACACAACTTTATGTCTCTTACTGCTAAATATGCTTATTGCTATTCTGTTTTCAGCTGAGATCTGTCTGTGCTCTACTACTTCCACTTCACCTATTGCCTTTCTTACCCTGTGCTCTCCAGTGCATCTCCACATATCACCCCCCACACACTTGGATCGTCTTGTGCTCTCCTCGCCTTCCTGCTTCCCCTCATCGGCTGACGTGGGTTTCAAAAGCAGAAGGGCTGCCAAGACATGTTCTCTTGATCACCCTTTCCTCTGCATTTAGGGTTCACCAAATGTCTAAACAATACATCTGCTGAGTGTTCTTTTATTCCTTTTGCTTATAAAAGTGTCTCTCTCTTATTTCTTTCAGGAACTTCCTTATTTTAACCCTTTCACTGTTGACAATGGCTGTGTCTTTCACCTTGTTCTCTTTGTCCCTAAAAGGAGCTCCTCCTGCCCCACCACCTGCTCCATCTCACCTATCAAAATCCCCCCAATTCTGCAAAAAAGAAATGCTGCATTTCATTGCTACCTATCTGCAAAATTATGTTTCCTACCTGTTTTGGGTCTCAGTACCTATTCTAAATTCCTTCCCTTTTCCAATTTTTCACTAATCAAGAACTCATTCTCTTTGATTCTGTGTCTTAGTAACTAGACTCCATGGAATCAAGTGTATCACTATTACCTGGAAAGCATTAGTAGGTGCTTTTATCAGCCAGCTCTGTTGGTTGTGAATTTATACAGTTACAGGCAGTTAAACCTGTCACTCTTCTAACCCATCTAGCTCCGATTTTTTTGTCTCCCTCCTTCCCTTCTGCTTTCCCAGAGAACACTTAAGTTTTACAATTAATTTTAAGTATTACAGCCAATTATCATAGTACTTACAGGTATGCCCATAAATGTTAACAACTTAGTAAGTCTGCAAAGACCTCACATTTCAAATGTATTTTTTTTTGTATGGATGCCAATCAACTGTGGAACTGTGTTTCAGGGGGCAGTTCTTGTGGAATCAAAAAGTGTAGAAGTTAAGGTCTCCATGAACTGAGCAGTCTGTCACTTAGAACTGAAAGCAACTTCAGTTAGTCAGAAAAAGCTACATAAAAAGCTGTTGCTATACATAAATGTGGGGGACCTGAAAACTTTTTTTTTGAAGGGGGAGGCTTTTTGCTAACTTTGAGTACAGCAAGGGCAGCCAAAGGAAAACCCAAGAAATGTGCATTTGCTTCAGATTTCTGAACTATTTGTTCTCCAGCTGAGAGTCCATTGCTAAAGCCTTTAATCAGGCAAAAAAATGTTAAACTAGTGGCAGTAGTACCATTGAAGCGTGTTAAGAGAAGAAGAATAATTCCTTTCCTTGATGTGTCATCCCGTCCGTTTTTAAAGAAATGTACAGGGATTCTTCTGCATGCAGTTCAGACTGATTTTAATGGCATGTAAAGATGTGACATCTGTGAGCTCTGAGCCCACTTTTATAAAGAAGAAAAGGAGGGTTTTCACTAATACAGATAGGCACAGCTTTAACAGAGAAGTGTTAAGAGATACTGATATAATTTAATTTTCATGAATGATAAAATAAATATGTGTAGGGATGTTCAAGCTGGCTTATATTCTAAGCCAGATGTCTTTGGCAGTTACAAGCAGAAATCGTATACCAGGTTACACATTTTATGTCTAATTCTAAACCACGATATGTTGTCACTGGTTTGCTGACAACCATCTGCTCAGACCTCATTTGGTCTTTCCATTCAGTCACAGTTCAAGTAAGGGGACAAAATATATGTATGGGAGGGAAATTGTTTGTCCATTTTTCTCATGGAGAAAATAAGTATTGCTTAAATATTCTTTCTCACAAAATAGTTATTAAAATATATTGAAATCACGCACATACTATGTTCTCTTCGTGAAACAGGAAGAATTTTAGGCATACTACTGTGACTACAAATACAGATGCAGTGTCTGTTGTATTTACCTGTCTGCATATATTACATCTATATAACATACAGATATATAAATACACTATTAAAGCCATTACATATATTTAGAAGCCCTTTTATAGCAAAGTCTGTGGTGAACAAATTTAGGTAACATACAATGTACTAGAACTAAAGGATGCAGAATGTTCAAAATATTATTTCGTGTTCTCATATATAATGAAGAGTTTCTGTATTCAATGCATAGTGTATTACTACACAAATGTACAATTTAATTTTTCAATTTACTGTACGTTTTTTATTATTTGTAGTATCTCTCAGTTATTCAGCTAGTTCATGCCTCAGAATATTGTCTGTCTGGAAATGAAATAGAGACAACCTGCTCTGTTCTATGGAAAGCTGGGAGTCTGAGATGGGAAAAATACATTTTGCATTCTGCCTTCAATACTATAATCACTGAAGGCCTTGATCGTGCTAATTGTCCCTTATGTGCTTTGAAATTGAACAACTCAAAGGTGTACAGCCTTATGGTATTATCTGAGAAGGACAAGTTAGTTCTCATTTTAATAGAATGTTGCGTAGTTTGTGTTTAAATAACATATGCATGTAACATGGTAAATGTAAATGGTACATGTAGCTAAAATGTTTGTTTTAGAACCAACATGAAATTTTGGAGGGGAATTTTTGGTTAGCCAACCTGATAGCCTTCTGTGATTAGGTGTCAGACTTGCTGGATGAAAGGAGAAGAGTGGATGTTATTTATACTAGCTTTATTAAGGCTTTTGGTGCTGTCTCTATAACAACCTCAAAGAAAGGTTGATGAAATACATTTTAGAAAAGTGGACAGAAAGGTAGATTAGAAACTGAATGGATAGGCCCAGGTGGTTGTGATCAGTGGCACAAAGTCTATCTGGAGGCAGGTCACTAGCGATGACTAGGCAGGCACTAGTGGTCAACACTGGGGTCAATACTATGTACGATCTTTGTTAATGACCTGTGTGATGGGGCACCCTCGGTAAGTTTGCAGACAATCCAAAATTGGACAGAGGGGCTGATTTGCCAGAGGGTCGAACCAGAGGGGCATTGTCAGGCTGGAAAAATGGACTAACCTCATGAATTTTAGCGAAAGGAAGCGCAGAGTCCTGCCCATGGGGAGGGACAGCCCCATGCACCAGTAGAAACATGTCTTCCACATGGCTGGAAGACAGCTTTGCAGAGAAGGACCTGGGTGTTCTAGCAGAGACCAAGTTGAGTGTGCCAGCAATGTGGTAAAAAAAGCAAAAGAGCTGCGTTAGTTAGAGTGTCTCCAGCAGGCTGAGAGAGATGATCATTCCCCATCAGATCAGCAGTGATGAGAGCACACCTAAAGATCTGAGTCCAGTTCTAGACCCTTTAATACAATAGAAACATGGACATGTTGGAAGAAGTCCAGGAAATGTCTGGGAAGATGATTAAGGACTTGGAGTGTCTATCCTGTAAGAAGAGGCTGAGAGGCCTGAGGTTGCTAAGTCTTGAGAAAAGAAATCTCAAGGAGATATTATCAAGGTGTGTGAATATGTATCAGGGTGATAGATAAGATATATCCAAACTTTTCTCAGTGGTGTCCAGTGACAGGACAAGAGGTAATGGGCACAAATCAGTATACAGCAAATTCCATTTAAACAGAAGAAACACTCTTGTAACCCTGCTTGAGCACGGATTTGGGCTAGATCTGAGTCCCTTCCAGCCTCAGTGATTCTTTATTCTCTGAACATCATGTTAAAAACTCTACATAGAAACTGCTAATTGGTGACCACACATTTTACCAGAATATGTAGAAAATTTATAATCCTTATCAGTATGTGTTTCTAAAACATGTCATCAGAATAGCAAGAAGTAAATCAGTTCAAAGAATGAAAATCGAACTTAATGTTTATTCAAGCTCATCAGTTGAGAGAAACATACTTTAAAATACTTTCTTCTGAATCCTTGTGGTAAAAGTATGGTAAGATCAGTTTTTCCATTTGCTCTTTGGTTTCGTAAAGTGAGACTCAGTTTGGTTTTTTTTGACAGATGATGATGAATAGAAGGATGACTTCTATTAGCCTCCATAACATCTTTCGTTACCTCTTGTTAAAGAACACCACAAACATCTCAGTGTTTCTGTTTAAGTTGACAGTGTTGTAGACTCAAGGGCACAGTAAGTAATTTTGACTCTGCAGTGTGGTTTCAATGGACATTGATTCTGAAGTTATTGCAAAAACAGTAATATGCTTCATATTCCTTAGTGTCCAAGACAATGCATAGCAGAACTTTTCTCATGAGGCAGAAGCTTTGTCAAGACCAAAGTCATCAGTCAGTTGCATCTGGAGGCTCTGATTTTCCCAGGCTCTATCCTGCCTTTGAGAAATTCTGATTTATTTTTTTTCCATTTCTCAATCCTCTTTTTTTAATTTTCCTTCAGTGGGATGGAACTGGGATAGACAAAGCATACAGGTCTCTCTCTAACCCTCTGTTGGCAAATGAGGGAAGTGCATGAGTGGGGAAAACCAAACCTGGCGTCTTCGGAGTATGGAGATGCTGGTGTTCAGATGTTGGAACTGAATAAAAATGCGCATTTTTAGCTATGTCGTGCAATTTGGGAAAGCTTTAAATTGATGTGTACTATCTAAGAACAGAAGACATGTGATTCGGTGGAATTCCGGTTTGCAGATCAGTGTTGTTTCTCAGAGATCCTTTTACTTTTTCTTGTTAGGCCTGCTTGGCTGACCAGGACCATACTACTGTACTGCAAAGATTTTAATGAAGGTCATGTGGTTAATAAATAAAAGGAAATAGCTGTAAAGAGTGTGGTGCTGCTTGCTTCTTCATGCATAGTGCACTCTTTCTACAGATAAGGTATTTGTACAACTGCGATTTTGCTCTTCAAAATTTTTGCCAGAATACAAACAGAATACATTTGAAAACCAGTGGGTGTCTGACTCAGACTGGACATGTAAATAACTTTGAAAATGAGATGTCTGTTAAGTCTTTGTGCTTTGGATTTTTGATTCAGTGGGAGTTCTGTCATGGATGTCAAGGAGACAGGATTTCATCTTCACCTATATTTTTCCTGTTCTACTTTTCAAAACAACTTTTTGTGTCAGCTCTGGGAAAAAAGGAAAGTCATTAGAAAGCTAGGGGGTGGCTTATATATTTCATCCAATATAATATTGGGGTAAGCCGGAAGCAATTTTTAAATTCAGTCTCCTAATCTGTAAAACTGATGGAGTTTTGCTATTAAAATCAGCTACGTCCCTACATATTTTCAATGCTGTAAGCTGTGGAGAGACAACATAATATTGCTAGATAATCAATATACCCTTTTTCAGATGTGTCTGTTACTTTGCAAGGATTATAGTTAGCTTTGCTATCATGTTTCTCCAGGTTAGAGTTTCATACCCTGTCTTTTGTCTTGAAGTTAAATATGCAGAAGGATGTATGTAACGCTACTCTGTATGCAGAAAGAAAATCACCTCTAAATAAAAGCAAGCTGTCTCTACTACCAAATATGAAAAATTACTTTTCCACTTCCTTTGGGAGGAAAAAAGGATGGCTACCAAACAGTACTGTCATGCACAGGGGTTTAGGGCAACTGACATAAATGGGCACTGAAAAGTTTGTTTTCCATTTTGTTTTCCTCTGGACAAAAGGGTTTAGTGTCAATTTTTTTTCCGATCTGTTGTGTATGGACAGCTATTTCTTCAAATTGCGTTTATTTTCTAGTTGTATAAAAGTCTTCATCTACATTGTGGATAGAGTGCATTAAGTTACTCCCTGTTGTGCACAGCTGAAAGCAATTCAGTGCTGCAACATTTTGTTTTGTTTTGTCCCAGTTTTTTCTCCCCACTGCGTTCCCACAGCCTAGCTTAGCTCCGTGCTGCAGCAGACAAGTCTCTCTTTTTCCAGTGACACTTCTTAGAACATCTGAAATTGACATATTCTCTTTTGTCTTTTTAGTACAAATTCAGTGGCAAACAGCTCTGCTTGACTGCACGAACATTTCAAAGTGCTCTATAGACTAGGAAAATTGGCTTGAAAAGTTAACATATTTAGGCAGGCTGTTTTATTTGCTTCTTTGAAGAGACTAGGGATATTTTGAGAAGATTGAAGGAAGTATACAGTGCCAAACATTGGTCTGTTTAGAAGAGAGAAAAGGAATATGCAGGTCTTAACAGAGATTTCTTTGAAGGAGAAAAACATTTTCTCAGTTCTAATGCTTTAATAAGACACAAAGAAATTCCGGAGCTGGTAAACCAAAGTTTGTCTTCTAT
Organism: Corapipo altera; assembly: GCF_003945725.1. Taxonomy (NCBI): domain Eukaryota; kingdom Metazoa; phylum Chordata; class Aves; order Passeriformes; family Pipridae; genus Corapipo; species Corapipo altera. The sequence continues at coordinate 17,771,445 of NW_020884874.1, forward strand.
TTTGGAAGTACTTAAAAAATGCTATGGAAAATCAATAATGATTTTTTAAAAAGTTAATATGTGCTGGGTCTGCAATTATTTATATTAATTTTACCTTGATCTTATCACTGTATGATACTATCACTGTAATCACAATTTAGACATGAAATAATAATGGATGCAAATTTTACTAGCATTTTCTGTCAAGAAGGGCTACAGGTTCTATGAGTATCTTTGCAGTGATCTTTCTCCTTCCAGTTTTCTTCTCTCTTCCCGATCTCCCACACTTCCTTAATCTCTGTGTAAGTACCTCTGCTGCTGTCTCCGTCTCCTATCAACCACCAATGGTGGTTCCTTGTTTCTCATTTAAGGTGTCTGCTGTTTCCTCCATGCAGTAGCAGAAGTCTGACAGAGGTTATAATCTTGGTTCCTTGGTTGTACTTCCTGCTTCCATTGTAATGCTGGAGTGTCCTTCTAGTGAGACTTACCCCACCAGTTGTTCTGTAGGTCTAGAATGGTGATGTGATTGAAACAGTATTTACAATTCTCCATGGGTTATGTGAAGGGAAGGAAAGAAAAATGTGTCAGAACTGGTGAATGATAGAAACAATTATGTACAAGGTAATTATTTTGTTTACATTCATATCTGTTTCCTGTACCCCTTCCTTTGCTCTAGCTGCTTCTTGACACATTTTGAAAGTAGGTTACCCCAGTGACTATCCCCACTTCATAATGAACCTGTAATCACCCTTCGGCAGCTGGAGATGCAGTTAATATCTTTGATTTCCCACTAGAATCCCTCCATCCTCTCTCAGCTAGGGAAATCATCTAGGTCTTGCAGTGGCTCTGAAGGTCAATCAAATAGTGCTGTTTGGGAGGAGAGTGAGAATGAGATTGAATTCAACAGCTGACAGGATTTATGAAAATGTCTTGTACCTGCTACTTGTGTAGCTCATCTGCTTCTGCTGATCTCCACTATTGCAATAAAGCATGTGGAAAATCTGTCAGTTTGGCAGAGAAGTAGGTAATAGGGCATGACAAAACAGGGCAGGGTGCCAGGCATCAGATTGGCGGGTTTTATTCCACCGATACTCATTGAGCTTAAATGAGCTTGAGGTTGGTGAGGATACATGAAAAGTAGATAAAAAAAACCCACATGAAGTTGAGCTGTTATTTTCCTTTATGTGATGAAATAAGGAAAACATAAGAAAATTAATTTGGTGATAGTGCTGTACAGAAAACTACAAGGAAATTGCCAATCTCAAGAGAATGTTCTGGGGGTCTATTGAATAAGTAACCATTAATGTATGCAAAGTAATGACGGGAAGTAGTATAAAGGACAATTGCTTGTGAAAGAGATTAATATCGGCAAAAATATTAGTTTCATTAGCAATGCCGCACAAAATTAAGTTTACATATTCTACTGGATTTTGGATGGACCTTGATGTAGGGATATATGTGCTACCAGCCTTAGTAAGAAACAACTACAGGTACCTATCAATGACAATATTGAGGAAAAATGTGAAAGAAGAGAAAGAGTGTAGTGATGCCTCCCTGGGTAAAACCCAGTGATTTAGGGATATTCTGAACTGACAACTGAACACAAGCCCTTCATGTTTAACATCCCCAGATGAACCCTTGTTCTTTGTATTAATCTAATTGGGTTTTAATCCATTCCTGCTTTTGGAATAAAAATATTTTATTGTATAATTTATTCATGTATTCTAGAATTTAATTGCTGTCATGCTGGAAAGAAGTTCCATTTATAAATAGGAAAAAAGTCCCAAGCAGTGAAGAAAAATTCAGTATGATAAATTGACTCAGCACCTCCAATTGTGTTAGAAGGACAATGAGACTTACCATGTTCACTTCCAAATGTTTACTTACTAAAGCTATTCATGATTTTATATGCAGTTACATAATTTTATACATCTCCAAATCAGTTTATTTTCCAGTATAAAACTCATCGACTATTCATGTACACATTGAGAAGCTGTGATCGTCACACTTTTCTTCATTGTTTTAACTCTACCATGTCCTTTTGGAGATGAGAGATAAGGAATACCAGACAGCATTTGAGTTATCAGTACAGATGGATTTATGCAGTAATGGAATGACATTTTGTTTCTATTCCTTGAGCTAATATTTTCATTGAAATATCAATAATAATTCTTTCAGGGCTGGTAATAGCTAGTGCAGAGCCTATAATATTTTCCCCCTATGTATTAATTTCTATTCCTCGATTTCATCTGCCATTTTGTTGCCTAGACACAAATGGTGAAATTTTTCTACCATTCTTTGTGGTCTATCCTTATTTTAATTTTGGGGAATAATTTTTATCATCCATAAACAATCATCTTACTTTTTATCCTCTTTTCTAAGTAACTTATGTACCTTTTGAACAAAACAGGATTCAGCAAAGATTGCTGTGGTTTTCCACTGTTATTCTCCATTTTCCTTTTTGATGTCATGAGAGGTCATTCCCTCATATGTGGTGATAGCTTATTTCCTTTAATGGCCTTTGTGGAATGTTGTAAAAATCTGTTTCTTAATCTAAATGTGCTGAACTCAGTGAATCAATTATATGCTTACCAATGCCTACAGAGAACTTTGGTATTGATAAGGGATGACTTGTGAGGCATCTGTAAAACAATTAAGATCCCAAGCAGCCACAATTTTTATCTTTAAGATAGGTATCTAGATGTGCTTTGATCCAGAATCCATTTTAAGAAAAAAATAATGTATTTAGCAGCTTGGCGCCACACTTGACTTAACTAGAACAGTGGCAGTGTAAAACTTGTATACATTGGAGTTTGTAAGCAAGAAAATTCTGCTGATTTGCTGGTTTTCATTTTTAACAGTTTTTTCTAAAACTATTTCTGTTGACGATATGTGCTAAACTTATCACCCGTAATTCTCTAGTGAACTGAGCACAGCGCTTAATTACCTGTGAATGGTACATACTTGAAATAATTTGATTAATTTCTTTGTTATTTGCCTTTTGTAGTTTAATCACCTATCAACACTGAACAAACTTTCTATCTGGCTTCCACTAAAAGCTTCATGAAATACTTTCCATGCTTAAAAACCAAAATGTAAAACAGAAAGATGGCCATGGCTATTTCATAGATGAGAATCAGGGACTGTTTTTCTCTTCACACATCAGTAGTCCTTTGAAAATCAGAAAGTGAACTGAAGCTACTCAAACCACTATCTGTTTACAAGCCAATATTTTCTACCTATTTCCTCCATGTAATTGTTAGAATTTTGTTATTTTAACAGGTAGAAATGAATGCTAATCTGTTTTATACTGGTGCCACAAAAAAGGGAAAAGATTGATGTAGCTGGCAGTTGAAGGGAGTAAAATTTCTTTACTTGCACTTGAGCTACAAAAGATAGAGATAATATGTGGTGACTCAGAGCATTTTATCCAGTCTTTGTACTGGAGCAAATGATTACAAAAGGCGTATGGTAATAAAGAAAGAAGAACTCTGTAATTTTGGCAGATCATGTTTTTGGAAGTGTTTAATAGAAGGATGCCCATAAAATTCAAGGTGGGATTGATAACAACAAACTATAATTTAGTGAGAAATTAAATTTAGGATGCACAAAACTAGTACACCAGATTTTAAATATTTCTTATGTGTGATTATTTTAATAAAAGCAAAGCAAAATTCTCTAAAAAAAATAATAACTGTGCTATCTATAGCTCTCTTGCCTTTTTCCTGGGGGTTTGTGATCGGATAGATAAGAATCTCAGAAAATGGTAACTGGATTTATTGACATCATGAACATACACATTTTTATTTCATATTCTAGAGGCCTTGAATATGACAGATAAATAATAATAAACTAATACATACCTAATAAAATAATGATTCAAGACAATGTTTTCATCATCTGTATTGCTAGAATCTCATTTCTGTGTTGTGAAACTGCTAGAACTCAGTATTGTTTCCTCCATTCCATCAGGCTTGCACATCAAGTGTGGGTTTTTTTAAAGCAAAGTCTTATTTTTTGCTGTACAAAGCCGTGTTATAGAATCATAGAATATCCTGAGTTCAAAGGGACCTGTAAGATCCATTGAGCCCAACTCCCTGCTCCTTGGAATTAAAGATTATTCAAGAAAAGTTCAGATATGTAGTTGTTAATTGTCATTTTTAGGTTGTTAAGATCCCAAGTTTGAGGAATTAATTCATCAATACCAAATGTGAAGTGCTGGGTTCAATGTGCATCTTTTACTCTCTGCCTGTCATCTGAGCCTGCAGGGAATTCAGTGTGGTGCACTTCTCTGTGAGGTGCTGGCATCTTGACGTGGGCTCTTCAGTGAAATAGCCAATACTTGTTTTGTTACCTGTGTTGGTACTGATTGTGGGCGAGGCTGTTTTGGTAGCTTTGCCCTACGCTGCTCTGTACATTTAAGAGATGACCTGAGGGCGAAGTTATGTTCTAATTGATGAGTTCCTTGAGTACTCTTCGTTTACTTACATGTCTTACACTTAAAGTTTGAGTTAAAACTTAGAGCAATGGTATGATTTTTGATAGGCATGTAACAGGTAATATTTTTATAGCTGTGTGAATCTGAATGCTTTTTGGCTGCTCTCTTTCAGCCATTCTACTGTTTTTTGAAGGATTTATTCTCCTGATGCCATGTACTGCGATTTTTTTTCATGTGGGATCATTTTGTCCTTTTTATGAGATTTGTTTTTGAGGGCTTAAGATACTTAACTCCAAACCAAATTCCAGACTCTGTGTTAACACTAAATGATTACTGGCTTCTACACTATTAACTTTGTACAGCCTAAAAAGAGAATAATGAGACTGTAAATCAACATAGGAAGTTTCACGGCTATTAGTTTATCCACTCTCCTAATGCTTGCACAGGCTTTTACTATATGCCCCCATTGTAGAAGGCAGCAAATATCACTGAATGCAGTGAATAAAAATTCAAGAACAGGTGTACAGATTTAAAAATGTGATGAAAAATACAAGAACAGCTGTACAGATTTAAAAATGTGATGAAAATGAGCTGTAATCTATACAGAAGGGGCAAACTACTTGATCAAGAAAATCTCAAGTACTGATTGACTATACAAATTGAATGGGTTAGTAACTAATTGGTTCTCTTTCTCAAGCAGTGTATTTGCACATGGTTTTAAAGTGAACAGGAGAGTCAAAGAGCTGTACCATGACCAGCCAAGCTTGGTAATTAAATGGCATACAGGTTAATTGCAGAGACAAGTAGTAGACTGTCTGAACAAGCAATAGACTGTCTGAACAAGGAGTCAGTTAAAGAGTGTTGTCCATTTGTGGAGGACGAAAAGGAATGCCATTATAAAGAGAGCTTTATCAGAGTACAATAATTACAAATTCAATTTTTGTTAAAACCTTATTTTAAGGTTATAATAGTAAAATAGGATTAGAAACTGAATGAATTGCGAAAGAGTGGGTTTTGGGCCAGTGTAAATTATCATAAAGTAAATCTGAAGGTGATCTCAAACATCTGTACATAAGCCTTTTCTTTTGCTTGTTTTATTGTGGTTTTTTTTTTGTTTAACCTGTAGCCAGGACAAATTATGCTTTTGAAGATGCAAAACTGATTGATTTAATGTGAGGTGCTAATGTATGCATTCAACACATCATGTTAATTTGTCTCCATGGAGGAATTTTATTACGACTCAAAGATTTTGATCAGTACTTAGTGAGAAGGAGAGTAGCCCACCTTAATGAATGTTCTTTGTATGGTTTATGATCTTTATAGCTTATTGCTACATAGAACTTGGCTCAGCAGAGCATTCAGACATGTGCTTAAGTGCTGTGCTGAATGAGAGTTATAGTACATCACTCAGTGTGTGCACCTGGAAAAATAACAATAGTGCTACCATAAAAGATATGATGTCGTATATATTATTCTCTTCTTGAGGAAAGGGAAACATGGCATATGCTATTCATGTTGCTGAATGAATTACTCAGCTACTCTGATGACAAAGGTGCCTATGAGGTCCTATGTGCAGAACAGTAATACAGTGTAATACAAGTGCTGCATACTCTGAAGGAAGAACTTTTCAATGCATGTAACCAGAAAAGAAAATGATGAAGAGTTTTCCTAGGTATTTTGTGTACAGTGTTACAATATCCAGTTGGGTAGGAACACAAGGTTTGTTTATGAAAAATAAAGTTTTATGATGCTTTGTATGTTTCTACACTTTACTTTCTTCTTTGGCATCCTGCTGTTGTTTAAGATATAACCAGAAGGTACCAATTCGAATTTTAGAAAAATGAGGAGAAAACCATCAGTCTAATATTTAATGTCTGATGTCTAAATTCCGTATGCACATCCAAAGTTGTTCTTCATTACTTCCATAGTTGTTAAAAACTAAACCTTTTGCTTTAACGTCATAACAGCTGTTATGTTCATTCATGATTATTCTGCTAAGTTCACCTTGGTTTTACCTTTGTTGCTTTTGTTTATGATTTTATTTTATTTTTTTACAGGACTGTTTCCTGCAGTGCTGAACCTAGCCAGTAATGCTCTCATCACAACCAATGCTACCTGTGGAGAAAAGGGGCGGGAAATGTACTGCAAACTCGTTGAACATGTACCAGGACAGCCTGCAAGGAACCCTCAGTGCCGTATTTGTGATCAAAGGAGCAGGGTTCCACATCGTATGTGTGCCATTTTCATTTTGTTCCTTTAAAAAGATTTTTTTCCAAAGGGTGTAGATACTCAGGAAACAAAACTGTAGTTCACCAGCCCAATTGCTGTGAAATGTGGGTCTCTTTTTAAGTCAGGTTACCCATCTCTCCCAAAGGTATTTCAAAATCTATATCTGATGTAGATACTCCTCACACTGAACTTTCTGATTCAGGTACTGAAAAGCAGAGCACCTAAATTCAGATTTAGAAAAATTAAGTGTCTACAACTGTTGTTGGATTCTTTTGAAATATACTAATCGTGAGTGAAAACCAGGTGACTTTTACCTGCATACCTACATGTGGAATTTAAACATTTTGGCCAATCTCAGCAAAATTCTGTAAAAAAAAATTACTGAAAATTCAGTAAATTCAGTTTCACTAAGCCAGCAAAAAAAAATTTTAAAAAATATGTAACATTGCTTGATTTAATGTTTAGTTTAACAGTTTTCAAGTATGAATTTGTTATAATCTACTTCAGAGAAGCCTTTTTATAGTAGTTGGGAAGATTAGAACTAAGGAAATTTCTTACTCAAGTAATACAAGTTTGATTTCATGTGACCTTGTAGTGGAAGACATGAATAACTTTAACATAGTTATATTTTCATGAGTATATTGGCACAGTAGATGGTAGAGAGTGTAGAGATACTTAAGACAGATTTTAATGGAGTAGCTAAAATGTTGGAAGAAGCACAGACAGAAAAGCATGGAGATAATTATATTTGTTCCTAGTTGTTTCCCTCTAAAACATAGCTCAGATATATTTACACCTCATGACATTTAAGCAAGTGCTTAAAACTACAGGATAAAGAAAAAAAACCCCAAAAACATTTAATCTGTCTGCTAGTTCTAGACAGGATGAGCTATGGCTGTAGCTTTCCAGACAGAAGCTTGTTTGGCTTCTCCTTAGAAAATTCCTCTCATAGGCACTCTGCCTAGAGGTATTTTACCTGTTACAAAATGATTTTGTAATAGTTTATCTGCATCTTTCTTGCAGAAATTCATGTTGCCTATTTCCTAAATTCAGTCAATACAAGGAATGACTTATTTCCTTTTTCTTAACCAAAGTATTTTTCTTAGTGTAGAAACTAGATAGAGCAAGACATCAAAACTCAGCTATCTTTTCTTTCATTCTTCTCATAGGCTCTATTTACTAGAGCTCTAACTGTGCAAATTACAGTTCTCTGAATTTTCTCTAGAGTCTTTCATATTTATTAAAATTTACCTGAGCTCTTACTAACACTGCATAGTAATGTAGATTTGCTTCAGAATGAACAGCGTATATTCCTGTTTACGTGTTTTAATTAGATGTTTCCCCCTTCTAATGGTGTGACACCACTAGGAAAAGATACAAAGCTAGTTTCCACTACAGTCCTCAGATGCTTTCTTTCCTAATAAATTGCTACGTATCCATTTGCTCCCAATCTTATATTTGCAAAGCTTGTTATAATTGTCCCAGTATAGATTACATTTGTCTGAAGACAGTTGCAATCTATTTTTTCCCTAAGATAGTTTTCCAAGTTTCAATGTCATCTTTAACTTCAGTTAATGCCACCTTCTGAGATAAGGTCATATGATTTTGTAGCAATATACGCATCTAAATATGTGTATATTTACTGTTACACTATAGCAGTGTCTCTCACTTGGAGAAGAATTCAGGAGTTTTTGGAAGCATTCCGACTAGTGGAAAGATTGTGCAGTAGACTGTTTCCTTTTTTATAGATGAATGTTTAGAGACAGATGCTTTATAGATGAATATTTAGAGACAAGTTTTTCTCCTAGATCAAGTTTGCTTAATTCAAAACTCAAACCTAAACCAGATATATTGCTTTGTCCTACCTATGATATCAGATAATGTACACTGATGTATGTGTATATACAGACGTACATAATGTGTGTGTGTATATAAAAAACCCATCTAAGTGATATATATCTGTGTTTCCCCTTGCTCCTACCCTCTTCTAAACTTCAGTCTGCCCAACTTCATAATAACTGGTCTTTTGTTTACAACTACATCTCATTTTAAAGTTTCTAAACATTAATTTGGCAAAAAGAAGTGCCTTATTTAAACAGAGAAGGCTTGTTAATAGGAGAACCATGTAATATAACCAGACTTTAAATGATCCCCTGGAATGTGTGAGTCTGGAGTGCCTCCCCTTAATTACTGTAATAGGAAATGTACAGAAATTCCCTGGTTAATCACATGTGAGTCCAAATTAAAGAGCACAGTTTGACGGGCTCACTCTGTAAGTTCTCCCTCTTTCCATCCATCAGGGAGATTGGTCCTTGAACTGCATTTGCAATCCGGTCCTTTTTATAAATATTATATTTTCCCCTTACCTTTTAAATAAACAATACATGCCAGCAATTAATCCGTGTTTTCAAATTAATTATGATTAAACTTTCATAATGGTGATTACAGTTAATTATTGATTCATCTCCCAATCCACCTTCTCATGATATACCTTTGTATCAATTTCATCTGAAGAGACTCAGATTAAAATTTCCAATTAGACGGCTTCTGTCACAATCACTGAGGATCTCTGAGTTTGATTTACAGCTGATTTTTGCTACCACTCATTTAAAGCCAAGATTTGTGAAAATGATCAGAGCTGGGGGAACTGACAACATGTAAAACGTTAGGGTGTGTTTTGCTTTTCTGTTCAATATAAAGCTACCATTAACATCAATTGTAGCACCAGTATTGTAATTTCCAAATGTTGCTGCCCACTAATGCCGTTGAATAATCTAATATTTAAATGAAATTTTTTTGCATTTTCAGTATTGAGGTTCTATACCTTTTCTCACTCCCACAGAGCCCTTTGATTCTATATTTAAATATGGTCAGACATTCTGGCTTTCCTTAATGAGCTAGGACTCCTGTCCTTCACAGGTGGTTGCTGTAGCAAAAAACCAGAGACACAAAGGCTATCAATCTGGCTGGTTGATTTAAGTAATAATTAACATAACCATTAATCAATTCATGAATTAGTTATTTGCAGTTCTAGGACTAGCTAGTAATGAAACATATTCCAGTTTTATATCAAGAAAACTTGTCAGTTTATAAAGTCATCCTTAATAAGAGGGGTTAGGTTTTCTCCTAATATGCTATGTTGTTGCAGACAAAAGTTGCATAGAAGAAACTTACTGTATTTCAGTTTCCTTTGGGTTATTTTCCTCATAATGTACAGGCTTGCTCTAGACAATTAGGGACTTCAAAATATAGATCTGTGTATTTTTTTAAAATTCTGATTATGTTATCCTCCATGTCGTACAGGAGAGAAACACAAATTGTCCACAGAAAGTAGCCCAAAATGTTGAGTGTGATTTTTCTCAGTCTAAATAAAAACAAAATACTATCTAAGCAGACTTTAATAATTTGGAAGATCTTGAGATTTAAGAACAATTCAATTCATATCCCTCTTCAGATTCATTTGGGATACTGCAGCAGAATATATGTAGAAATGAAAAGTAATGCATCGTGGACTTTTGTATGGATTATAACTAAACAAACCTTCTTTATATGCATGTATATGAGTCAGAAAAATTTCCAATTGAGGAATAAATTCCTCTCTACCGATTTCTGAATTATTTCCTGAATTATTTCCATGTGTGCTTAGAAATGTCTTAGAAGTGCAAGTACCAGTCTTACTTTAATCTCTGCTTTCCTTGCACACCATATCTCAGGTTTCTGATTTGTTGTTTCTTTTGCAATGCTTTATGACTTTACAATACTTGAAACTTTGGAAGACTGCAGGAAGTGTTCACTTGATTTAGATGCCTGCATTTTCTGTAGAATCATGAGAGCCTTCTGCATTTAGATGTTCTGAATCACCTTCTTGTGATTCTTCTTTAGCAAAATTAAAAAACATCAGATGAGTATTCTAGTAATAATAAGCATGACTGGTGCCCCAAGAGTACAAGAAAATATAATCTATAATTTTTTATTTTAAAGTCCTGCCTCATTAGTTCTGTAATTATATTAAAATCTAGATTTCAGATCTAAAAATAATTAAATCTTTTAATAATTTTGAAATTTATTTATATATTTCTGCTTTTCTAACAGAACGACACCCAATAACAAATGCAATTGATGGCAAGAACACTTGGTGGCAAAGCCCTAGTATCCAGAACGGAATTGAATATCATTATGTGACCATTACATTGGACCTCCAACAGGTAGACTTCTGTTTGCTTGTTTGTTTCTGAAAAGGCTTTCTTTCTTGCACAATAGGTCACCTGGATTATCTTAATTTTTGCTCTATGTTTCTTTCATACTGTGAAGACACGCTCAGCTTCTCTTATAACTTTTTGTTGTTTATATGGATAATTCTGACTGACCCATTCCTTGTAGCATAATGTGCCAAATTAAAATAGTTATTTCATATATATTTTTATGAGGTTGTGCTTAAAATTATTTTAACTATAACATTTTCAGTATTTTTTTTTGCAGGAACTTCTGATTTGACTCCTTAAAAGACTATTAAAAGATAGTTTTGAGTAAAAGTGCTATGAATAAAAGTTTATGTTCAGAATACTATTCTTTCTTGTTTCAGTAACAAAATATTATACACTTAAATACACAAAAAATACTAAATACACTAAACATGAGTTGACTATGCTAAGAAAACATGTACAGGTGATGGGTTATGTTGAGGGACAACCTGGGTAAAGGGAGGAGCTTGCCTAATGAAGTCCTTAAGTGAATTACCTTTTGTCGGTGGAGTCTTGCTTGACAGAGGTAGCTATTCAGGATGCAGTGATTTGATGCTTATGAAAATGCTACATAAATTCCAAGTATGTAAAACAAGAGGACTTGAGGGTAGATAGAGAATAATTTTATTTTTACTATGTGTTGTGGTTTCAAGCCCAGCTGGAGATTAAGCACCATGCAACCATTTGCTCAACTCCCCCTTTCTCACCTCACCCCAATGGAATGGGAAGGAGAATCCAAGTAAAACTTGTACGTTGATCTAAGAACAGTTTAGTAAATGGAAATAAAGCAAAATGTAGTAATGGTAAATTATAACTATTGATAATAAAAAGAGGAAAACAAGTGATACATAATGTAGTTACTCATCACCCACTGACCAGTGCCAGACTCTCCCTTCCCAAACCCAGATCAACCACCCTTATGGATCTCACCCCCAGTCTGTATACTGGGCATGACATTCTATGGTGTGGAATATCCCTTTGGTCAGTTCAGGTCCTCTGTCCCAGCTCTGCTCCCTCTCAGTTTCTTTTGCATACCTCATCACTGGCAGAACATGAGACAAGAAATAAAAAGTCCTTGACTTAGGATAAATATGACTCAGCAAAAAACCAAAACATCAGTGTATTATCAATGCCATTCTCATTCTGAATCCAAAACACAGCACTGTAACAGCTACTAAGATATTAGATATTAGCTAATATCTAATTAGCCTAGCTGAAAACCAGGACACTATAAAAGAAAGATAAATACAGAACAATTACCTGGTACCAAATTTGTTCATCTTGTTATTAAACTTGGAAGTTTTGGTATTCAGTTAAGTCAGTAACAAATTAATCCCCACTGCTAAAATCTTCTCTAATTTGTCGTTCACACATATTTGCCTTCAACATGAATCAGAACAGAAAACAGAATGATTTAATTTGGAAAAGACCTTTAAGTTTGAGCCTAGCCATTAACCCAGCACTAAGCCAGTGTCGCATCTACACGTCTTTTAATTACTTCCAAGAGAGGTGACTCCACCACTTCCCTGGGCAGCCTGTTCCAATGCTTGGGAACCATTTCTGTAAAGAAATTTTTCCTAATACTGATTTGAAACCTGGGCAACTTGAAGCTTGTCCTATTGCTTATTCTTTTGGAGAAGAGACTGAACCCCTACCTTTCTATATAACCTCTTTTCAGGTAGTCATAGAGAGTGATAAGGTCCCCCCTTTTTCTTCCGGATGGCTTTCCAGCCACTCCTCCCCAAGCCTGTAGTGCTCCATCGGGATGTTATGACACAAGTGCAGGACCTGGCATTTGGTCTTGTTAAACTTCATACAGTTTTTTAGCCTCAGCCCATTGATCCAGCCTATCCAGATCCCTCTGCAGAGCCTTCCTGCCCTCTAGCAGATCAACACTCCCACCCAACTTGGTGTCACTTGTGAACTGGCTGAGGAAGCACTTGATCCCCTTGTCCAGATCATCAATAAAGGTGTTAAACAGGACTGACCACAGTACTGAGCCATGGGGAACACCAGTCATGACATCCAGTCACTGGCTGGATGTAACACCATTCATCACTACTCTTTGGCCCTGACCAGCCAGCCAGTTTTTTACTCAGTGAACAGTTCACCTGTCCAAGGCATGAGCAGCTAGTTTCTCCAGGAGAATGCTGTGGGAAACAATGTCATAATCTGTTTTCCAGGTATTAAGAGGAAAGGGACCCTTTCTCTGGCTCACTGGACAGAAATTCCCCTTCCTCTGTGGTCTCTTTATGGAAGTCAGTTTTCTGTTTCAGTTTATTATTGGTTTATTGATTTCACTTGGAACCTCCTTGTCCCTATCCCCATTCTTTCTCATTTAGCCATACTTAGAGAGGACAAAAGCTATTTATCAACTATAGAGGCTTGAATAAGGCATAGTTTGTTATAAAATAAAAAAAAAATGACATGAAAGGCAGGGCACTGAGACATCTGTGTGTATCCATACGTACAATTTTGTTGTTAGAGATCAAACTTAACTTAGCCCAGAACTCAGAACTTCAGTAAAGTTAAATACCTTTACCATTACAACAATGGTTGTTGTCCTGTATTTCTTGTAAAAAATCTCTCAGCCAAATTATGTGATGGTAAAATTTCTTGTAAGTACCTTCTATCTGTGACACTGAAGCACTTGGTGGCCAGCAGTCTTTATACCTGGAAGAGCCTTTGAACCCTGAAAGTGTCGTTAGCAGTCTGGCTTTGGAGCCCTCATTGTTATTGGCAGAAACAATCTTACATCTGTGTCTTTGGCCTTATATATGCAAAAGTATTCCATGTGCATTTCTCATTCAATCCACAGGGCTAAAACTTTTTACATAAGTTTGAGAGTAAGGTCCTGTGCATTAAAAAATTTCAGGGTTTTTTTAGCATATCTTTTAAATTTTCAGAGTTATTAACTGGTTTGCCTTTACAGCAAGGGACCGTGCCTCTTGTTGACAATGATCAGTTAGGATGTGAGTAGGACTCCAGCATTAGAACTAAATTACTATCCTTGTTTTTCATCACCCTAGTGATTTTACTTGTGTGGTTGTTTAGGGCAGGTCTGCTAAACTAAGGCTCTACAACTTCTGTTTTTTCCCCTGTTATGTCAGTATCTAGATTATCATAAGAAATAAGCAAATCTGTGCACTTCTGAAGTTTTACATTTTCTTATATATTAAAAGCTAGGGTCAGTGAGGATATTGAAGAAAAAGTATGGGGTGTTCTGATGCACCTAAAGGGCTTCTTTATGTGCCAGTTGACAGCAACCTGAGAATACTGCACTGTGTGTGGTGTGGGTTTGGAGTTTTTTGTTACTATTTTTTTTTAAATGAGACAAGGATCAAGTATGATCCTGTTTCTTTCACATGTTCTCTTACTTACTGCTCAAAGAAAACTTGGCAGTCCTTCTGCTGTTCTAAAGCTTCTGAAGCGCCTTCTCTTAAGGCCATTCATTTAGTTATTGGCTGGAATAGGAGCAGAGTTTAGGTTTCTGTGGATGTCAGAGAGATGGGATAAGACCCTGTGTCACTAATGCTGTCTGGCACACTCTTTATGATCTCAGTAACCCATGTAGTTAAGAATGCACACTGTGTTACTCACCACCATACATAAACAGAACAACAGTTTTGTTCCCCAAAATGTAGTAAAAGGTCTATTGGGATTTGCATGGCTTTTAGACTGACCAGTAAGAAAAAAGAGTTGTTTGGGTTTTGAGAAATATTAGGAGTTTTTGTTTACTTTTTCAGGAATTTTGTAGACACAGTATTATAGACTCTATTAAAGTAACTGGTAAAATATTAAATTTCTCTTTCCGTTAGTGTCTTGTGTAGTAGCCACTATGAATGTTGAAGGTCACCAGTGAGGCCTCACTTAAAAGAAATTCTATTCTTTACATTTGGCTTTTAGGAGATTCAGTAATTGCTATGTTTGTGTTGATAAATTCTTGCTTTAAGTATAAAAATGCTTAACTTCTTTTTGTGAGATAGAAATAACAAATGATGAAACCACAAGTAATGGATTGAAAATTGCAGGAATGCATTAGTTTTTATGTTATTGCTAGTAATTATGATAGTACATGGAATGCTTTTAGCAATCCTAATTTCATGAAAAAATAGGAAAATAATTACAATTTCCTCATTTATATAATACTTGGCTTTTTGGGGCAGTGACTTTTTTTTACTGTATTGTGCAGTGTAGCTGTATAAAAATGATGTATACTATTTAGCAATAACTAATAAACTAGAAGAAGTAAAATATATTTAATGTTAGAAAGAGCCAAAACATTATCAGTCAGGTTGGGAAAAATGCAGTATTTTTTATTTTTTTCTCTCAACAGTTGCAGCTTACCTTAAAGAGCTTTTATCGATAATGGAGGCTAGGTTTCTAAATCATTGAAGTATGCTTGAAATTTGTACCCCATCTATTATAAAAATAGGAGTTGAAAACTAGAACTGTTTGGTTCTGAGCATCTTTGCTAATTTGCTCTTAACCCTTCACTTTTTCCCACTTTTTAACCATTATGACAATCCTTATGTATTTTACAAGAATATTATGGAACTGCATTCATACCTGTAAACGTGGAATTATTTTTTACAATGCTTTTCATCCAGAAAGTGCATAGGAGGTCAAAATGTGAGTATAGATTTATTTGGGAGTTGCTTACATGAATTTAAATGAAGGTTAGAGTGACAGGTTGAGCTACCCTGGTTACTGAAACTGCAGATCCGAGTTTGGAAGGGTGGGTTCGTAGATAAGCGAGGTTGTTGCGCCTATGGAGCACTACAGATTACCAAGAGAAGCTGTCTGCTGTTCTGCAGCTCTTAGTCCTGATTGTTGGTAGTCTATGTCTGTCTGTTTTACCTTAAGAATGGTGGGCAGTTCAAGTGCAACAGAAGTAATTCAGGTCCAGTGAGTGCCATGTATAGCAGGACTTACCTGACTAAGGAAAGAGGCCTTATCTTCAAGAAGTACAGAACAGGGAGTTGGCAAAACAGAGATGCTTAGACTTCCAGGGAGAACATATTCCCTGGACTTGTGCTATTCCTAAATCCTCAATTGGTTTAATTTCACAGTCATGTGGAAGATAGTAGAGTGTCTTTAAAGAAAATTGGCAAATATGCAGGAAAACCAGTTGGCAGTTTGAGGTGAAGTGGTCAGCCCATCTGTTTCTGATTTCTACACACATCAGGACACTTTTATTAACAAATTCCCTGCTGTTGTAGGGAACAAGGACATTGGTAATACCCTTGATGTTGCTAAGATACTTGTGCCAGGAGTGTATTTATGTGGGTTTTGACTTTTTTAGAAGACACTTTATATTTTTTAAATGGTACTTGAATATTTTCTGTGACTTGCAGATGTGTGGAACTCAAGTGGACACAGAGTTAATATTCTGACAGAAATTTCTAATCTTAATAACTATGTTATTAAGATTTCCAATCTTAATAACTAATTTCTAATCTTAATAACTAATTACCTGAGACTGTGGAGGATCATTGCAGTGTCCAGGTTATCATTTCCAGGCATACATTTCTGAAAAAAAAGAAAGTAATTGAATCTCTTCAGAGCCTTGTAAGATGCAAGAGCTAGAAGAACTGATTAAGCTATGTAGTTGATTTCTCTATGAAACAATTACCATTCATCAGTTTTAAGTTCCTTAAGCTCTAATAGTGTCCAGCTCTTTCACATCATCCTTTCATCTTGTCCCCTACTCTCCTTCTGTAGGAAGGAAGGAGTCTAAAAAATCGTGTTCTGACTCTATGAGGAAATCACTGCAGTCCCAGTTCTCCTGAAGTGTATTTCATTACTTTCTAGAATGTAAGATTTTAGACTCATGGACTTGACTATTTGAGTGGCACATATAATACTTTGGGAAAGGGTATTTCTTAAACTATATAGAGAACTGAATAATAAAGGGAGAAGAATTCTTGACTTGCTCAGAAGCATTTTGAAAAGCATCTGCAAAGAGCAGGCAGCAATATTCTGCTGATGCTAAATTAATTATTTTGTAGTTCTGTGTTTTCCAAATATGACTCAAGTAGAGGATTTTGATCAGGTTTTGAATGATTTCTCAGTTAGTTGATTCACTTTAATACCTGTGAGCAGAAATACACATGCCTGTGTGCACACTCGCAATGTGTGTCATGTGTCCTTAGTAGGAATAATACCAGGAAAAGGAAAGAATTGCAAAACGAGTGATTGCTTTTGCTTTCTCTACACAAGTCTACACAAGACTGTACAACTTAGTGGCTCTGTGGCAAAAGACAGACATGAGAACTAAAAAACTGTGGCAAGATGAATGGGAGAGGTTTAAGTTGGGACTGAAAAAATCCAGGATAAGACTTAGGGTAGTGTGTTAAAAGTGCTCAGTATGGTAGTCTGTGGGAAGAGCTTAAAAGGGAGGCAAAAAACCTTCTGTCAGTGAAGGGAAATAGAATCTGTATGTGCACAGTTGTCACTAAATTATAAAAAAGATAATTAGGGAGGAAGACCCCCATGGAAAGTACATCTTCACTCTTTGCTTTTATAGGTAGGACAGCTACAAATATCAAAAATAGCATATAACAAATTTCTGAAAGTAATATTTCACAG
This sequence comes from Corapipo altera, assembly GCF_003945725.1. Classification (NCBI taxonomy): domain Eukaryota; kingdom Metazoa; phylum Chordata; class Aves; order Passeriformes; family Pipridae; genus Corapipo; species Corapipo altera. Next base: position 17,788,923 of record NW_020884874.1, read on the forward strand.
CTGAGAAACCACATGTGAAATACGGTCTGTGATTCATAACTTTGTTACTGTGCTTTATAATTCTTACTTTTTAGAAATAATTGTTTTTATTTTAAAGTTTGAATTTTGGGTTGCACATTGCAATTTATAAATCTGCTGCTATGCTGTTATACATAATGGGAAATGTGAACTATAATTTGAATATTTGGGTAAAATTTGAAGCCAACTGAGGAAAAAATCTAATTATTGATACTTCCATTTTGCCTGCATTAGCAAAGAGCATGTTGCAATAGGAGAGAGGGGAACAGACTTGGGAGAGGACTTGTGTGTATTTGGTGCCGACCCAGCTCACTTGTCAAGAAATTTATTTCAGACTAGCTCTATTAGGGACCATGGGCTGAATGTCCCTTGGCAGATAAAATGAATCGTGTATGTCTAAGCATGTTCTTCTGGCTTGGTTCTTATCTGAAAGGAATCCAATTTGTGAGCTCCACAATATATTAATTATATGAGCAAAAGCATGCTAAATTGGGACAGTAGGAGGTTGACCTCTAGAGCATGCTTCTTTTCTGAGCTACAAAGCTAAGGTGGATGTACCCTCATAAGCTTTCTGTCTGAACTGAGTCAGATTTTATGTTGAGCCTATCAGATTTTATGTTGAGCCTATTAGATTTTGCAGACACCAAAATTATGGTACTCCCCCATTTCTTAATGTAATATTGCTGACTTCAGTTGTGCGAGAAGGGAAGTTTGAGAGAGGAATACACTCTCCTGTGAAGAGACCTTGTTTTTGGGACCTTGCTTGTCATTTGCTGCTTTTCTTTGCCAGTATGACTGTGCTGTGTTGATAGGTGTTTGAAGGAAACATTTTCAGCTGTCGGTTCCCTTAATATACAGTATTAACCAGATCCTTTGAGGGAGCACAGATCTCTTGCAGAAAGGTTCATCACTTTTACAAAGCAGCAGAGTTCAACTGTTTGTTAGCCAAAGGTGACTTAAGTCAAGTGTGGCAAGTACTGTCTTGCAGAACACGGTTGAAGACATTGCCCAAATGTGTGTGCAGACTAAGACAGGCTTCCCATTTGTAATATGTTTAATTTAAAGAATGGCTGTTTTTAATGGAACTTAATATGAACAATTAAGTTCTTACTTCCATCACTACTTCTCTGCCTACTTTTTGCCTTCTTCCCTCTCTTTTCTAGTGTTTCACTGAGGAGATGACAAAATGATTCCTAGGAAGGACTGGTGTGAAGTACTTTTGTAATCTCAGAAGTAAAACTGTGCTTTATGACTCACCATTTCTTTGTGTTTCTAGTAAATGAGATATTGCCTGTGTTTCACCATCCCTTGCAAAGCAAGTCTGAAAGCACCTCTTACAGGAACTATATCACAAGGAAAATTAAGTGGCAGACATGCACAAATTTTTACTCAGTCTGCATCCCTGTCTAATTAATATTTTTTCTTAAAGAAGAAATAACCAAGTTTTTGAGTCTTGACCATTTTGAAGTTGGTGCATAAGTTTTGGATTCTGAAACAATCTTCCTGTTTTCTGGTTTCAAATAACTAGTGGAACCCATTGTTTGGGTATTTGTCTATACAGTTGAACCCCACAAATAGGTTCATTTAAACTAATCCTTTCACGATTGACTGAAGTCAGTCTTACAGCCACAGTGAAGTATGAGGTAAATTGGATGATATTTCACACCAGCATTGCTTCTTTTAATACATAATTGTAGTTTTGTTGTTTAAACCTGTAATAGTTCACCAAACAGTAGCTAAGGAATCAGAATGTGTTGAGCAACGCAGCCATATTAAAATAGCCTTTACACATTATTTGCATAGTAGTGTAGGAATATGCATATCACTAGGAGCTATTTGGCTTTAATGTTATATTTTCTCTTCTTTGGAATATCAAATACATTTTTCAGTGGGAAAAAAAATTGCAGTTAGTTCTCTGTTACAAATTGAGTAACTTCTGATATCAAATATCAGAATAGCTAAAGGAATTAAGAGGAAGTTAACAATACCATTTAGTCTTGGGATGTAAGAAGCAGTTTAGTGAAATTAAGTGCCAGTTGGTCTTCATACGTTAAATTTGTATACATGTGCAAACATTTTTTTTAGGTTTTCAGTTAATGTTTTCTTTCTCTCTTTTACTAATAATTGTGGACTTCAAATGCTTTCAAAACAGATTTTTTAAAGATAAGGTTTAAAGCTTCTGTTTGTCCCCAAACCAGAAAGTAGTTTAGCAGAAATGAGATTTAATCCACTCTTGGACTTTTCACCAACAAATGTCGATTGGCTTTGTCCATCTTCAAAAATGTTTTTCTAAAGAGAGAAATGGGAAAAAAAAAGCAAAGAATTTTGAGACTGTAATGCTGCAATTCCTTGAATGCTACTCTCTCTATTGCCCTCATGATTACAAACATCCTTTTGCCATCATTGACGAAAGGGAGATGTTTCTGTTGTTCTTGTTCTGGCACTAGCACTTGTATTGCCATGGAGCAAGCCAGATGTACCTTGATACTGAAAACTATGTCTTGTCTTGTTTTTTGGGGTTAGGTTTCTGCCAGATCAATTTTCCAATTTGGCTTGCTGTGTGAGGTTTTAATTCCAACCTGGGGGAGGGGGCAGGAATGTATTTCTGGAGCTAGTGGGGAAACAGTTCCTCTCCTTTCTGAGCAGTTGGCATTCTGTGTTGGCTTGAACTGACTGTAAAACCTCAAAACATGCAATAGTGATCTATGAGTCTGTCCCTGCAACATAGAGCTGTCATCCTCAGTATTTGTTCCTAGTATTTCTTGCACATGAATCATTCTGTTTTGAAGTAATATAAATATTTGAGAATTAAGAATATTAATTATCCTCCCCCCCAAAAAAAATTATTCTTAAGTCCAGTTCCCTGGCTCAGTTATACCTAAGTGGTAAGGAACTAAGGAACTGTTGAGGTGACAGCCGAAAAGAGATGCAATTAAAACCATGCAAATGAGACTCTGGAATGAACTAAAAAAAAAAAAAAAAGGAGAAAAGAAATATGTTCTGTTTTATTAAAGTCCACAGCCAATTTTTAGACGTGTCTGGATGCTAGTTGTAATACCGTTTTTTAAAATTTTATTTCTTTTTCTTTGTTGCCTTCATAGACTTGAATCTGAACCTTTTAGTAATTCCCTTCATTTTTTAGTTTTGCTATTTGCTGATAATACATTAACTACATATTGATAGAATGAAACAAATAACATCCTTCTGATATTATTTTAAGTTATTATTTAATTTTTAGGGGTTTTATAGTATTAATTACTATATAATTTTTAAATTATTGTTTTTAAAGCCAAACTATTGCACTTGAAGCCAGTTTATAATGAAAGTGTTTGAAAAACTCAAAAACAAAAACAAGAAAACAAACAGCACATAAATATATCAGTGAGGATTTATAACAAACATACCTACATAATTATTTGTCATCATGAAAACAAATAAAACTGTAGTAAATATTCTGACATTACCGTAAACATTTTTAAGAACTACCTGTTTTATATACTATATGTAAATATACTTTGTATTATATAGCTTTCCACCTGGATTTTTATTTGTGGGAAGGAAGAATATATGCACATTGGTAACAGATGTTACCCAGGACTCTGTTCTTGTCTCAGAATAAAGTTTTCCACACTGATATCACTCACACAAAAGCATAAAGAAAAACAAATGACCTTTTCCCTCAGTTAAGGGTCAAGAGTTCACGTCTATGCCAGCCATAACTGCAGAAGACCCTGCTGCATTAAGCTTTTAGATGTTCTAACAAACAAATGTTAGTGAAGATACTCATGCTGACTTTCCCACAGCATCAAAAAGGAAAGTTTTTCATGAGTGGTGCAATAATACATGGAGGGAGTACTTTCCAATGCATTCTGAAATGCTAAGAAGCCATTATTGTACTGAAAGATGAGCAGTAATACCCACCATATAAAGTGCTGTAAGCTAGGAAGAGTGGTTGTATTAAAAAGAAATCTCTACAGGATTATTTTGCCCAATTTTTTTATGCTCCCCACTAAATCAGACCATACCTTTATTGCTTTGTGGTTATCAGAAAGAATTCTAAGTGAGCAAATCCTTTCAACTTCAGTTCATAATATACAGTAACAATGATTTATGAATAGTTTTTCAAAAATCTTTTTCTTTCTGTGTTACTTGCCTTACATTTTCCCTGGGTAACTACAATAAATATACATACCACTTTTCTAATTCTGACTTTAAGCAAGAAAGCTATTCACCTTTGATATTGGTCCAAAGTACTCTCTTATAATTTTGAATCCATTGACACATATGTTCTGACATGAATATGAGGTTGTGTTCTGATTTTGTACTGTTAGCAGTTTTGATTCTAAAGAAAATTACAGTGCCTGGGAGAATGGTGGCATGACAAAATGATGGGTTCATAGCATTCTCAGTCTTGAACAGATTTTGTTATTCATTTTGAAGAAATATGTTGTCATTGAGTACGTTATGACGATAAAAGCTTACTTGAAAAAATAAGTTTTGCAGCTGACAGTGGTGGTTGTAAAATAATGCTTTTGTTGTGCTACGCTAACTCATAACCAAGAGAACCATTAGAAAAATGACCGTTTCACAAATACATTCCTCCTAGATCAAATAAATGTGTAGATACTAGAGGTCCTTCATATATGTTTAAGGTATTAGAATTAGGATGAATTACAAATATATAGGAAATAACTTGACACTGCTGACGACAGAAGCTCACCTAAAACACTTAGAAAGTAATTTATCAGTTGTGTAGTTTAGACAGTCACTGAAAACAATCATAAATGTAGCTCTTCTTGTTTTATTTGCACTAATGTGGACTAAGTGACAAAAGCAGCTTGGAGAATGACGTCTGTTGGATCTCTCCAAGTACAAAATATGGAAAACCAGAGACTTGGTGTGTTCTTAAACAGAACATAAAACATGGTGAAGATAAACTTTCCACTTGGTTGTGAGTCCTAATGTATCATGACCAGTAATTATGCATAAGTAAATTCTGACTGTAAAAGGGGGCTATGAGACAGAAATATGTAAAATCACTCATAAATCACTTTTTATATTCCCTATATTCCCTGCTATGCCATACAGCAACACATCCACATCCAAAGCAGTTCTCAGGATATTTTAAAAAATATTAAAAACTAAAAGCAAAAATGCCAACTGAACGCACATACGCATTTTTGATCTGGAAATCTGTTTTAGAATCTAATCTCTTTTACATTTTCTTCTTTCCTTGTATATGTCTGTGAAATGTCCAAACTTTAGTGACACGAGACAGGTTCGTATTAGTGCCAGCATATATTTTTAAAGGGGTCTTAACCACTATCATGTTTATGTAAAGAAATTAGGCATGACATGTATGAAGAGACAGCAAAGAAATATTCTGAAAGGAAAACTCTGTATTTTTTTTATTTGAACTACTTTATTCATGTTTTCATTGTTCAAGTCCCCAGTGACTTGAGAAAAGCAAATATCACACCAGTTTTTAAAAAGGGTATTAAAGAGGAGCCTGGGAACTACCAAACAGTCAGTCTCTAGTGCAGGAGTCCCTGCTTAAGACCCGAGGGTTGGACTAGGTCTTCATAGGACCCTTCGAACCCAAACCATTCTACAATTCTGTAAGAAAAGTGAGTGTTCTTTAGGAAAAACAGTTTATTATGTGCTATTCCTGTATCTGACTAAGTAGTTTAATCTATGTTAAAATTAATATTCTCATTATGAAATTAAAATGTAAAGACTTGGTATTATGTGAGAGGACACTGCATGGAAACATCACTGAAGTATATGGATACTTCACCCTGAGTTCTCTCAATGCTACTGGACCCAGGCTGAGCATCAGTTCTTGGATCAAGAAAAAAAAAAAGAAAAAAATATTTTTTTGTGCTTTAGCACCAAAATAGAACAACCTTTTCTGTCCTTCTCCTCTATTGTCTGTATTTTAAGAAAAAGGTTTGAATATTGACATTTTCATCAACTTTCCTTTTCTCACCATACTCCTTCTTCATGGAAAGAAGTTATTAGCTTTAGGAAATAAAGAGAAAAGAAACTGCCTTCTGCTATTATCTGAAAGCATTGTGAAAAGAGATTATTAACTTCAGCCTCAATTCAGGTATACACCAGGCCAATGATGAGCAGCAAGAATAGTCAGTAGAAAGCAGCTATTCTTTTTGAGGCCTTCACAAACAACTGAACAGTGGATAATGGAGAAAACCAAGTGAGAAAATTACAAAGAACAAAGCTGACATTGACAGAAACTTTACAGGTACTGATTCCTTCCATTTGGCTTAATGTGTCTCAGATATTCAACAGCTGGACAACTTGAGAGCTTTACAGCTTGACATTGTATAAAGTGCACTCTTTTACTGGACTTTGCTTTCATTTTTTTTTTTAATGACAGGAGTCATAATCATGACGTGAGCGAAAGTTGAGAAATATTAATAAATGATGTATTTTTATCAAGGAGAAAGGCATGTTCTCAGAGGAACTTGTGCGTCTCTAGCAGTTACAGACAGGGAAGGGAGAAAGCTGTGCTTGTTCTAGGTTGAGGTATTTTTAAACTTTTTTCAAAATCCGTGTTCTGCGGGTATTAACTGAATTGGACTGAGCATTGTACATGAGTGAATTTTTGTGTAGTTAGAAAAGATGAATTTCTACCTGAAGCATCTTGGTTTGGAGCTACCTTAGAGCTTTTCAAGGTTTACTGTGATAAAATCTTTCTCTCTTTTTTTTTCCATGAAGTGCTGTGGACATCTTAATTTGCACGACATTCATAGCTTCAACTTTTTGTAGCTACAATTTTTCTGAGACAGATGATGCCCTGCTAGAATTGCTTGTAACACTGGAAAAAAACCTATATTGGAATCAAGTGTTTCTTTCAGCCCAAATTCCCCATCTGGTAGCAGCGTTTCAGTTGGAAGCAGCTCAGATGAACAGGAGCAACATTATCATTAGAAGGCAAACTGCAGCACAGCGGAGAGATGTTCAGCTCTCTAAACTGATATTAGTGAAATCCTGCTAAGCATATTTTTTTCCTACTCCATGCCATTATTTTCAATTTCAGAATTTCTAAGTGTGAGCAGAATATTTGAAACCATGACCACTATCTCTCAGGACAGTGATAGAAAAACCAAATGTTAGATGGTCTTTTGAGGAATTCAGAGAGCCACTCCATTTCTAAATAAGGCTTTTTCTTGGTCTGAGTTGGATGTGAGACTAAAATGAGAAGTTAAGTTGTTTTTAAATAGCCAATTGTATAAAAATTCTTGCATCAAAACTGCCTACTCTCTGCCGTACATACTAGACCCAAACAATAATCCTTAACAGTAACTGTGAATTGAAATATTACTGACCACATATATTGACCTATGAGAACACAAGGAGCTGTTTCTCAAACTCACAGAATCTTTCCTTCAGTTCATTAGTAGCTGGATTTGATCTGTTTCATGTCTTAAGCCTTTAGGAGAGACTATTCCAAAATGAAAAACAGTGCAAATGTGGTATTTAAGATGTATGATGTCTGCCATATTCAGTCATGTCTTATACTTGAGTGTAAAGATAGAAGTTAATGATCAAAGAACACTTTTGCATTGAGAATCTGTTTAGATCTGTGATTCCTGATTGTTGGTCATGCAAGGTATTAAAAGTTACTGAATCTGGTAGCCTGATGGATGCAAGGCTTCTATGGCTCCATCTTCATGTACAGACTGTAGCAAGGCAGAGCTCATAATCCATAGAGAGTGAAACACATGCGTGGCTGCACAGAGCAACATAAACAGACCACAGTGCCCCGTCAGCACCCACATGAACACAAACACAGCACAGCCTGCCTCACCCTCTTCTTCCTCTCCATCTGATCAGGATTAAAGTCTACTAGGCTCATGTCTATCTCTGGATGCATACACAACATGCCGTGCTTCAGGAAGCAACCTTAGATAATCTTTTCACGATCTTGGAGATTTGCAGCCCCACTCGAGTTGCTGGTACTCAGGCCTCTTCTACTTGTTGGCTAGTTGAGCATGAAGTTGTCTTATTCACAAATACCCAGTAAAAAGAGGGAGCATACCTAAATGGAAGATACTAAGAAGCAGGATTTAATGAGAAAATAGGACAGATTTCAGTGATCAAGGTCAGGCCTAATATGCTGACCACCTAGCTATTTACAGTCAACCGGTTCCTTTTATCTCCTTTTCCCTTTATCTTATACTTGTTCTTTCCTGAGCCACCTTGGTCCTTCTATTTCTCCACCTCTATTCCTTTCCCTAAATGTTCCATATTAAGTTTTTTCCATTTACACAATCCCCTTAACACATCCCATAATAAATTCTGTATAGACTTCCCCCCCTTCTCTTAAAGGGGTGACTCCTCCTGTAGCCAATAACCTCCACTAACCTGCAGGGTGTTCTGAGATGGCCTTCTCAGTTCAGAGATAGCCTTGACTCATCTGAATGGATTTCACATTGGGACAAGGGGTATCTGCAGTGCTTTTGCTGCCCCTACCAGCACTTTTAAATGACTGGTTAAATATATCTGTGGGCTGTTTAAGGCCACATGGCTTAACATTATTTATACCAACCTGTAAGAAAACAAGCCCTTGCCCAAGTTGTGCATTCTTCTTGATGGAAGAATACCATGTGTGCCTGACCACTGAACCACAATAATGATCAACAATATAACTACAGTAAGTAAGCAGATACAGAGTTTATACCAGATTGTTCATGGAAGCCTCCATTAGGGCTAATACATTCTTCTGTTGAGAAAATGAAATGGAAATACTTCTGTAGAATTGTGTGGTACTGAATTTTTTCTCTGATGATATTCGACTTACATGAATGCTTTCTAACTGAAGGATTTATTTTTTAAATAGAAGTGCAGGTGGGAGTCAGACACAATGAGATTTCCTGCTTCACTAGATAACCCTATGCAGATTAATGATTCACTTCAACTCTATCTGAATAATATTAGTATAGCAAATTATCCTGTATAGTAGGATGCACTTTTCTATGTCTTATGAGGCATTCACAAGATACAGCACTATAACTTATGGAATTGTTCCTACTATGTGTTTCACAGATCTCACTGCCGAGACAATTACTATGGAAAATGAGACCCAAGGCTCATTTTGTTTCTTATCTTGAGGATTATGTTGTATATAATTTTGGAAAGGTTTAAGGGACTATTTAGACTATTTCCCTCCTGCTCCTACTATGGTCACATGAGCAGAACAAGTAGAAAAAAGCACCAGCTGCACTTCAGCCATTGTGTTAATGGTCTACTGCATGCCACCCGGCAGCTTGGTATTGCTCCATTTTCGCATTTGTATCAGCAAAGTTCGTTGTTTAGGTTACATTGCACTTGTGCAAAACCAGATGTGCTCTAAGATTGTGCGGTTACTATATCCATTGACATGTGTCAGTCTATTGATGCTATTTGAAAAATAAACCAGGTGTGCTCCATCGATTACCCTACGGGGGTGGAAACTCAGTGTTATGATGTACTGGGAAACGTGGCTTCAGAATGCTGAAAAATTTCACTTTTAGTGATTGTGGAAACAAAGCAGCAAAACTCAGTGAAACATTAGACTTTATTAGTATTAATATTGTCATGCCACTGAGCACTTACTGATTGCATTAAAGTAACCAGAACACCATTTGCTAAGCAAGTCCACAATAGAAGAAGAGTTACTCTCGTAAAGGACAGTTTTCCAGCTGATTGGAAAGTTAAGTGTTGCTTCCATTACATTGACTTGCTTTGAGAGTATTCATACAGCTGCCATTAATTTTAGTCTGTTTTTTCTGCATGAATTGTCATTGTCAACTTGCTTAGAAAGCAAACATGGAATACACCTTGTTTGCTGCCTGCATCACTGTGGTGAGCTGGTAGTGCCTAGTGTAGCTGTCTAAGCTGAGGCAAGCAAGAGTGTCTTCTTGATTCTTGCTACAGCTCTACATGTCTAGCTGTCCCCAAAAGGAAAAGTGTTTCTAAGAAGGGTAGATTAGCATTCTGTGTTGTCTTCAGCCTAGCCTTAGAGAAATCAGGAATAATATCAACCAGGACATGTTTTTGATGCATGTGCTTGTCCATCTTCCCTTCTCTGCAATTAGCGTTAACAGTCTACCAACATTTAAAAACACTGGTCCTTAGTCCAACTCTGTTTCTCTACCCAGGAAATAATTTGTATTACACAATACAGTCTTGCAGTTCTACTTGTGAGGAGAGACTTGAAAGAGAAAAGAGGTTTCTTATGTCAGTGGGTTGCAGATAGCTTGGTGCTGTTGCAGAAGCCACTACAGGAATATTCAGAGGCTGAGGCAGTAGTAGTCTGGATCAGGTTGAAAACTGTAATTGAGTAGTAGTTAAAACCAACTTTTCATGTGTATTCTTTTATTTACATTAAGAAGGTTCTTTTTTCCTTGTCAAATTTAGATTAACAGAAATAATATCCACCCCACTATGACCTGCAATATGCTGTTTCCTCTCCACTGCTTTTTTAAATAAAATTTTGTTGCAGTTTCATTTACAAAGTGTGCTAAAAATAATGAAAGCCAAAGGTATGTAATAAATTTCAGTCAAGCAGTACAGTATATCAGAAGGTAAGAAACAAGACTTCAAACAAATCTTCAGCAGAATATACAGGAAATGTTATCGAAAGAGGATTCTAATTTGAGAAGTCACTGTAGAAAGTTTCACTCTCCCACACAACCTAGTATTTCAAAGCAAGCAAACAATAAAAGACTTCCTGTTGATTACATCTCTTGACCCCACAGAGCCAATGCATCCAAGATGTTTGTAGAGCTAAATGTTTTTTGGCAGTATTTAACAATGAGTCTTTGATGAAGTTTTGCAAATTTTAGGACTTCCACGAAGGAAGCTATATATACAAACCTATAATTATGAATTTATCGTCAGATATGCTGTAAATCACAGATCTTCCATGGTAGAAGCCCTAGCAATGTGTTTAACCTCAGTTGTTATGCATTCTACATATAGTCTACATATAGACATATAGTCTTATTATGATAACTTGAGGTAAATCACTTATGTAAAATTAAAAAGAAAAAGTATTTAGAAGTACTCTAGAATGAAATTTCTGTTCTCTAATTCTGTCATTTCTAAGAGCTTAACTGATGAGGAACAGTTTGGAGAAGTTTGTTAATGTTGTATTTGTCTCTCTTTATTGTAAACAGTATTAGTGACACTGATCCAGGATAGTTATGATTAGAATTATTTGTGGCCACAATGGAATATAGCTATAGAAGAGTTTGAGAGAGGAAAAGGCATTTGTGAAATGATTGTATGATTCCTGTTGAAACAGCGGAATGATACATAGGTTTCCCTTGTCTCTGCAATGCTTATTCTATGATATTGAAGAAAAATATTGAGATACTCCTTCATGAATGCAGAGTTACATGTATTCTTCAGAGTGAAATAAATACAACCTCACTCACTTCTTATTCCCAGTGAAAAACTTTGGTTGTTAGGGATTTGTTTTCCTGACTGAAGCTATTGTGAATCTTACCATGTACTCAGCACCTGCACAGAGGGCAGGAATGATAATTGGAGATAAATATTTTCTTTGCTTCCATCATCAAGTGTACTACAGTATTTGTAGTACTCTGCCACTTAACATATTTTCTATTTTACAGTAATTCTAGCTGGTTGTTAATAAAACCCAATTTGAATCTTCTTACTGTTTCTTTCATCAATTACTGTAGGATCTTCTTTCAGTAGCTTTATTGATTGTCTAAGCATTCACAAGAGATTTTGTGTGGACTAAGTCTGTATCTCGCAGCTTTCTTGCAGTGACTATCTGATACAGAAAGCATTAAGTATTAAATCAACGCTGTTCTCTCCATGATATCCTCTGGCATCCTCATGTGCAGACTCAGCAGTGCATCTTAGAAATATTAACGTGCTATATGTTCTTTATTAATGGAAATACCTGTTTCTTTTTCTTGGCTTCAGTTCTACCTCTGTATAGCTGTTACAAGGTTAAAAGTAAACTAAACCAAACCCGCATCACTAATGTATGTCATTCTGCAATTGCAAATGTATTTGTGGTTTGCATTCCAGCAACCTTGTAACAGAAATAAACCTTGATAAATCAATTGAATAGCCAGGTGAAATGGACTATAATGAGCATTGATTATATGTTTACATTCTGTTTGTAGTGGTATTTGATGTGTCTCCGTCCTATAAATCTTATTTATGGTCACAGTGCTGAGTTGTGTGATTGAAACAAGAACATTTTGTAGAATGACTTCAGCATGATGTGATTACCTTTCAATAGCTTAAAACTATGGATTTTTTTAACTGAGATAGAGTTGTAGCAGAGTTTGGCAACTCTTAAACATGGTGGAAAGTATATGTCTATAAATACACAGATGAAAACAATCTCACTTCTACAAGTTGAAAATACTCCAAACTTTCCAAACATTTTGCTGAAATGGCAGATTAGCAATTACCTACTAAACTATGTGTAATTTAGAGTGCTTTCTAATTCTATTTTCGAAGTCTCTATTGGCCTAATGCAACTAATATTTTTTCAGAAATGTTAATGGAGAATTTAGTTGCATAGTTAGAGAGTGTCAATGTAGTCTGAGACCATATTGCATTTCCAGCAGAAAAAAGGTCATAGATTTTCATATTTACTGTTTGGCAAATATTAAGTTCTTAGTTTGGCAAATATTAAGAAATTGGAATTGATTTATAATTATGTTCTTAAGTGCATTTTAACAATTCTTCTATTTCTTTTAGATTTTCCAGATTGCATATGTTATTGTGAAAGCAGCTAACTCACCTCGTCCTGGAAACTGGATATTAGAGCGTTCTCTGGATGGTGTAGACTATCAACCATGGCAGTACTATGCTATCACAGACAGTGAATGCCTGACACGCTACAACATTCATCCCCGTCCTGGAACTCCATCCTATATAAAAGATGATGAAGTCATATGCACTTCTTATTATTCCAAAATCCATCCTCTGGAAAATGGAGAGGTAAGATCAGATGGTATTCTGTGTACTGTAACCTGGCAGAAAAAAACCCCTTTGATTAATTGGCAAATATGCCCTCAGCAGACAGAGTATTTTGGTAGAGTTGAAAAATGTGGAGAGAGTCTATTTGCAAATTAAAAACCCCTCATCTTACACGGTACTGTATAAATGCATAAAAGGTTCACTCTATTATTAGAGTTATTATTATTATTATTCTACAAGGGGAACTAAGAGATAAAAGAGTTATTAGGTAGACACTAGTACTTTCAGACACCTTTTAAGTGCTTGAAATATGTTGCCATATCACTTGTGAACAAAGATGAGAATACTGGGAAAAATCACAGATCCAGTGAAGTCATTAAAACACTTTTCTTTTGGATCCGTTTTCAGTCCCGGTGTGCAAGCCAGGATGTCAAATGGTAATGATTTTAGTCAGAGTTTAATTTAATGCCTTTAAGAGCTTGTACCTGACACTCTGCCCCTGTTTATGCCTATTCCTTCTTCTCCTGTCAGAGGCCTCTACTATTTTATCGTAAGTCCAGGCGCATGAATCATGGACCGGTCATTTGTTTTAACTGAGGGTATGGAAAAATATGGTGGACATGAGGATGAGGATCTGTGGTTGAAAGAGCAAGGAAAATATAACAACAGTAGCTGAAAATGCAGTATTTTCAGTCACTTAAAATGACAAGAGGGAAAACCAACTGCATATTTTTTTCACAGATTTTTTCCAACACTTGCTTTGCAAATAGCTTGGTAATTCAAGGAAACAATGTGGTTTGAATGTGTACTAGATCTGAAGTATTTATTTATTTATAGATTCTTTGATGTCTAATGGTATTCTGTGAAATTTTAGTCTCAATATTTATCCTTTTGTTAATTTTTTTTGGAAAGAGGTACAAAATTACTTTATTTTGTTCCCTAAATGCAAAGCAGCATTCATATGCAAACTTGTTAATACAGTTCTTTTTGAGTCTTGGTCATAGATGTGTGTAGTTTGTTTATGTTCACAGAAAATTGCCAATGCCAGTTGCAAAAATTGAAAAATACAGCTTTCAATGAAAATATCCTGCTGACACACTTTAAAAAGATATAAACTTGGATTATCAGAAGTTATCAGATAGGAAATAATTTGCATATCTAGGAAAAATCATTGCAAATATTTTGTATTTGTATTTGTATAATTTGAATGGGTATTTTCTCTTGTAAAATCTAGCTGGAGCAGATGAAGTGATATTAAAAGAAATAGTGCATGCACATGTTCTGTGTTTTCAAACTGGTTTCAACTGGGTGCTTTTTGAGGAGTGAACAGAACAAGAGTTAGCAGTTTATCACTTGCAAAGAAATTTTTTACAGTTTCTTTGGGAGAACGTGTCTGCACTGAAAATATAATGCAAAAGTAATTATGCTAATAATTAATTTAATTTACATTGTTCCAATTCTTTGATTATCCAATTCTCTCACAGATAGATATTGATTCCAGTAGTCAGCTGTGCTCCTGGTTAAACCAGTTCTTCTTTGTTCTTCTTATGCCTTCTTAGTCTAACTTGACTGAGTTAAACAGCAAAGAACTTTATTCAGCGCACTAGTGTATATCCGTGACTGAAACACTGGCTTAAAGCCTGTTGAATTGAATGGAATTTAATTCTGATCTTAAGTGTGCAATTAATAACTTTTAACTTGGCGTGATGTGCTGTAATTGATGCTCTGTCCTGAACCTAGTAAATCACCAGCATCTGATACATAGTTTCTTTAAACTGGTAGAAGACTTTGCAGGGAAAAACATATCTGTTCCATACCACTTGGCAAAGGGGAGTTGTTAAATACAGGCATACTCTACAAAAGGCATGTCATTTAAGCCACTCTACGTTAATCTTACCTCACTCAGGTAGTTATTAATCTGAACTGTGGCCCTAATAAAGAGAAAGAACAGCTTGAAATGAAAAACCTTAAGCTTTACCTTTATAGAGACTGCAAGAGTACCATTCCACATGAACTAATCCATTTACATTTTTAACAGTACTCTTTTCATGAGTAAAACTCTAGTTTCATCTGTCTGAGCAGCTAAAGGCTGCAGTAAGAAGTATGTAGCGCTTACACAGAATTAACCTAGGTTAATTCTTTTTTGTATTTTGTCAAGCACATGACATGAAAAATGACCAAGTTTCTACCAATATTAGATTTACTTACAATTGTGTTGTAGGTGGTATTTGGCTCCTGGTTTTTCAGTTGAACTACATCTGCATATAATTTATTTTTGTTGCAGGACAGCAATTTTTTTCTATAAATCTATATTACAGTAATTTTGTAAGACTGACACAGTTATGAAATGTACATTAAGTCCCTTTGCTTCAAAACCCATGAGTTATTCAGGCACACCATTCTGGTGTACACCCAGAAAACCTGATGAAGTGCAGAAGGAACATAGGTCAACAAGCCAGTGCCAATGCCAAATGTACATCTGCAGTACCGTCTGAGGTTAAAACTTGTCATCTTAAAAAAATCAGAATATGTTCTTCTTATGTATACTTTCAATGAACATTTTAGTCAGTGACTTGATTCATTAGCATATTCCTAGAAATGTTCATTCTGAGCCAAATACTTTTGTAATTTAGTACTGTTCCTATTTGCAGCAGTAATACTATCTTGGTCAATCACAAAATTAGAACCAACAACAACTAGAACAAAAGCAACAACACAAACAAAAACTCTATGTGATATATCTTCAAATCAATGTAACTAGCACAAGTTTGCTCGATCACATGTGAACAAACAATCCGTAGACCAAGAAGTATTTGCAAAAAATAATTGTCTTGAATATTTTCATGAATTAATGGAAAAATTGTATGGTGATAGCTTCTGAATAAACAAAAGTGAGAAACTCTCAAATAAAGAAATTTCTCTAAAGGTGTAGACTTGAATGCAGAAAGATTGCTAGCATTCTGGTTTCCATACTGTCTAAGATCAGTGATAGCTGGAAAAATAGGGTGTCTCTATATCACATTGGCAAAGGTAGACTTTTAGCACAGATGTTTCTGATATGCAATCACAGAATCATGGAATGGGTATGAATGGAAGGCACCACAGTGTCTCATCTGGTCCAATCTCCCTGCTCAGGCAGGGTCATCCCAGAGCATATGGCTCAGGATTTTACTCAGGCGGATTTTTAATATCTCCAGTGAAGTAGACTCCACAACCTCTCTGGGCAATCTGTTCCAGTGCACAGTCGCCTACACAGTGAAGAAGTTCTTCCTCATGTTCAGGTGAAACTTCCTGTGCATAAGTGTCTGCCCATTGCCTCTTGTCCTGTTGCTTGGCATCACTGAGAAGAGCCTGGCTCTATCCTCTTAACACCTTCCCTTCAGATACTTATAGACATTGATGAGATCTCCTCTCAGTTGTCTTTTCTCAAGGCTGAACAGGCCCAGCTCCCTCAGCTTATCCTCATAAGAGAGATGCTCCAATCCCCAAATAAATGTAAATGGTAAAGTTTCCCAAAACAGTACTTCCAAATAAAAAAAGAAAGTTTCTCTGTCTCAGTGTCTCAAGAAAAATAGGGGAAAGAGATTAGTTATCATTATGAGTTACCCATTAACTTTTACTGAATTGATGTTTCTTGCTTTGACGGTAATTTCTTTTTTACACTAACTGAAAAAGACTCATTCACATAAGGGTTAACAAGTGGTGAGACGAGTCTGGTATTTTCAGGTAAAGAAGAATGCTCATTTTGTTCTCATCTTTGCTTAAACATTATATCAGAATGGCGTATATTTTTTTCTTTATTTCCTCAGATGATCATTAGTTCAAGAAGTGAAAATCAGTGGGTTACCATAGTGATTTTTGCTTCATTTCCCTGACACAGGATCCTCTGATGTTTATATCTAGTTTGTACTTTTTTATTGAAACCTTTCTTCTTCTGTTAGATCCCGTTTGTGTCACAGCTTCTTTACCTTGATGACTAGGATGTAAGGCTCTGGACATTAGCCTCGAATATTGTGATTTTATTTTCTGTGAGATGCTGAAAGATTTCTTTTAGTGAATGATTGTTTGAAGTAGCATATATAGTATTTTTATTTTGATACATGGGAGTCTTCTCGCTTGCAGTCGTGTCAAAGCTGGACCCTCTGAAAACTTCAGATGTGATCATTATAACATGTTAGGAAAATGTATATCTTTTCATAGAAAATGACACATTTTACCTGGCCTATAGTTTCATAGGAAATAAAATTGGAAGTTACACTTGGAAAAAGCATTCTTAAAACATACATAGAGTTAGAATACTTTGTATAGTCTAGGAAAAAATAAATATTAAGGTAAAAAATAATTGTTTTGTTATTTTTCAATATAAAATAATTCTCTGTGCAAGCAGATGTTGAAAGTCAAATCCAATGATTTAAGCGGATGAAAAGCTTAATTAATCTGATAGGAAAGCCCTTCCTTTTATTAAGAAGTCAAAAAGAACCTCCCCCCATATTCTGGGAAACATTGAGTTTCTCTAAAATGAGGCTTTCTGAAAGTATGAAAAAGAAGAGGAAGGCTGTGAATTTAATTCCCACCTTTTAAAATCTTAATTGGAATACCCAATTGACTCTCTGTTCTGTCATCACATAGAGGTGTTCTGTCAAACTTGGTTTTGAAAAATTATAATCATTGCTGTGGTGCGGAAGGTGTGTAAACTTTCAAAGAAAAGAAAACATTTGCTCATTGTGGGCAGAATCTGTCTTCGGAATATGCTTCCTCGAAGGATATTTCGATTAGAGTTTTGGATACACAGTAACAATGGAGAGGTGAAATTTCAGAATTAGTAAATATTTTCTTGTACTGAGTAAGAGAAACAATCTCTGATCCTCCTGTGTGAGATGCCTTTTGTATGTTATTTTTAGTTGCTGAGAATGTTCTACCTTGACATTTGAAGACTGAAAAATTAAAGGGTATAAGACCTATATTTGAAGGAAAGCAGTCTGATTCTAGAAACAAGAATGACACCTAGTTGCAGTATACCAGCTGGATCAAATTTCCAAAAAGTTTGTCTAAACACTTCATATCAAACACAGCCCTTAGCTTTGCTTGATTCTTTTCAGCAAGGAGCATTTGTGAAGCAATCAGTGTGACCATCAGATAGTTGATAAAATGGTACTGATAATGACTATCTGTCTGTTATTAAGGAGGTAATATAGTTGTACATCTGCTATTTTCAGTTGTAAACAGCATAATATTTCCGTGTTCAAAAGTAAAAATTGGAGACTGAAAGACTTTGGAAAGAGTTGTCTGTGTGAACAATGAAGTTTAAAGTTCTCTGAGTCTCGATGCTAGGCTTTAACAAGAAAATTCCTTCTTCTCTCTGACCATAGCCAACACTTAAGGCTGAAGCGGAGGACTGACAGGGAGGGGAGTTATGGTGGGAATTAAGTAACCTATCTCCTTCCTTTTCTGCAATGAGTTTTCCTATCACTGTTATTATAGTGGAGAGAATGATACTGCAGTGAAGGTGGTGCTTCAGTTCTGCTCTTTCAGGTGCTTAATTTCTTGCCTTTCTTGTAATGGCAGCAATGTAAGTGTGAGGTCAAAAAAAAAATGTTTTCATGGTGGTAAAAGCTAGTCTGTGTAAGCATGTTCATTAGTCGTTCTTCAATCAACTGGAAGTTCAAAGTGTGTGCTAAACATGTAAAGAAGAAAAATAAACAGAAACAACTTCCTTGGTAGTAATGGGTTTTTTTGTTTTGTTCACTTGACATAGCACTTGAATGCTTTTACTGTACCCTTTTTTAAATGCATCTCTGTGCTGCATGTCTCAACTCCCTTGGAACTTCTTGCAACACCCTAGTACTTTGCTGAGCTTACCTCAGGCCAACGATACCATGAACATTGAACTCTATTACTTCCCAGTGTTTGCATGCTAGATTTCTCCTCTTCATACCATAGCTTGTCCTGTTTGGTGTAGTCTCAATGATTCACAGAGAAGGAAGGGAAGAAAAAGAAATTTTCTTAAGAGTCTAAGAGTGTCAGTGCTAAGAGGACAGAGGATCAGAATTTTGGAAGTACTCAAAATTGAAACATTTTCAGTTGCAGACTGAAAATTTTGTGTTGACTTTTTTTTTCTTATTAATAAATGATACGGATGCTACACTGTTTCTAAAAAAAATGCCAAAAAGTTCGTCAATTGCAGTATTGAGGCTGCTTTTATAGTTCCTATTGATACCTTAAGCCCCTAAGGGTTTTTTATTTTTCTAGTACTTGTAAGCCTTGTAAGTTTTATAAGTAGTGGAAGTAGACTCTAAAAACAGCATCCCTTTCCCTCTAGCACCCTTGTTTACACATTCCTTAACCCTCTTACCCCATTCTATGCTCCCTATATCAATCCTACTCCTGAAACCAGTAGAAATGTTTAGTCTTTTGTCAAGGCAAGGCCTAGATTGTTAGCAGAACAGCATATCAGGGCCTAAACCACAGAACACGGTCAAAAACTGGGTTACTATGTACCCTTTGTGCTCTGAGGGAGATGAAGATGGGATGAATGGGGAGTCCCGAAATGCACCCCAGACCCATTTTAAGGGGGTGGACCCGGGGCGGACCAGAGTAAAGGCCACAGGGTGGACACATCTGGGATTGGATAGATGGTATTATAAAATGTAACCTCTCGGGCACAGGGGCGTGTGTCTTGTAACATCTTAGCCTTGGCAAAATAAACCCTTTCTTATCTCACCCCTAATTAACTGCTCTGGAGATTTTTTCAGCACCATAAATCCCACGGCAATACTATTTTTAGATTGACCCTCTCAGCTCCTAATATGCATTCAGCATCTTTTTTTTATTGCAGAATAATTTTCTAGAGTCTGAACTCTTAGTTCCCCTTGAGTAACAGTGATAGGTTTCTTTTCAAATGCATAAGATAGAGAAAAGGCATCACCAGTAAACAGTAATGCATATCTGTCTCCATACCCTCAGCTGCAATCACTCTAGGCATTTCTCATGACTATGCTAAATTTCCATGTATTTGACTTGCATCTGTACACCTCCTTAGAGGGCATATGTTGTCTCATACAAGTATTTTATTGCTATATTATCATTGTAAAAAAATTCATGATACAAAAAATAAGGTAACAATCTATTGTTAATGGTTGAAACTGTTCAGAAATTTATGCGGGTTCTACTTCCAGCGTCACAAAGACATTAGACTAAGACTAATGAATGCAGTCTGAGTCAGGAATTCCAGAATAGGGATTTGTGAACAGTTTTTTTCAGCTTGATGTCTGAACAGGGAGAATAGCAATAATTTTAAATAATTTAGGTTTGGGTTTTTTTTTCAAAAAGTGGAAGGGAAATTTTTATTTTGATTGACATGGGTTGTTCCAGGTATGCAAAATGAAAACATTTTATTTGGTCATTTAATTCTTTTTTTCCATGCAAAGACGATGAAAACAAATTTCTCAAAACTGTGAATAGAGGCCATTTGACAGTCATTTGCCTGGAAAGCAAAAGAAAACTTCAGCAGGTAGATATCAGATGCAATCCTTGCATCCAAGATATCCTGCTTCCCAGGTTTTTAGCACTACTTCCCAGTTTTTAGCACACTTTGAGTCAGACTGTCTATACAGGTGGCATAGCTTCATTTTCTAAGAAATAATGAATTAGGTTTTCTCTAGACTGAAATACAAGTGTCCCGTCAGCTTAGGATCATTCTCATCTTCTTGCTTTTCTGTCTTACAATGCACAGTTAGTATTTTGTAGTGATTAGTAATAGGGACAGCCAACAGGATACATAGATAAATGGTTCTTAATATTAAAGATCTTTTCACTGAAGTCAGTAATAACCTTTGGATCAAGTCGTCTGTGAAGGCTATTAATCTCATTTTATTCAGATTTTCATCAATACAGAGGTTAAACAGTCCCTGTTTAACACTCTTGGATTACTCAAACTTTGTTTTCCCTGTTGGTCTTGGTTTATGTTTTCTTTCTGTCCCCTCCCACCCCCCTCTTCTGGCTACAGCAGCTTCAGGAATATTTATACTCAAGCCATGGGTTTGGATATCATCTTTTTGTGTATGATTGCTCTCGATGAAATGACTTGTGATAACTTCTACTTTTGAATGTTCTTTTTTGAGTGTTTTGAAAGGAAAGTAGCCTAGAAGGTTACTTGTGTCTACCAAGAAGGGATAAAATACTGATTTTCTTCAAGAATTTTGGCACATAAGCTTTCAGCTGCTTCAAAATTTCCACTTAGAATAACCATGAAAGAAACAGTTTACAAAAAGATATAAAACAGATTAGAGATTTGGACAAAGATCCAGGTCAAGTTCATTTGGCTGCTTTTTTTGGTTTTTTTCTTTTTTTTTTGTCCTAGTAAAACTGAACTTGAGTGTCTAATATGAGAAAAAAAAGGCCTTTAACAAATAACTGCCAAATAAATGGATACATTTTACATACTCTGTGTCCACAATGATATATTGCCTCACTAGCACAGTATTAATATTTCCTGTTTTTCTAATCGGCATTCAAAGATATGTAAAAGTTAAAAACAAAGTAAGCATTTCATGTATGTGCTCAGTATCATGGGAAAGTATTGAAAACATAGAATTTAATGTAGGATAGTTTTAAATTATTTTATTATGCATGATGAGAATTGACTTTGCAATAGTTTATTCAAATCTTGTACAACTGATCTTACAAGTCAGTAATTTAAGAATTGCATTATAGCAATATTCACTGTTAATTTTTGCCTGAGAAAAGGGAAACTTACAGTAATATTTTCAAGTTGATAGTTATACCGAATCTGAGGTTTTGCTATTTAATATTATAGAAATATTATAGAAAAAATAGTGGATATAAAATGTATAATGTACTTCTAAATTATGCTGCAAAGAGGAAACAACTGTGGAAAACTACATGTAAGTACTATTGCAGTTTCCCATTATTGTAAAAACAAGAAATGGGATATTTACTGACAAATCTATGTGGGCCAAGTTGCAATGAAAGTTTGTTTTGTGCAGTTAGACAGTCCACTTTTCTATCTTGGCATGTCTTCTGTTCTTGAGCAAACTTATGTCATAATTTCTACTGTTTCTGAAAAAAAAGCAAAATTGATTCATCATATGAATCATAATATTTAAAAATAAAGTTGCAATATGCAAAAAACATACTATACAGTGCAGTCTATCAGTTTGAAGTTGAAGAGTCAAATTCACTATTTTCCTTTTTTCTTTAGCATTCATCATTTATTGCTCACAATGCTTACTGAAAAAAAGATATGTGCACATCTTTATATCTTTGTATCTTTTCCAAATCATAAAGGTTGGATTCATACCTGTAAATGTAGTTTGTAACTCAACATACTGTTTTAGTTGCAAAGGGAAATGTTACACTGAAGTCTTGGTATTTGCTTGAAATGACACAAATTTGTTTTGTTGGGTCTGGTAGCAGATTTTTGGTCAGATTTCATAGCTGTAGATTTTATTCTGACAGCAAAACGAGAGCAGTGGGTGCTTGCTAACTTGGTGAGGTTTTTTTCTCTTCTGTTTGATTAAGGGAACTGAAGATCCCCTGTAGGTTTTTGTTTTGGGGAACTGATACTTGAAGACCTTTCTTTTCTTTTTTTTTCTTTTCTTTTTTTTTTTCCCTTTGAGTAGTTGTTAAACAGTCATGGAAAATTACCGGGAGAAAGAATAGCTGAACTGTAAAACAAATAAATATTTTTTTAAAGGTGGAATTTGTTAAAATCCAGTTGGACTACATGGAGAAGTAATTTCAATCACTAAAATCTCATGGAAGCAGGGACATATAAATAGGTCAGCTTGAGGCCAAATGTAGGTATGCTTTCATGTCAGTGCAAAGGAATTGTATATTAAAGGAAATCAAAACCAAACAGCATTATTTACCTGGAAATTTCAGTTTAAATGGGATTTATATGGAATTTTCAGTTTAAGTGTCATGGAAGTTCAATAGAAGGAAAGTTAGTCAATGAGGCGCTGTAATACCAGTGAAAACATTATTTGATTTAGGTCTAATGTCTAGAATACATAAATGAAGAAACATAGAGGCAGGTTGGATATGTTGACAGATTGCTTTTTCAAGCACATCAGAATAATAAAGCTGGTAGACAACTGAGACATAGTAGGAGTGCCAAGGACAGTAGGTCCACAGCAGGTTAATTCTGTGGATTGAGCTTCTTATGGAGGGACATAAAGAAGTAGCTACAGTAGAGCTTTTCTTTGTTTTAGAAGTTGGAGAAATAATAGTTTTAAAAGAACAGTTTAGAGGCCTTGGCAGACTTGTTCCTCTGCTTTCATTGCTGTCATGTGGTAGGGAATATCCCTGTGATCAGTTGGGGTCAGCTGTCCCAGCTGTGCCCCCTCCTAACCCCTTCTGCACCCCCAGCTTCCTCGCTGAGGGAGGCAGGGTGAGAAGCAAAAACGGCCTTGATGCTGTGCAAGCGATGCTCAGCAGTAGCTGGCATATCTCTGGAATATTATCGATGCTGTTTTCATCACAGATCCAAAGCATAGCCCCACACAAGACACTGTGAAGAAAATTAACTCTGTCCCAGCCAAAACAGCACACTAGTTGACTATATAAATCATATTATTTTATATCAGGTATCACAGATGAAATCTGAAAAATCCAAATGATTGAGAGTTTGACAAAACCCTGCCAAGTTTACTTTTTGTAGTCAAAGTAAGCAGTACTGTTTTTGTGATTTTGCAACAATTAATCACGATAGGAACAAAGAATAAAAAGTTGTTTTCATGCGCATAATTCTTTAATCTCCTGTCTTTTACAGAAGATTTATGATGCTATTCCTGGCCTGGGAATTCTGTGCCACTTAGAAATGGATTTTTTCCCCCTGACTTTTCTTACAGTAGCCTTTGTAAAATATCTCAAAGTCTGAACAGGTCAGGTTCAGAGTTAGAGACGTATCAAAGTTTCTTGTATTCTACAGCTGAATGTCCTATTTAATCTTTCGTTTTAAAATATTATAAATGGTTTTAAAGGCACTGAATGCTCACCATTCAGAGGAATCCCATCTGGTTTTCAAAAGCATTCATCAGTTCATGTTCAAAATTATATGATATGACATGGGTTTTGCTAGAAATTAGACACCAACACTGTACAGTAATTGTAATGGACTTTTCCACACATAGGTTTGCACTTCAAAAAAACCCAAAAAGTTTTGTTAACATTTTTCCAGCCCAAAACTCTTCAGAGTTGTGGTTACAAACAAGAATGTTGCAGCAATGTAAAACATATTACCACAGTTTATTTAATGATAACATTCAGGAGCAGATGTACTTGTTTACTGTTTGAATAGCTTAAATCCACACATTCTCCCTCTTTTACATCAGCAGTTGTGTTTGGCAGCCCTTTGCAACTGCTTACAGCTGTTAAAAGTTCCTGTGGATTTTCTTTCTACTGGTCACAATTCTGTACTGGCAGTAATTTGTCCATAATTCCACAGTGTACTCCACAGTGCATCTTATTCAGGAAAAAAATGTAGCAGGAAGTGCCATGAGTTTTTAGGATAATCATATAATGAATAAAGGAAGTCATAACATCTTGGTAGGAAAGGGAGGGTGAGTGTTGTTTATGTTTTTTTTTAATATTGTTTGATTTGGCATACTTAGAAATCTTTTAATTAAATCTGGGGATCAGAATGCTTTTTATTATAATCCACAGGAAAACATAACTTTCCTGTTTTAGTTATTTATTTGAAATTACTTGTCTCATTCATGATCACTGTCCAAAAAGAAGCTTAGAACTTTAAAAAGTAGTAGAGAAAAAAGTATTCTTTTAAGATAATGTGTCATCTCATTTCAGGGCTTTCTTAAAAATTAGCATAATTTGAATTTTAATGTTGTGCTTTTCGAGTACCTTTGAAGAACATATTTGACGGACCACTGTATTTCATCCTGTAAGCCGAGAGATGGTCGTGTTTAACTCAGTAATGCCACTGTATTTCACCTGTGCTTGATCAGAACTCAGAATAACATAATTCTCAGAATTGCTTTGCAGCTGGAGTTGCCATTGGCATCAGCCGTTGAGTTCCTGTGGCAGCAGCTGTTTCACACTGACAAAATGTAAAACAGAATGACAGTGGTAGTACAGATTTTCAGATATCAGAGGTCAGAGCGTTGTTGCGTATGATGAAATTTAAGCCAGTTATCATTTAGTGATTTAAAATCATAAGTCGCCTGCAGTACTATGTACTAGAACCTAGAGCACATTGCCAATCTACTTGGTTGTAGATAACTCTTACAAATACTGTTTCAGTGTGCTTCATCTGTGAGAATGTTCCTGTAAGAGCCAAGCCTTTAACTTTTTCTCCAACTATCTTGTTAGTTATTACTAAACACAAAAAAATTTTTTTTGCTGTATTAAGAGGAGGTGTCTCACTTGTAAGTACACTTTGAAGAGCCAGTAGAGCACAAACCATCATTGTTGTGTTAAAGTACAGTATTCCAGGCCACACGTCTTGGCTGTGGTATGCATAAGTGTTGCTGAAACTACAGCATGCTGCAATGTTTCCATTTATTTAAGACAGTTACAAAAAGAAAATAAAATCTTTAAATTACAAGTATACTTTCAAGGTAATCAAATTCCTGATTATTCTGTGATTTATTAACTATTGCTGTTTAAAATATGCAAGATGATGTCTTTGACAAATTGTTTCTTGTCCAAAACTGACAAGTATGAGAATTACAGGAGCCACAAAAAAGCAGTGGCTTGAATAGGGAAATTAAGTTTCAGGTAAAATTGGAAAGAGGAAAATGACAAAAGCGAGTTAATCAAAACTGAAGAGGTGAAGCCTTATTTAGCTTAAGCTGTAGGGTATAGTTGTCAATGACACAATAGTATTTGCTAAACAGTTCGTTAAACTGACATTTGCGTGTATTCTTAGGGGGAATGAATTAGTTGAGATAAAATTTGACATACATAGCCCTTGACATTTTAATGCAAGTTTAAGCACTGCATTTCAAGCAGCTCTTGTACTCATTAGCAAGGCACAGAAGGGAGTTGTGCTTTCACTTACTAAACCATTAATTTATTAAGATAGTGAGATATTTATTAGAAATACAACAAACCTTGCCAAATATACAATTTCTAATACAATTATTATAAATATGTATTTATGATGAAAAATTGGATGCTGAGTTCTGACATATGTTTCCCTCTACTATTCTAGTTCTGAAATCAGCTCTAATGATAGATTAGGTCTTACAGTAAGAAAACTCACAGAAATTTTGTCTTTAGGGATTAAATATAAGATACCAAGAGATTAATTAATCAGCAGTTATTTACATCTACTCCAAATGAGCTATTTGCAACAGATAATTAAAACTGGTATTGGGTAGAAGAATTTTGAGAGCTACTGAATCACCTGTTGAAAAATTTATGTTCAGTATTGTCCATCTTCATATTGATGTGCTTGTATAACTTGAGAATTTAAATCAGGGAGTACCTTTCTCATTAAATTATTTTAATGCTGACATATCTGTCTTCTCCACTGCTGATTATCAAGTTGCAAGTCTTTTTGCTCAGCACAAAAACTTTTCTCTCCTGTATGCTGCTGTCTGAGATTAGATTTTAGTGAGAAATTGACCTTTTTTGACAATATTTTAGGGTCAGACCACTGCCTTACACAGAGCATCAGACTTGAAGCCCACAGTCTTGATACAATTGTCCTAGTTAGAACAGCTGGGACCAGTTCATCACTGTATGGGTGTAACCCAAAACTGTGTATTCTATAGCCTCCCATGCCATTTCCCAGAAACTGTTATCAATAGACTATTTACACCATCTGCCCAGAGCAGCCTGACTCCTCAGGCTATAAGCTGAGTGTTAAGAGGCCTGCGAGATAAGAGGGTGCTCCTCACACCCATTGTGGAACTCCCTGCTCTGAGGGAGGTACTGGGCATTCCTGCCTGAACTGGACGATATATAATTTTGAGGTCTTGGGACTTTTTTAACCACTCATGGGATCCAGAGGAAGACTGCAGACCACCACTGTCAACCAGACTGCAACCACCACTGTCGACCAGACTGCAACCACCACTGTCGACCAGACTGCAATCACCACTCTTGACCAGACTACAACAGCACTCTCACCAACAGGTTTTCCCCTCTTCTTTTACTTT
This sequence comes from Corapipo altera, assembly GCF_003945725.1. Classification (NCBI taxonomy): domain Eukaryota; kingdom Metazoa; phylum Chordata; class Aves; order Passeriformes; family Pipridae; genus Corapipo; species Corapipo altera. Next base: position 17,816,060 of record NW_020884874.1, read on the forward strand.
GGACTCAGGGGGCCCAATGAACACCACTCTGTTCATGCCCCAGGGTACTGGGTTATACATTTGGGTTTTGTGGGTTAAAACCAATTATTTGTCTGTATAATCATACTTATTGTATTATTTTATTAAACTGTTATTCTGATTTATAATCTCTCTTTTGAGTTGGGTTCATTTCCCCTACTGGTTTACTTTTAAACCAGCACAAAGATGTACTAAATAAACTACTGAGTACCTCAACAAAGTGAGTTCTTTACCACTACTAGCCAAAAAATATTGTAGAGTGATGTTCCCACTCCATCCTTTTAACAGATTACAAGAAGTAACCTTTTCTTTTTATGAAGAAAGTTACAGATTATCACCAGTGAAAAGCATTGGAGATGTTGTTTTCTTGAAAAGAAAGTGAGTATAAAAACTCCATGCCACATAGCCAAACAGCTGGGTTTTTTATATCCTACAAACAGGTTGAGATTGACTGCACTCAAATATCTTGACAAAGTAACTTCAAACACCAAAGCTCTAAGCAGAAAAATGCACCACATGGGTATTATAAATTTGTATGAGAACATGGTGCATACTTAAAATTCTTAGAAACTTTGTAAAGTGTTAAAGTAACTCAGCAGATGATAATATACATTCATGCAGAGTGGTACCATTTTTACTGTTGCATTAAGTAAAACAACAGAGGCATCTAGCATGATCCATGTTTTCATATCAGTTCATGCTAGAAACATGCAGAGAAAGAGGGCTGGAAAGAGTGGTTTTATGCTCAACAATGGTGGTGAGGCACAATCTGGGCACAGTACTCAGCACTGGCTGATGCGGCTGCAGAACCCTCAACTCAGGCTGAGATCCAGAGACAGGATGCAGATTTTAGCCTCTGAGACTGCAAAAACTGCCTGGGACCTTGCTGAGGTTGAGGGAGAAAGAGATTGTGTCCTTGCCTGCAGAATGTTTGATGTGGCTGGGGATTTGTGTATTACCAAGAAAAGGACTGCAGGGCCATGTCAGCAGTCTGTGCAGCATCAGAGGTGATAAGAAAGAGATTAACTGATTTTTCTCTGTGACTCTGCAGCCTGAAGCCATAACTGTATGAAAATAGAGGCAGGCAGTGCCTGTTGGTTCAGAAATGGGAACTCCCATGATGGTGTAGACTGCAAATCAGTGACTTCTGACACCGTGACTGGTACTTCTTCTTTGCCTGCAGATTGGCAGCCAGATGATAGTTCAGTGCCTGGTAGCAGGCAATGGGCTGGGAGCTCTGTTCAATGACACGTGAGCCAGCTTTGCCTATGTCACCCAGAAGCATCAGGAGGAAACTGGGTGACACCAAGTGGAATATAAGCCAGTATTGTGCCCTTGCAAGTAAAGAAAGCCAGGAGTATCCTGGGCTGCATTACTTAGACAGTCACCAGCAGGTTGAGGGAGGTGATGAGAGCACACCTGAAGCACTGAGTCCAGTTCTAGGCTCCTCAGTACAAGAAAGACATGGACATCTTGAAGCAAGTCCAGGAAACATCCAGGAATATGATTAAGAACTTGCAATGTGCATCCTGTAAGGAGAGGGTGAGAGGGCTGGAGTTGCTTAGCCTTGAGAAGTCTCTGGGAGATTTTATCAATATGTTAAAAATATGTGGTGGGGTGCAGGGTGATACTTTTCTCTGTTCTGAGAACCCTTGTTCACTAGTATATGAGACTTATCTAATTCCAAAAATGGCAGAAAATTTCTTAGGCGGCATCTGTCACTTCTCAGTAACAGAAACTCAATGAAATGTGTTGTGAAATTCTAGTCATATGGCTGGATGGTCTGATGGTCATCTGGTTGGAGCATGTTGCAAGCCCTTTCGGATGATGTTGTTGCAGAAGCTAGGATTGGAAGCATCCAAGTAATGCCCAGTGCCCCTACCCAGAGCTGAGAAAGGTTACCTTGTAATTAAAACCAATTTAAAGGGTTTTCCATTAAAAGGGTGCTGGAAAAAGGTGGCACTGTAGACGTGGCAGACACAAGAAGCTTTTTAAGAATGAGTGGCTTGTGGAGGAGAGGCACTATAGATTTAATAATAATATAAAATAATATAAGAAATCCAGCAGAAATAAAATCATATATGAGATCTCTGTGAACTAAAATTCAACACCTAAACTGGGTCAGCACAGCTTTAATGTTATATCAGCAACTGCCCAAAGTTTGGAACTGAGTGGGTCTGGATGAAGGAAGGCTAAGAATGTAGTGTCAGCCTTCTGTAACCCTTTGGCAGACTCTGTAGGAGTCAAAGGGAATGTAGTGCAAAAGAGTATTTCTTAAAAAGCTGAATGTTCTTGGTGCAGGTGGTAAAGGAACCCATGATGTAGTCTAAAACATTGCACAGATCCTAGTCCAAGTTATGAACTGCTGAATAATTGTTATGTAAAAATAACCAGAAAATACTAAAAATGCAACATCCCAGGGGAATGAAATCTGCCAAAGTGCAACTTCAAAACAGAAAAGATGGTGAAACATCTAAAAAAAATCAGGCAGCCAAGAGTTTAAAAATAAAACAGCACACACATGCATGCTACGTTTTAGACTGGTTCCAAAAATCATAATACATGTTTAAAGAATAAACTAAGGAAAGGTAATAGATATGAAAAGTGAACTGGCATAATTTATGAATGGACATCATGTCTTTTCCTGCAAATGAGGAAAATAGGTAGGAAAATAAGCTCCAGCAAGTGAAATGTTAAACCACAATAAAAATGTGAAAAAGATTCTGAGTGACTGAGTTGAAATAAACCTTTTTTCAAACACATCAGATTCAGGAAGTCTGGTAGAGAATTGATGGGCTTGAGAGATGATCAAAGAGTGTTCAAGAAAGATAAGGTCATGGCTGAAAAACTAAATTAATTATTTGAATCAGTTTTTCTATAGAAACTGTCAGGAGAGTTTCTGCAGTGGAAACGTTATTTACAGGAGAGGAGTTGGAGAAGCAGTTGCAAACTAGGTTGTTAACTGAAGAGGTGCAGAAATAATTGATAAATTGAATAGTGAAAAGGAACTCAAGGCTAACATAGGTGAATTATAACAGTTATTATTTAACTCCTCACTTTCAAATGTTCTCAGTGACTAAGGAGTGTGAAGTGTCAAATGAAACACCACTTTTTTAGTAACATTCCTTAGACATCCCAGGAAACTACAGGTCTGGAAGCCTGATACCTGTTCAAAGCTAATTAGTAGTAAAGAAATGCAATGAAGAATAGAGCTGATAGAAAGATACATTTCTTTGTTCCAATTTAAGAACTAGGAAATATTAAGTGAATTTAGTATGAAGCAGGATTAAAACAAGCAAAAGAAGGATCTCTTTCTCTACAACATGTAAATGAGATGAGAAAATCCTTATTAGGTGATGGGTGTAGATATTAAGGTGAGACTGAGTGAGTTTGTGGAAGTCCTTTGGGGCTTGCCAGCAGTACAGAAACTACCTGTAGCTCAGGAAATCCCCGAGTATTATGTATGCTTGCCTTCATCTTATTGTTAGTGTGTTGGTTTGGATGCTGAGTAAGGCAGGGTACCAAGGTAGGTAGGTCTTTTGGTTCTGACATGGTCCAGAGATTCTAATGTACTTGAGATGTCCTTTGAATACATTTGGTATATGTTCAACATTCTTGCGGGCAATCTATAAAAACAGAAAACTGTAATAGCAGCATTTGTTGGTAATGCGAAATTTAAAATAATTTGTTCTATAGCAGCTTATTATCCTATGAGAAAAATGCTATATGAAAATGAATGTTGCTAAATGTAATGTGTTGCAATGTAATACATGCAAGAAGAAAAAAGAATTATGCATGAATGCTGATGGGCTAGTTTTGGACTAAATTCTCTTCAGAGTAGAGAGCTTGTAGCATTCTCCGCAGTTCTCAGAAAAAAAAAAAGTTGATTTATCGTCATACTGAATTTTAAAAATGAAAAGATGTTGACTGCTCAGAATTTTCTCAAATGAAAAATTAGAATACTGTCAATTAAATAATTATGAGTTCCAGGTTTAAAAGGAAAAAAGCCCCAAATAAACAACAACCCCACCAGAACCAGTTATTTTTGTTGGTTTTTTTAAAAGAAAAAAATTTCCTCCCACTGGGCAAGTATATGTAGTGATGAAAAACATTACAATGGAAGAAGAGAGTAGAGCTATAAGAGAGAGAAGGGCAATTGGTAGACTTCAAATACTGTGACTCAGATTCACTCTGTAGCTCAGGAAGCATTTAAACTGTTTAGTCAGAGGAAGTGATAATATATCAGAGGGATCACTCTCTAAATGCCCTCTTTCTTTTATTCCTTCATAACCATTTTCTTCTGACCTCTGTTGAAGGTTCCTATAGATTCCATTTGGTGGAATAAAATCCCAGACAAATTCCATGTTAAGGAAAGGTTTTCTGTGGTTGAAATCTGCATAGCTTTCATTTAGAATGCAAAATGATGATTGCTTAAGTGTTGGAATTAGTGAATAAAAGTTGTCCATGAAACCTGAAGAAAATTTGACATTGTCCTCTCATGGGGTCTTGGATTATCCAAATTATAACAGTCAATCTCTACTAGATTAGCCTTGCAAAATAGATGTACTGCTGGCAGATAGATCCTTTTAAAAAGGGAGTCTATTCTCAAATGGATGCCTCTTGCTTTATTTTGTTAATTTACATTTTAGTTCTGTAAACCTACTATGCCAAGGTGGTGATTTTTTCCCCCATCAGTGTCTGAAGACTAAATTTGTTCTTTTTAAAAAAGATATAAGTCAAAAGGCATGACTGCTATTTAGCTGTGTCACTTCTTGTCAAGCTGGTTCTGTTATTCATACTTTCAACTCTTCCTTATTCTGCTACATGGATTTTACCTGCATCTTTCTGCCACCACCCCCAAAAAGCTTTATTTTCATCTTTTTGAAGAGGTGGTCAAATTGCCATACTGCTTATCGTCAAGGTGCTGTTGTTGTATCAGAGTGAGCAAGGAGATGTTTTCAGCACTAGTTTAGATACGTTTCTTCTTTAGGTCAAATATCAAAGTTCAGTTTTTAGTATTCTATTGCTTTAAACCCATCTATGTTTGCTAGCTGTAAACAAGAAATCTCTTGGATCTAGTTTAAAGGAAGGAGGCAACGGTGTGAAAAAATACTCAGAAGAAATATGTTTCCTTGCTCGGAGGTACATATGATACAGAGAAGTCTTGAGGCATGTGTTTTTACTAAAATCCTGCTTCTTTTGGAAAGATCTATCAATTTCCACTTGACCTATTGTTACCATCTCCAGGGTTTTTTTAAGCTTGCTCTCTTCACACGTCCTCTCTCTCTTCACCAGGGACTTGAGCAGTTCTCTGGTCATGTGTTTTTGTCCTATTTGTAGCCAGAGGTTTCTCATTCAGGACTTCCTCCTTTCTTCCTCTGGGGTTTTTATCACAATCTTTTGTTTGCACCCTGTCTTTCTCATAGCATTTTATTCTGTTAATTTCCAGCCAACTATCTTCTTTCACTTAATTACTTGTAGTCAGGAGCAAAATTGAGGCAGAGCTCAAAGTGAAATGCGGAGGCGGTAGTGATATCACCTGTTCCTGGAGATAACATGGCAGAAACCTGGAGGTGCTGATTCATACATAGGCAAGATATGATAGCTGCTCCTGGCAGAGTGGCTCCCAGTGATTTTGTGTACCTGGGGATACAGTGGAGCAGGATGCTGGACATGATGAGGTTTAAGGTTTCCCTCTTGATAGAGAAAATCACAGGATTTGTTAGGGTTGGAGGGGACCTCTAGAGATCATTTAGTGCAACCGCTCTGCCAAGGCAGTGTCACCTACAACAGGTTACACAGGAATGCGTCCAGGTGGGTGTTGAATGTCTCCAGAGAGGAAGAATCAACAATCTCCCTGGGCAGCCTGTTCCAGTGCTCTGCCACCCTCAGTATAAAAAAGTTCTTCCTTAATGTTGAGATGAAATTTCTTGTGTTTTAGTTTATGGCCATTACTCCTTGTCATGTCTCTGGGTACCACTGAAAAGAGTCTGGCACCATCCTCTTGCCACCCGCCTTTGAGATAAATGAGTAAGTTGATAGTATCACATAGCCAATGCAAGACAGTAGTAAGTCTTCTATCCAGTACCTCCAAAAACTCCAGGAAAGAAGAGCTATTGCTTTCCTGGGAGCAGGAGATTTACTGTCTCTTTCCTCAGTGTGAGGCAGCCACTGCTGAGTGAGTGCCAGCTGGCATTCAGAGTGCAGCTGTTTGCCTAAAACAGTGATAATATCACCATATTCAATGACAGAAAATGATTGTGTGTCCTGACCTCTCACTCAGAGGACTGAGGTAAGAGGCAACACATGTTAATTGCAAAGAATAAATAATTTTTTATTCGTTCTAATGTTCTGCACATTTGGCTCAGCATCTGAACATTCTTTCAGTGTACCAGCCTGTAATAAAAATGCCCCAATTAAAATTTAACACTTCAGAATACAGGAAAATTAATGGTTTCTTTCCTCCCTCCCCCTAGGTGCTCATTAACAGTGGTTTGCTGTACCTGACTTGCTTCTTCGTGTAGGCCTTTTCCAAGAACAGTTCTGTAGCAGCCCATCTGTTTTATTTAATTGATTCAGAGCTAATGTATGCCATGATCAGCTACAAAGACAGGAGGGGAAGGAGATCTCTTATTTTTGTTGCCTTGCCCTTGATGCTGCAGTTGGGGTCAGAGAGTCTCTTTATGAAGGAGCCACAAAGCCCACTTACCTAGAAGTCTAGACTTTAGGATAGGGCAGGCAGAGAAAGGAGGGGTAACCTTCACAGAAACCACAATGTAGGCAGAGAGAAGTAACATCTTTGGAAAAACAAATGCTAAACAGAGTTCTCAGAAGTGATAAAGATTTTCCTGGGGGACCAGGTGAAAACAGTTGCAAACCAGGAAATTGTTTCACCTTGCTGAGAACAAGATTCAAAGGAGAAGTATTGTGTAAAGAGACAATGGGTAAGGAGAGATGCTAATGAATGCTTATTTTGTCTCATCTAGCTGTTATAGCTTTCAGTATTTCAAGAGTTACCTTATCCTGGCTTTTGAATGCACGTAGTTCAGAAGCCTTTTGATTATGATCCCTCTAAGAGGTGTAAACTGACACCTGTTGAATTCTCAGTCCCATTCCAAGTACACACTCCTTTAACTCAAAATTTCTGAGCCCATTGGTATGATAACTTTAAAATACCTGTTTTCAGACTACAGGAGGAGAAATGAGTTGCTTGCGTCATGGACACTGTTAGAGGGCCTGGGTACACACATGCAGTTTGTGCTACAGTCTTTCTGTAGATAATGACTTTCCTTTGCTCAAAATGTTTTTATTGTAAAGACTCTTCATAGCTGAGGTCTGTGGACAATTCGGCTTTTTAAAGAAAGAAGGTATTTTACATGTACAAATGCATTCGCACAGTGTGTGTAGTGATATTTGTTGTTGTAATTATGACAGCTTTGATGCCATCTAATTCCTTACTGCATTAATAATTTTTCAGATTCACACTTCTCTAATTAACGGAAGGCCTAGTGCTGATGATCCTTCACGGGAATTACTGGAATTCACCTCTGCTCGCTTTATTCGCCTGAGATTCCAGAGGATACGGACGCTAAATGCTGATTTAATGATGTTCGCACACAAAGATCCAACTGAAATTGATCCCATTGTTACGAGGAGGGTAAGTTCTGACAAGATGGTAGAAATGCATGTGTAGTTGTTCTCTTACACTTGTAAATGCTGTACCCGCCTTTGTTTGCCATAGGAAATTTTGGGAGATGATGAATACCTGTTTTTACGTATCAAAATCCTGGTGATGCAGAATTCCCTGTTCACTCAGTTTTTTTATCTTCTCTGGACTGGAAGTAACAGTTTTATCTTTTATGCTTAATACTGTTATTATTAACATAAGCACACAGCTCCTTTGACTGCAAACATTTGGATGCAGGTATTTGGCAAGTGTTTGCTGTTAGTGTTCTCTTGCCTCTTCTGCTGCTCAGTCCTTTGCTGCATTTAACGTTCTTTGAGCACTTCCTTTCAGTAGAATTTCTAATTGTACTATAAGTAGTAGTAGGGTCTGAATGTAGCACTTCTAGCATTATCATATGATTGACGCTAGCAGTAAAAATTTTACATTTTTGCTTTAGCTTAAAAGAATGGGTGCAGCACTCAAACTCACACCATACCCCGGTCTTGTCCACTGTCCCTTGTGTGTATACATATCTGTTCATGTGTATATATATCTATTCTTTCTGTAATCTTTACTTTCTTTCTATGCCTCTTTTCCTGCTGCTTAAATGTTGTGTGTTATTCTAGTTTTCCTCTTGATTTTTCTACCAAACATTCTCAAAAGCTGGTTTGGGGGATATATAACTTGCCACATTTTTTTTGTTTCTGCTCACTTCTTCCTCCTCTTGGTCACCATAGTTTTCTTTTGGAAAGTTTAAGTCACCACTACAGTAAGTCCTGTTGTGAAAGGAGTGTATTGTTATCCTTCGCTTTAGTTAATATCATTTGTCAATGGTGAATAACTGCAAAGAAACTTTTTTTTCTTCTGTTCCGTATTTCTGGGTTTTGTTTCCTCATCTAAATACATAGAGTCATGGCTATTTCTGAAAGTTTGGAATGAGCCATTCTCTTTTATATTACAAACTTAGAAACCCTTCCTGTTCAGTGCAGTTATTGCAACCTCACTAATCCTGGAAACTGTGTGTTTATGTAAAAGTGGACATTTAATAATCTGATTCTAAGTGAATAGAAATGCAAAATTAAATTCACATTTTTAAAGTAATTTTATGCTCATGAAAACTGAGTGCAGGACAATCCACTGATTTCTTAAACCAACAAAGAACGGTAACTTCTGCGTGGCATCTCTCCATGAGGCTGTCCTCAAAGGAACAAGGAGCAACTGAAACTTGCCATCCTTGACGGAAAACAAAGGGTAGCCACAAATTATGTATTTTCTGTGTTTCGTAAGCTTGACTATGAGTGATAAGAGTTCTTATTTTGTTTAATATATTTATTCATGATCTGATAAAGAGGTTGAACACAGTAACAGCAAAATTTGCAAATAGCGTATGTTTGGTTTGTTGTTAGTTGTTAGCATGTTGCAGGACCCTTGCCAAAAATAGATGAAAATGGGCAAGATTCATTGTTCCCAGATGCTGTAATACATGATTATAAATATCTTTCTATCCTTCATTGTGGTTAGGGCTCTTAATCCTCACCAAAGTAAAAAGAGAAATTGTCAAATGGCAGAACAGGTCAAAAGTACTTAAAGCTCAGTAGTGAAGACTATTCCATGATCATTCAAAAGGCCAATTGCGAAAAACAGTTCTTTTCTCCACAGTGCAGTGAATGCCCAAGTTAGACCCAGCTAAGGTGAACAAAGGTATTAGTTTTTGTTCTAGCTTTTCTCTTCTCCCCATCATCATGCCTTTTCATTTTCGTGTTTTCTGAAGGGAATAAATTCTGTAGCATTTGACTTCTCATTATCCAGTGTGCATATAACCTTCTTCTATTCTCGTGTTTTTTGTATGCTGTGTATAAATTGACGTGGCTCTTGTGACTTCAAACAAATGGAACCGTGCCACTTTATACCCTTTCTTTCACTCAGCCTGAGTCTGTTGATCAAGACATGTCTTGGATTACACTGCCTGCTATATTTGTAATAGATCAAAAAAAAAAAATAAAACAGGACCTGACAGTTTTGTCACCAGAAATGAATTCTGCAGTTTGGCACCTGCATTTTACAATCCACTTAGCAATTCAATTTCTGTTTTGTCTTACAGTATTACTATTCTATAAAAGACATCTCTGTTGGAGGCATGTGTATATGTTCAGGCCATGCGAAGGCTTGTCCGCTGGATCCAGTGACCAATGTATGTATTTGTTTTTTAATGTGACTTATTTATAGGGTGCAACATGAAAAAAACCCAAAACCAACTTACAAACCTGATAATGAAATTCCTCAGATTTCTGTGAATTTATGTCTGTTCTTTATCTGGAAGAAAGTCAGAAGCAGTGCCAGGATGAAACAGTGCAAGCAACCAGAATGATAAACATTCTTTCAATGTCAGCAGAGGCTTTCCTGAAATGAAAGAATAGGCTTCAGATAATTCAGTCCATATTGGAAGTTTCCTAGGAAAAACAGAAATCTGGGTTACTCTATGTAGCTGTAGAAATGAGTACTGTCAGTCTTTCTTTTCCTCCTTGATATTAATCAAGGAGTTTCCTAAATGATTGCCAAGTATTTAATTGATACTTGTAAAGAAATGTTGACTCTAGAATGGTGCATTTACTATGCAGGAAATATTAACTGAGTTATCGGTTAAGCTAATCTAGAAAATCATGAGTTGCTTATAATGTCTTCCAACTTGTAACTTTCTTTTTGCACATACACAACATAATAAAAACATAAGCAATATAATTGATATATAGAAATATAACTTGTTACTGATTGTCTAACTGTATGCACTCACTAATACAGAATTTCCTGTCTACTAATATTAAATACCACAGTGTGGGATCTTCTCATACACTATTCACTTCAGTAGGAGCTTTATAGGATTTAACAGAAAATCTTGTTTGTATTTGACATTGAGCCATTATGTAGAAAATCATTAAAAAAAAATCTTACAGTGAATGCATTTACAGATCTAAGCAGTTTCTATGGATCCTTGTAAAATTTTTGCAAACTCCTTGGTTTAATCCTTCTGAGCCTTTTCTGTAGTGATGTGTATAGCAAGTGTCGAACTGTTGTTTCAGATGACCTTAGTGATTGAACTGCAGCATTGTTAGAATTAGGCCACCTGTTAGAATTGGGTTTGCCTCAGAAAATAAGTGCTGCTACTGCAATTAATACATTCTTCAGATAATATGGGTACTAGATAAAATAAAACCTTTCAGAGAAGTGTGGGATCCTGTTTTGCAGGATGTCAAATATGTATTTGTTGTCTGACCAATATGAAAAATAGCATAAATGAAACAACTCAAGCCAGAAGAGATTTGGAGGTTTAGCTTTCCAGGGATACTCTTTAGACTGAGCCATTCCAAAACAGGCTTATAAACATTATGACTGTAGTTGTTATCAGAAAGAATCTTTCCCTTAGCATTGCAGAGAATAAACTTACCGGAATTAACTGCCATGCTTTTCTGAAGCATTCCTTAACTTAGTCTTGTTTTGCAAGATTTATGCTTTGTCCTGTGAGCCATAGAATTTTTCTAGCCTTCTGCTGTGACCTTAAATGGCTTCACAAGGACCATGGAGAATCCCCTTCACTGAATAACTATCAAAAAGCCAATTTTTACTTCTCATTTCTCCAAACCACAGTTTCTTTTACATTTTTCCAAGCTGCTTTTGTGGCTCGGAGAGTTTGGGTGTTCCGTACAGCAATATTTTCATACTGGTACTATGTGGTCTGCTGAGGAACTGAAAAGTGTCTGAAAGGCTGGACTTGTGTTCTAAGGGGAGAGTCTAGAATGGCTCACTTCTTCTGGGGTCAGATCAGTTTTCCTGTAATGTGACACTGTATTTGAAGACTACCAGCACTTCGGCTTATTTACTGTGTTGGGGAACTTTCATTCTCCCATCCTCCTTTCTTTATCCAGTTGAAATTTAGTTCTCCTACATCCTTAGATTCTCCTTAGATAATCTGGCCAACAATCTTCCTTTGTTTTTTGGCTGTTTTGTTAAAATAGAGCTACAGAAGTTAAACACATTTAGTGAATGGAGGATACATAAGTGAATAAAAATGAATAAACAAAGGAATTACAGAGTATAGCCAGTCTCAATGTTTTCATAATTTGAACTGGAACGCAGATTATGTACATGGACAGATTCTTCAAATCATCACATTGTGTAAATATTTGTTTTTCTTTTAAATTAGAAATCCATCTGTCAGTGTGAGCACAACACATGCGGAGAGACGTGTGATCAGTGTTGTCCTGGTTTCCATCAAAAGCCTTGGCATGCTGGCACTTTCCTGCATAAGCATGAATGTGAACGTAAGTTGAAAGCAGTACAGAAGAAAAAGTTTGTTGCAACTGCTAGTGAAAACTGAAATTGGGTCCTAAAATATTTTACAATTAGTTTTGTTTCTAACCACATTTGTTTATGAATAACTTTTGATGTGATGTTATTCGCTTGGTTAGATGGACTCAAAAGACTTAACAGAAAAATTATATGTCGAATTGTGGTTTTATTGAATGTGGAATATTTTATCATAACATAGTGATACTTGGGGAATATTGTATCATTTTTTTTCTTGTTTGGTTTTTATAATTATGATGGGGATTTTTTGATAAAATAACAGGACTGTATGCCGGTAAGTAAAAAGTCTTTTTACAGATTTTTCATTATTTTAAACTTTAACAGCGTAATTTTTGTATAAATGACACTTTTATATGTTATACTGTTCATCCCTGATGAACATTATATTTTTATATGATCAAAATATAATTTGAATGTGTGATTTTTTAACAGAAAATACAAAGTATCTAGTTTTCCAACATGGAATGAAAACATACTTAGAAATGTCACCTTCCCACAGGGTGGGAATTTCATTTTCAGCTTTATTGTAGTAAGGGTAGTTGTAATTGAACTTTAATATCTTACTTCCAGAGGTCATATACTACGTATATTTCCAAACATAATAAAATCTAATGCTCCATTACATATAAGTGTTTATTCATTTGTAGGTTTTCAACTTACCATGAGTGATTAAAAGTAAACAAATAGGAACAGATATGCCCATATTAAAAGTAGCCATTGCTTATTTGTGTCCTGTAAACTTTGGCCACAGAGGTGATTGTTTCAGTTAGGGCTGTGTCTGCGCTGGGAATGCATTCTGGAATGAAATCAGGGTACATTTATTTTCATGTTTAACTTTTGAGAGACACTTCTTATGCCCTGTTCAACCCTTAGTGAATTGTTGTACTGTCACGGTAGAAACAGTTCCCTGGGATCTGATTCAGATGTAAGGAGAATGCCTCCCTACAATGTTGACAAGCTTTGAATTTCTCTGTATGTGGAAATGAATGTTTTAATACCACAGAGGAAGGGAGAGAAAGTGAGCTACCTCATTTTTACAGCAATAGATTATTAGTTTATCTTTTCTGCTTAGGGACCTGAAGTCTAGAGTTCAGATATGAACTTCAAAAGAAGTTTTAAGATTGGGAATCCTTTTGTTCTGACCCAGTTCTTACATGCGTATGTGCGAGTCAAATATTTTTAGGATGTCTTTCAGCTTTCATTTGACTTATTTTAATTTACTCATACCATTCTGCTGCTTTCCTTACAGCTGCTCTTGTATTTGAGTTAGATGACTCTTTCATGAACCATATGTGTGTGCAATCACCAAAACATTCTTGACTATCAATTTAAACAGAAAAAAAAAAATAACCTAAACCAAAACATCATAATTAAACTATGTCTGTCAACTTCCATACTCCCTAAGACAAAATATTGAGGGAAAAAAATAACAACATACAGAATTCTGGGCCATGTTTATGATGGGACCACCTTACTTTTCAGAAATGAAGTACTAAATGAATGTTTGGATGTGCTGCCAGTTACCATGTACAGCACCAATGACAAAATGTTGAACGACTCTTTTTAATACCTTAGTAACAGTGGGGCATCTCCAGTGGGAATGTATTTGCTAACACATTCCCTCTCTTTTAGCATGCAACTGTCATGGGAAGACTGAAGAGTGTTACTATGATCAGGATGTTGCAGACAGAAATCAGAGTTTGAATATCCATGGAGAATACATTGGGGGTGGAGTGTGTGTGAATTGTACAGGATACACTGGTGGCATAAACTGTGAGACCTGCCTCGATGGATACTTCAGACCTAAAGGGGTAAACTCTTGTTCTGTTGTAAAGCTTGGTGTGCAAACCATCACTTCATCAGGGGAAGTTCAATTATTAAAAAGAGATGGCACAGTTTGGACTGCTATTTTATGAAGGTTAACTTCTAATTCTTAAAGTGCAGCAGTTGTTTTTCACAGCTGGAAATGTATAAAGTTAACGGTCAGAGAAATATGGAAGTGAATAGTGTTGGTATGAACAAATGCACTTGAGGTCAGGGCTTCCAGCTAGTATTTAAATTTAATTTAAAGGAGGATGTGATCCTGTAAACAGAACTTTTGCCTCAGTAATGAATTTCAAGTTTTGTTATCAAAGTTCAAAGAAATATTGCTATTTTTGATATTGATGACAGTCTGTAATTTTTATTTTTAAATGTAATGAAGAATTAATAACCACTGAAATTCTATAGTGTCTCATGAATGTCTTTAAATTTCAGTGCAGAGGGAATAGATTTTTGTATTTTGTCATATAAGACTGTATTTTCATCTAAATTGAAGCTATCAGAAGATGAATCTTACGTTGGGTTGTATTGTTAATATAGGTCATTCCTGTGCTTTAGACAGCTACACTATTAGCGTGTGCTTAAATTGCTTATATTTCACCTGTTTAGTTTCAGTTGGGTAAATAATGTCCTTTAGTCTGATTGGTTTTCAATCCTCAAACACAGAAAACATCAGCAAATAGCAGTAATTACATTTCCTCTGATATACGGGGCTTAGCCTTAGAGCTTGAGAAAAGGAGTACTGAGAACCAATTTCTTCAGCAGCAGGGCACTTGCTTGATTTTTTCCTCCGAATCAACTTATCGTCCAGCTAATAGGGATTTGATATGTGAGAGAGTGTGTGTGTGTGTGTGTATAGTGTATCTATAGTATGTGTATGTACCTACTTCATACAGCACTTCTAATTTATATTCCTAGTGTGATATTAGACCAAGGTTTAAGTTTGGCTGAGGTAACATTTTCAAGAACGATTGTCTAATGTTCACTTTTCTTCACTTACTTTTTGTTAAGTTACTGACTAACTTTAGTTAGTTTTTTGAATCATGCTGACCAGAACAACTGAGCTACATTTTAGTTAGTAAATGCTGAAAATCTACTTCATTACATTTATTGATTTTAACCATATACGGATTGGTTACAATCTCTATACCTTTTTTTTTTAAGTTGAAAACCTATCTGTATCTAAGTCTCTTATATGTTTCTGAATGAAAATCCAAAATGTAACTTTAATGGAATCATAGAACATAGAATCATTTATATTGGAAAGGATCATCGAGTCCAACCCTTAACTTAACACTGCCAAGTCTACCACTAAACAATGTCCTTAAATGCCACATCTACACTCTTTTAAATACCTCCGGTGATGGTTACTCTACCACTTTTTTTGGCAGCCCTTTGCAGTGCTTGACAACCCTTTCTGTGAAGCAATTTTTCCTAATATCCAATCTCTGGTGCAATTTGAGACCTTTTCTTTTTGTCATAGACTGCATGGACTTAGTTTATCAGCTATCTCATTTTTGTTAAAGTGTAAGGCACCTACACAGAAGTTGTTCTCTCTTCCTTTTTTTTAAGAAATAAATGAAAGTTTTCAATTATTAAAGGTAGTTTTGTTTTGTAACCTCTTTATTTTTATAGGTGTTGCCAGATAGCCCTGATCCATGCCAGCCATGTTCCTGTGATCCAAATGGGTCTTTAAATGATACCTGTGTCAAGGACGAGAAACATGCATCAGGAGGTAAGATCCCTCAAAAATATTGATGTTAAAGATGAAGTTTGACAATAGTCAAAGAAAAGCTGAATCATGGTTTTGGTATCTTTAACAAAAAAACCCCCATAAAACTGGTTTTTTTAAAGTTTACTCATACAAACAGTAATCCAGCTGCATTGTTTTGATATTTTTTTTTAATTCATTTTTCCAATTTGTTGAGGCTTCTCTCAGATTCGTGGCTTGCAAACTTGGGTATATTTGTAAGATATGCAAAATATTGAAGAATTTTGGCTTTAACAAGCTTTCTTCTTTTACCACAGAGATTAAAACTGGTGCAACAATAATGCTTTAATGTCTTTTCCTATCTAAACATATTTCCATTTGAAATCTAGAAAAAAATCTGTTTGAAAGGTATTTGTGTGCTTTCTCTATTACTAATACAGTATCGCAAGATGTTTACCATAGCCCTGTAAAAGCTGTCTTCACATAGACAATAAACTGCTTCATTGTGCTTTGGAAACAATCATAGAGTCATAGAATCATCTAATCAACCCAGTTGGCAAAGACCTCCAAGATCATCAAATCCAACCCTTGATCCAACACCACTGTGGTTACTAGACCATGGCACTAAGTGCCACATCCAGTTTCATCTTAAAAATGGAAGTCCAGGGTAGAAGTTTTATTGATGGCCCTCTTTGTGTCCCTGAGTATTGAAAACTCTATTATTTCAAAGTCACAATGAATTGAAATATTTTTTGGTTCTTTTGTTGTAAAACGTCTGAAAATACTGTACAAATATAAAAAATCTTGAGGTCAGTTCTTAAGAGGTGTTTGAATTGGGCTAATTACAATCTATTGATGAGATGTAGCAAACCTTTTTTGAAATAGAGATCAATGGAACATAAAAGCAGCATGACAAAGATGCAAATACTGGGCCAAAGGTGTAAAATCTTCTGTAATAACCCTGTACTGATTGCATCAGTTCAATAAAATGATACTGATTTACTGTCACTGGTATTGGTGGTGGGTTGATCTTGACTGGCTGCAGCTGCCCACCCAGCCACTCTCTCACTGTCCTCCTCAGCAGGATAGAGGCAGAACATAAGATGAGGCAGCTCTCTGAGGTAAAGACCAGATTGCTTGCCAATTACCACCATGGGCAAAACAGAGTTTACTTGGGGAAAATTAATTTAACTTATTGTCAATTTAAATAGATTCAGATACTGATAAGCAAAGACAAAAATTAGAAATACACCTCCTCCTCCACTACCACAAGTGGTACAGGGTGATGGGGAGCAGGGGTCATAACAGTGCCTCTATTACACTCCTTTCTCCTCACACTTTTCCCCACCTCCAGTGTGGGTGCTTCTCATGGGCCTATGTCCTTCAGGAAAAGAAATTTGCTCTGTTGTGGGTTGTCCATGAGATGTAGTTCCTTCAAGAAATATCCACCTTTTCCTTCATGAGGTCCTTCATGGGATGCAGTGTGGATGTCTGCTCCAGGCTGTCTGCTCCAGGGGTATATCTGCTCCAGCACCTGGAGTTCCTCCTCCCTCTCCTTCCCCTTCTTCATGCTCTGATCTGTCTGGCTGAGGGGCTCAGCTGTGCACCATTGGAGCTGGCTGTGTGTGGCACAGGGCAGCCCCATCCTTTCCTCACAGAGGCTGCCCTGAAGCACCCTCCCCACTGCCAGTGCCTAGTCTGGATGCTCAGTACAGTATATCACCTAGATTGATATGAGAGACAGTACGAGCAGAAGAGGATGAATCCCAAAGCCGGAAAAAACACAGCGAGATTCTGCAATGCCCATACCAAAGCTGTGGGTGAGACTGTATAGGTTATAGATGACAGACAATGAAACAAAGAAACCTCTCAGGCTGTGATTTTGAGATGGAGGAATGATTAATTCAAAGAAATGTGATGTCCCACTTGCGTGTTATGTGGCTGCTTGGTCTCAGTCCTGTTGCTGCTGCAGTCTCTCTTTTCACACCTTCTGTGCTGGCCCCTGCTGTGGGTCATCCTCTGGGGCCCTGGGAGCTGAACAGCACTTAATGGGCTGACAGCTCCTCTTTCACAAGAAAAGGGAAGCAAAAAGATAGAGACGTTTTTCCATCTTGTTTGATTGTCAGTAATAGTGTCCTTAGGAACTCTCATAGTGTCTTATGCCTCTGAGCATTCAACAGATCTAAACCATCTCATAGTTGCTTTCTAAATCTGCTTACACTTTCTGAATGTGACAAGGTGGTACCATGCTTTGACACCTTGCTTCCTGTGTCTCCTTCTGCCTTTTTTAATCCTCTGATCTTCTTTCTGGTAAATTCTTCCGCTGCCTCTTTTCTGGACCTCTCTAGGAAGAGAATAATGCTCCTGTTTGGATCATTTGAATCATCCCATGTCCTTCTAGTAAATCAAGAAATATGCCATGCCACCATCTTGAAGATAACGTCTCCAAAATTAGATTCTCTTTTTCTGTTTTGCCTCCTGCTCATCTAGCCCCAGGCATTCAAATAAGATTCCTATCTTCACAGTTCCTCCAGTTCCGAGAACCAAAAGGTTCTTTTGCTCTCTTCACAGAATGAAAACTCTTGTCTTTTTCTGTCTTGACTGTAACCAGCTTCTCCTCATTGTCCTGAAACTTAACTGATCCTGCTGCAATTGGTTAGCGGCCTGTTGCTTTTGAGCATGTCAGAGTATTCTTAATCTCTGTTGAATCTGCTGTTTGTAACACATGAAGTAATTTTTTTTTTCATTTATTCCTTTTCAAATCGATTGATTTCTTCTGATTCCAACTTATTTACTGTAGAGATTGTTCTGTATGTTTGAAGTACTTATTCTCATATGTGACACGCACAACCCACCATCATATATGGAATTATCTCTCCAAAGTAGTCCATGCATTTCTTTCAAACCTGTTGTCTGTGTCCTGCCCAGTCTTGGAAGTCTGGTGAGAAGTGGACACTTCGCACTTTCTAGACAGTGGCTAGAGGACAATTTTGGTATCTATTTTATTATTTACCTGTTTTAAGACCACTATAACAAAAATAAGACAGCTCTACATATAACTGAGCTTCATAGCCATTCTACCTACAATGTGCTTGTTCTTTGCTTCTTTTTCTTGTTGTTTATTTACCCTTTTGTTTTTTACTTCTTGTATTAAATAATGCTCCAACACATTAGGAAAACTGTTTACTTCTTGCACATTATGTTTGTTTACGGTTTTTGAACCAGTGGCTGTATCTGTGACTGTAATGCCTTATTCAACAGAAAACACAGTAATGCCAATCGAAAGAAAAAGTCTTTCTAATATTTCTTTTAAGAAAAGATTTTTGTGGTAATAGAAGACGTTGTGTTAGGTTCAAGAGCAAGTTCTGCATATAATTTTTAGTATAAAACTATCCTGAAAGCAGATCACTTTTTCTCTTTTTTTCCCCTCAAATTTATATTCAGTACGCTGATAAAAATCTTTTTACTATACACTGCTCACCGTGGGCAACAATTGGGTTTGAAGCATTGGTGAGCCTTTGTAAAGGAAAGGCTGGAAAGCATGATCTGTCTGAAGGAATCTATGTATTCACCAGTGAACCATAATGAACACACTGGGTAGGTTGAAATACATCTCAAGGGTTACTGGCTGATGGGTTGAGGATGAATTGTTTTCTTTGTGTAAGATAGGAATATGCTTTTTAAATATGTGCTAAGTAAATGCTTTGAGAAAGTAAAAAACATTAAACGAAAATGGAAACTAAAACATTAAACTAAAATGATAATAAGGAACATCATGGGATATGGAGTCACTGTGAACAATTCTCAAGGAAAATAAAGCTGGAGGCTGTACATTCTCTGTGTGCTTGAGTACAGTGGGTAACCAGCAATTCAAATGGAAAATTGCAGCAAATACTCTAATAACTAGTACATTGATGAAACACATTAAGAGGCTTTAACTGACTGCATCCTATATTCATAATCAGATTTTGGTAGGTAAGAGAAAGGCATGGAAAAGTCCTTTTATAGTATAGCATACATTGTTTCAGGAGAAAAAGAAGTATTGTTATATATTAAGTATGTATATCTTCCATTTTGATCAGCATAGTATAACTTTGTCTTCACATGTTTCAGTCAGCGTTCTAAAATGAAATATTATTATTCTAGCTTGTAAAGTATATTTTTGGGTTTGAATCTTCAGGAATGCTTTTCAACTATTCTTTCATAACAATCCTATATCATATATTTGTGAGCAATATAAAAAAGGGAGACTTAGGATCAATCATAGTATTTTTTTAAGCTAGGTTATTGATAATATAAACTGATGAAAATGCCTCTCAGTTTTGTAAATGAAAGGCAATAATTTTAAAACTGAACTTGTGCACCTATGTCCAGTCCATCCTAGTAATAGATAAACTTGACCATTGCTGATATTGTGATCATTTGCAATTGTCCATTCATATGTGAACCTATACATTCAGAACTACTCTGTACTCCAGTAATTAGGGCTTTTGTGGTGAATCAGTACTCTCGTTTCGAGCTCTATTGACTAGATTTTAACAAATAACCATTTTACTGTACTTTTAAGCACCTGCAAGGACTGTGAGGCTTGGAAACTGGCAGAGTTTTGTGACTCAAGTCTTCACCACATGCTATCATGCAGTGAATTTTTCCCCTTTGCCTCTTTATGTACACTATAATCCCAATGAGAGATGTTTATTTTTGCTGAAAAACTTCCTCAGACATTTTAGGATAAATAAGATCCAGACATCTTGATCTTTATTCAGGCTTTATAGTACTTTCCTCAGCAAGCAGTCCCACTGATTTCTATGAGATCATTTTTTGGAATTTATACGCTGTTGAACAGGAGTGAATATGATGGAGACCAGTCATAGGATTGCAGGTTTTTCAAGGCTCTGGTGCATGCTTTTGCGTGCATTTATTTTTGTGCGATTTTGAAAGACTGCTGGGCTGGGAGAAAAGAGACTGATAAAACTTATTTCAAGATGGTTCATCCTCTAGGATGAACTTTCAAAGCCTCTATATGCTTGAAGATAGGTCAGAAACTGATAATATTCAGGGAGAAAACAGGGAATAACAGCTTCATCAAATAAAGCCCCGTTCAAACAAGGCCTATGAAGTCATAGACCAAAAGGAAAAGATGTGCTTATGCTGAAATATGAGTTCATTACAACAAAAACAAAAGACAGACTTGAAACATCTGCCCTAAATCAAAATGTTGTTAGACTGTTGTCATAGTATACGTTACATATGCACTGCAGAAGCCTGGTCAAAAATAACCAGTGGGACACTGAGAGGAATTTACCATTTAATACAGTGAGATTTTGCAAGAGCCATAAATGAAAGAAGGCATGGAGCAAAATAGAATATACAGACTAACCCTGTCAACAAGCCTAAGAGCTGGAAGAATATATGACAGTTAGCAGTCTCTACATCTTCCTCTCTCTGATATGGAGTGTGAGGTCTCTTGATAGGTGGTGGGCTGAAGATTATCCATGCCTGTTTATGCTGTGTAAGAATGGGGTGGGCAGGACTGGTGACAGTGGAGTTTCCAATCTGGTCTCTCTCCCTTACCTGCAGAGTAAGGAGGAGAAGGAGAAGGGACGGTTCTTGATGGGGAACTAAAAAATTGGACTAACTGAGCAATGGAGGACAGACTATAGATTTAAATGAGTATTTGGGAGTTCCATACTGAGAAATTTAATTGAATTTGAGTTTGCTGAGACTTGTGAGACAGGAGTTCTTGAAACTTTCAAATAAGACTGGCTCACTTCTAAAGAGTAGGCTTGTCTGTGTCTTTTACTGCTGAATCTTGGAGCACAGCAGAGTATTTTCATCTCTAAGGAACAAAAATTTCTCTGTTCCGGATTGTCCAGTTAGGATGCATTGACCCAGATTACAAGAGAGCTTGTGTTCTACTGTGCTGTAGGACTTCACTGGTAGCTGGTTCAGAGGAGAGTAACTCAGAAATTTGAGAATTAGGGCCAAAGGCATCAAAACCCACAGAGCACATGGCTTTGTGATAGTAAGTAACGCAAATTTCATGCACTGAAATTCTGTATATAATTATGACAGATCAAGAAGGTGACAGTCATTATGATGTGCTACAGGAGATCAAAGAGGCTGCAAGGTTAAAGTAGAAAGATTGAATCTCATCTCTGTATAGATTAGCAGATAATATAATTTAAAACTCCTGTAGGTGACTGCTTCTTCAAATAGCTAGTAAAAGAAGCTATAAAACGAGAAGTGCCTCTGGATTTATGCATGAGAGACTGTTTCAAAACTCTCATCTTGAAGGACAGTCAAATTCAACATTCTTGTAGGAATGAGAAGGCCTTCCGAAAAAAACAACCTAATCAAAACAAGGAAACCTTTAAAAAGAAAATAAAAACGAACAATCCAAGATTGCTAATGGCAAGCATAGTTTGTAGACTGCATATTAGACTTTCATAGAAGATACATTTCTCTAGTTCAAAATTATTCAAACAATGCAATTAAGATAAAAAGAAATATATACCTCTATTTAAACAATATAAAGAAACTCCCTGAAAAAGCAGGAGTTATTTCCAATTGTGCATAATGGAAAAGGACATAAATTGTTACAGATTCCAGGAAGTCATACTCTTAATAATACATACACATATTTTAAGGAAAAATTTTCTAAATACCTAGTTGTTGCTAAGAAGTGCTTATTCAGATAAATCAGAGTCAAAAAGATTGCTAGAGATTTAAATACAGTAGGAGTTAAAAATGGTTTTGATGTAATCAAGTTATAACTAGAGATCTCAAGAAAGAAAAGGACACAGTAGAAAAGTTGTAATAATTCTTTGTAACAGTGAATAGAATAGCTCAGGGAATTTCCCACTTGAGAGTCTTTGTTCAAGGGGGGCAAGTCAGAAGAACTGTCTCAAACAGAAGTGTCAGGTTTACAGCAAGCTGATAAATGCAGAATAAAAATTCGTTAGGCATGTAACATATTTATGCATGGCTTCAGGACGAGTTGAGAAGTTGAAAATTGAGTTGCTTGAAGCATTAAATATAGCTTATAATATTTTTTAAAACAGACATTAATATTATATAAATAGACACCTTTTATCTAATTTGTAAAAGAAAGTCAGAGGGTTCCAGGAAACTAGAATCAGGTCTAGTTTCTGTACCAAGCAAATCACCAGAAATACAATGAACGATTTATGCAATTTATGAAATGTGGCAAAAATGGGCACAGTCTGCCTTATGAATCTGTTTGAATGATTAAATGAACATGTGGACAAAGACTCATTTGATTAATATTGTATTTTGATTTTCAAAAGGTTTTGACAAGATCCTTTACCAAAATCCACAAAAGAAAGTGTAATAGGATAAGGAGGAAAGGTTCTTTCATGGGTTAGTACTTGGTTCAAAGAATAAATGGACCATTTTCACAGTGATGATCAATATGAACTGTTGAAAATATTCATATTTAACCTGGAGAAGGGATGAGTAGGAAGGTGATACAGTTAGCAAGTACAAAATCTTTCAGCATAGAAAAATGAAAGAACTGCAAAATGTTCAGAAAGATCTCAAGATAGTCAGTGGCTGAGTAGTAAAATAAATGATGAATTTCTGTAGCAATTAAAAGTAGAACACTGAAAAAAATAGTTCTACTTGTACAGTGATTACAGTGATTACTGGAATTAGGCACTACCAGTTGTGAAACAGGTCTTGCAATTACTTTGGGCTGTGCCCCAGGTCTGTCAGCTCAGTTCTGTCTCGGCAATAGTCAAAAAGGTCAACAGGGCCTTAGGAAATACTACTATTCTTTAAAAAAACAACTGAAAAAAAATCATCAAAAAACCGTATTAAACCAGTCCACACTATGCACTACCTTCTTCTTAAATAATTTATTAGAACTGGAAACAGTGCAGAGAAAGACAACAGAGACTTTTGGCTACACCAAGCAGTTTATCTGTAGAGATATTGAGTAGGCTTAGGACTTTGTGGCATATGAAATAAAAATGTCATGTGGGATATGATAGAGTTATATTGAAATCACAGATAACATGGAAAAAGTGACTGTTTACTTGCTCTATGATATAAGAATTAGATGGCAATAAATAGAGATTCAACACACTTCAGTGTTTTCTTTCACACTATAACAGGCTAAATGTGGAAGTTCCTGCTAGGGAGCTTTATGGATTCTAAAAATAAAAGCATGTTCAAAGGCTTTTAGGTGAATTGATGGAAGAGAAGGTTTTCAGGGACTGTTAGATGCAATGAAGTAGAGATAAGTTTCAGTTTTCAAGATCTCTAATATGCAGATTTCTGGAAACTCAAAATTCAAATCACTGTATATTTGCCCTATTCTTGCGTGCTTTATTCTAGTCTCTCTCAGACAGGACACTTAGTTAAATAGAAGGTGGTGTGACCAACAGTAAATAAACGTATGTTATACTTACCAAAGGTGTTGCTTTGAGCACTCTAAAACACATATCTGCCAATAATAATGATAAATCAAATCAATCTCATGTTTTCTCCCTCTTCCCATAGATATGTTGCCTGGTTTCTGTCACTGCAAGACTGGCTATGCAGGAGAAAGCTGCAATCAATGTGCCTTGGGTTATAAAGGATATCCTGAGTGCCTGCTCTGCAACTGCTCCCTTAAGGGCAGTGAGAATGATGACCCTTGCATAGGTCCCTGCATCTGCAAGGTATGCATGTCAGGTTCTTCTGAGTCATAGAAAGATGCTAATGATATTGAAAGATTGCAGTTAATGCTCTTCTATCATACAACAGTATTCTAGTGTTCTACCTAGCTGTATTAATACCTGTGTTAGTCACTTCTCATGAACACTTAATTTGGGTCCTGTAAAGTCTTAGATTGTCTTATGTCAGAACTCACTGTAATCAACATATTTACCTAGGAGTCTGCTGCCAGTCCTTCAAGTCCTTAGAAATCTGTAATGAAGGGTTACTTCTGAAACCTGTGAATCATTTGTTTCAAACTTCCATCCTCATCTACTCAGAAACTATATGTTTACAGTATTGTGGACTCTAAAACTAACCTGTCATGTGACTTCAAAAGAGGAAGCGAACTGGTGATCTATTAAAACAAGAAAATTGACTTTTAAGAGTAGTTATTAGGGATATATTCCTCTTTTCTTGCTAAATTCTAAACTGAGAGCATTCTATCCTGCCTTGGGATAGTTGTTTAGAAATCTCTAACGTATTTAAAAAACCAAAATACATCCTTTCTGTAGGAAGAGTTTCTTAATTTCTAGGAAGAAAGTTTAAGAGCATTTTTCTCTATGTGCCTTCACGTACCTCCATCAAATTATATTTTGATATTATATTGAAATAAAAAACTTTTAAAAGCACATGAACTCACTTATAAAATACCTAGTTATGAGAAATGCTTTAGAAATGATTGTACTCTCTGAGTCATAGTCTAGTAAATGACCATGAATATGCCCAAAGGACAGCTTACTGTACTATGGATCAATTTTTCTGTGTTGTACTTGTGGGAATTTCCTTCCAGAATTTAATTAACAGAATTAGTCACAAATGAGAATTTAAAAATATTCATATTACATCCTTAAATACAGAAATGTACAAAAATTGCTTCAATCTATAAGCTCATGCTGCGGACACACACAAAGCTCTGTCACAAAGCCCTGTTTTGTCAGCTGAATAGCACTGAAATCTACTCAGAGAATTAACCTTATCCTCACTTTATGTAACAGTCACATGCTCTCTGTCAGAAATAAAATCTGTCCATATCACATTTCTAATTACTTAACCATCAAGTCTAGAAGATGAGAAAAGGGGTGCTTTCACAATATTCTGTCTTGAAACAGAGCTTTGATGATGTATTATGTTAAATAGAAGATAACTACTGCTTAATGATTCTTATGACATTATTTGTCTAAAACCAAACTGATGTTAGTACAGTCAGACCAAAATGAACAAATAAGGAATAGAGATAATTGTTCCTATCCCAGAGAGTTCTCATTATATGCACTTTTTGCTCAGTGTTCATCTTTTGTCTTCTTTCTGCTCCTCTAATCCCTTTTTAAGTGCTTCTGGGAGAAAAATGATACCTTTTGCAGATAGCTGAGATAAAGATACATACACATTTTTTTTCACTCGCAATCTTCAAATTCAAATCAAAGCAGAGTTTGGTCAAAGGGACACTAAAATTATCAGATTAGTTATGCTCCATATGAAGAAAAAAGTGGGATGTCTAGTTAATAGCAGGTCTTAGGAAAAATGCTTCCCTTCCTTTAATCACATCTTTCAATTACCTATGATGAGCTGTAAATTTGCTAAAGATAGTTTTCTTGTAAAGGAAATTACTGAAAAGCAGTTCTGTCTGTAAGCAGCAAAATGCAGCCAAGTGGACATTAGATTGTTATTTTTACCACATTAACTAGAGTAAACTAAAGTACAAAAAGGGGAGGGGCAAGTATAAATGCCTTTTTTTTACTAATTGTCATAACTTTATGAAGGTATATACCTGAAGTCTCATCTTTGGATAATTTAAAACTAGATTGAACAGTATTCAGAAATACATGGGACTGCAGAACATTATTTTATTTGCTGAAAGATAGGTTAGATCTCCTTCCCACCTTTGAGTTCTATTTATCTATTATCAAGATATATCTATTATATATCTATTATCACTGAATTTGCTACCTATTCAATAGAATTCTACGTTTTACTCACAGATGATGTGTTTGTGACTGGAAAGTGGGTAACTTTGCATTTAAACACATACTTTTGCCTTTCATTTCTCTTTTTTTATTTTCCCCTTCCCACTCTGCACACACTCAGCACATCACCACAGTATGAAACTTTTGTGACCAGTGTTCATAATTCTAGTTTGTAGAATCATTGGTGAGAGTATCTATGTGCCCAGATGTTACCCACATTGTTTTTCACATGAAACATGGTTGATTTCAGTATATCTGTGGTAGGAATATGCCTGAGACTGCTGGTGAAAATGTAAAACTACTAGTCTTGACATTAATGAGATGTTGAAGTTAAATGTAATTGACTGATAGCCTTGAGTTGTATTAAAGATATTTGTGGTTTGTTTAGCAGAGTCTGTATGACGTTACTGAAGGGGAGCATAGATAGAGCAGAGCAGCAGAGACAGAGCAAAGATATTTTGCTACACGTATATGAATTATTGTATAATTAAGGGTGAAAACATTATTACATTTTCATTGTATCTCCTTTTTGCCTGTTGTCATTACCCCTTCCCACTCACTGTCCCTATTTTCTCTTAATTTGTATGTGCTATCCTTTCTCCCCATACCTCCACCAGCTTTGACCTGCATGTTTCATCTTTGCTAGATCTTATCCTGGAGGCTATCAAATGGCTTTTGGCAAATTTACTTGAGATTTGTGTGTTTTGAGCAATCCTAGACTACATAGTGTAGGCAGGCTTTTTATAAAGTGTTCATTCTCTGCTGACATAGAGCCAACAATTTGGTCCTGTGAGCATAACACAGAGCACTGTCTCCAGGATTAAGGAGACTGTATAATACTTCTGAAAGGGTATTTTCTGAGCTATGTGGGACAAAATACTGAATTACTAAGCCAGCACCATATTGCAAGCCTCCTGCAACACACTTCTTGTAGAAAAACTGGCTTTATTTTTGACTATAGGACAAATTGGTTTCTAGTGTAAGGCAGCAAGACTTAATGCACAACATAAGCTTTCTATGAAAAATATAAGTACCAAATGGTAAATTTAGAATTCTTCATGTATATTTAGTGCCTGTCTTTCTGCAGCAGAAGAGTTTGCAGACCTATCTGCACGGGTAGCAAACCCATGTAGTTATGAAGCACTAGGATATAGCCTGAATTCAGCTATCAATTACAGACCCCTGAAAAACTGATACACTGAGTGATTAGTACGACTGATACTATGAACCTGTGGCTTGCATCAGTTGGATGTGCACAGATTTAATCAGCCCTACCTACGAACTGCTATTGTTGAGGTTGTAATGTTGTGTCCCATGCTTCCTTCCACTCTGAGACTCTCAAGTGTAATAACTAATAAATAAGTAACTAAGTAAATAAATAAATAAATAAATAAATAAGATTATTCCCTGAAATCAAGTATGTCTATTCATATAAAAGAAAAATTAAAGCTCTTTTAATGTCCGAATTCCATTTCCTGTTATTTACATTCAGTCATTGTACCTTTTATTGTGTAAAGGATTTGCTACTAACACTCCCAAATAAGGAAGTTTTTCCTATAAGTGTCTTTAGACTCCTGCAATTTATACTCTCCTGAAGAATAAAAAGCCAGTGATCTCAAGTTCTGATCTATGACAACTGAAGTAATATTCTAATGTGCATTTTCAGGAACATGTTGAAGGAGAAAACTGTGATCAGTGCAAACCAGGTTTCTTCAATCTTCAGCAAAATAATCCTGAAGGCTGTGAGGAATGTTTCTGCTCTGGGAAAACAAATATCTGCACACATTCTCACCTTACCTATGGAAGTGTAAGAAAAATCATACTGCAGCAGTACATGTCACTGGTTTTGTGTTTTTCTGTGTTGTCACTGACCATTGCCACCAGGGTGCATCTTATTAGAAAATACTGCATGTTTTTTTATGCCCCCTATGGCTTGATGATCCTTATGGGTCCCTTCCAGTTGGAGATATTTTATAATTCTGTTGTATGATTCTATGATATTTTCCATTTATCCAAAAGAAAATGCTTATAATCATTGTTTCTCTTTGTGAGAAAATTCTGGAATAGTGCAGTTAGAACAGTGAAAAGCACAAAAAAAGCTAAAATAGTAAGAAATGAAGCCATGTGCAAAACACAGTCCTGGAATGTGCATATGTAATCAGTCCTGAGTTAAATGCACAGACTCTTTTCCAGATAATTATTAAATTTCTAGACCTGAAATACTTAAGATTTTTGAAACACTAAATGTACAACACATAGCTTAAGTAAGAAAAAAGGAATGCCTTGCAGAGGGCATTTCTTTTGCATACTGCATTCCTAGGAAAGGATGTAAGAGGGAGATGAACCTGCTGTTCTTATTTGTGCTGTAGAAAAATATCTTTAGCCTGCAAATATACTCTAAACTGTAAATTAGTTCTCAAACCTCAGACACTAATTCCACTGTAACGGATGTATGCTACATATTCATGCCTGTAGATCGAGTCTGGGAAATATGTTTGAGGTTTACTAGCTCCTAGTTTTGACCATATTGTTTGCTGGAAGGCTGTGAATAGCATCATATATGCCTAGTGTTCTCATTTACATGCCACCAACTGGAAAATTTTCCATCCCGTGGCTGAGCTCATTTATTGTTCTGTTTGTATCCGGGCTCCAGAAGCCATCCTTGTATGACCATTGTGCTCTTTGCTGATCATTCATTTCTGGTTACGGGATTCAGGTATTTCAAGAAATTCGGTTTCCAACTTTGCTTTGGCTTTATAAAAAGAATATATTTGAACTTGTAAGTTGTAAAGCTTTAGCATTACGAATTACTATAAATTACACTGCCAACAACAATCAGAAAAAGTATATCTGTTTGTCAGCTCATCTTCTGTACACTCCATGACTCATTTATTGAAAACTTGCATAGTATTTGGAGATATTCTTGCACATATGTTTGTATGATATAATTTCCTCCTCTCTCTGGAGCATTTGAAGCAGACAATACAAATATTAGCAGTTATTTCAAGCTACTCAGAAGTTATAGCTCCCAGTCACATACAGTAAGAGAAATGCTTTTGTTGCTCTTATTATTTTGCGTTTTCCTTGGTTCCTAAATTTTCCTAAGTTTTTTTAAAAAAACCTCAGTTTTTTTAAAATGGACAAGTGAGAGACTGTGACTATTGAAATGACTGATGTCCCGATTCCTGCTGTAATGTGGTTTTATTTTTTTTTCCCTATCATTCTAGATAGAAGACATGAACGGTTGGCATCTGACTGACTTACCAGGTCTCATCAGAGTTACCCCCAAGCAAAAGAGATTTGATGGGCACCAGCAGTTTAGCATCAGCAATGCGGCTGCGCGAAAAGTACTGCCACAGACTTACTATTGGAGCGCACCCAGTTCTTATTTGGGCAACAAAGTAAGTGCGGTTGGTACTTGCCTAAACGCTAATTTGATTCACTGAGGAAAAAAAGGTAAGATTTGAAGGAGGGTGGAACTGAGGACAGATTAAGTTGGGTAGCCATTTGACCAGCAAAAGTGCAAGCAGAAAGGAATCAGGCATGTGGAATATCCATGTGAGGCAAAAAGTTAAGTAGAGAAAATTAACTAAGTCTCTTTGACCTTAGGCCCTCTTTGGTCTCCTGCTGTCAGGTCTTAGAGAAGTCTCGACAGTTCGCAGCAGTGTTTTTTTGAATGAATTAGCTGGTGATTCAGCATGTCCTGTTCTTTTCTCACGTTGTCCTCAGCTTTGAAAATTAGTTCCCTTGTCTGCTTTTCAGAGATGTAAGTTGTGCATCAGATGTTGTGGGGGTGTGTTACAAAACTTTAATGTTTGGCAAGAAACTTGTGTGTGGGGAGCTCTCTGCCCTATAACTCAGAAAATGCCGTTGTGAGATTTGTGTCAGTTCTAACGCATATATTTAAGTCTGTATGTACCTAGTTGTGCATGTACACACATATTCATGCCCTGCAGGTTAATACCAAATCCACAATACTTTCATGAAAATCTCATTTTTCTCAGAGAGTAGAGGACTGAATGAGTCTTAAATGTGAAGAAGGCTTAACAGCTTTCCATTTACTGTAACCCAGATTATGCTAAAACTTAGCAGAAATGCTAACACTAATGTATTTGAGCACATTTTCCTCTGTAGTCACTTCAGGCTAGCCAACCTCTTCTTTATTTATTTCTTCCTATTGGCTGAAAATCAACATGACAGAAGGTAAGTGAGCATGTTGAAACTAAGTATCATCATTCCAAAGAATTGGGCATCCTGTTCATGGCTATAAATTGTTAAAGATAGGCAGGCTTACTTAGTTGGGCAGGGGGGAGTTTCTTCTATAATCTTCCATGACTGGTGAACTTACCCTGAAATATGAACTAATACTTTTCCAGGCAGAATTTCATCTTGCTTTTTCTATTCAGTGAGCAAAATAATGGTAGGAATATGCACAAATTATTTGAATGTGAAAGATATTTTTTCAGTGTAATTTGGAGGTCCTTTGTGGTTACTGTCAGATATTGCTGTATGAATGAAGCAATTTGCCTTAATAACTGAACCATATAAATTTTTGATACTACAATAACACTGAAAGCACTCAAATTACCACAGTACATCTTAACTGTCATGTTGCATCACGTAAACTATAGTGATAATGACATGCTTAGGCCAGATGATTTATGCTGTAGAAAGGGAAGTGGAAGTAGAATACTGAGAAGCCTTATTTGTAAACTCAATAAAACATTTTTCTAAATAGCTGAAACTGAATAAAACCAAATAGCTGAATCTAGATAAAAACAC
Organism: Corapipo altera; assembly: GCF_003945725.1. Lineage (NCBI taxonomy): Eukaryota > Metazoa > Chordata > Aves > Passeriformes > Pipridae > Corapipo > Corapipo altera. Next base: position 17,847,108 of record NW_020884874.1, read on the forward strand.
CCTGTCTTGCGAATGACTGCTAGTTACAGAATAATTAGTATCTCGAAGCATGCAAACTGCCTTAAGAATTTTTGTCTTAGAAAACAACTTCAGAAGTCTATATCAAGATGCACACTTTTGTTGTAATTTATAAACCTCATGCCACAGAAAACTACCTTTCCTTTAAAATTATTGCTCTTAAAAAATATTCCCCAAAATAAAATTGATTAATAAGACATATTAACTGTACTGCATTTCCTAGTTTTCAAATATAGCTCAAAAACCTTAGATAAAATAATTCTTTAATATAAAGGTGGTGTGTTCTGCACATGCCTCCACATTGTTGACTGACATATATGTGCTAACTGCTTGTTTTACATCCATCTCCAAATACTTCTTTTGGATGAAAAAAACATTATAAATAGGATGTCCCTGAGTGTGCAACCTTCAGCTTTTTCATCTAAATCTGGATGACACTAGGTAGTGTGATACTGGTCTTCGACTGTGTCTCGAAGGAGACATTATAAATAACAGGAAGCTGTAGATGGGGCAGGATTCTTGTTTATACCAGAGTTGGACAAGAACATGGGCAAATTATTTGAACATCACCATACCCTTTTAGTCTTTTAAATATATGTACTGTTGCCAGAATTTAAAACTTTGTTATATAAATTCAGATAATTTTTCAAAAAGCCATATAATATGCATTTGAACTGAAAAATTGAACATTGTTTTTGATGCAGAATATGTTTGGGAGTAATCTGGAGGAATTTAATTTCTAGAAATAAAATATCTAGTGAGTAATTTGAGAGAACAGATTTAAAATGGCTAGCATTAAGGTTTTAGTAGGTATCATAAAATAGTTTATCTTCTTGCCTGCCTACCTTATCATAGCCTACTGAACTAAGGATTGCAGCAATAATGAGGACTTGTGATGTGTTACAGCTTATAGTATCTGAAAAATCACATTATTCTATCAACTCTAATTACATTCTAGGTATTTGAAAACCCCATTTGTTTTTTGTTAGCAGTTTCTTAAATTGTTTTGACAGTGGATCTATAAGTTTATTTTAAACATGTGTCCATGCTAAAATATTTTATATATTTGTCTAAAAGTGTTATGAGTTACAGTATGATAATGTTTGATCACAGCACTGAAAAGAAAGTCAAAAATTAATTAAAAATTAGATACCCAACTCAGCAGGATGATATGAAATGCTTGTTTCTTTAAAGTCAACATAGAAGAGTTAGGGGTGTGTGATATTTCAGAAGTCTAACATTACGTACACACTTTGCATCTTTGACACCTCATCAAAAAGCAATTTGATAATTTGTATGATGAGTAGAACCCCCTTACAATTAGGTGAAAGTAAACATGATATGCAACATATCTAAACATGGCACCCCTTCCCATCCCTCCACTCCCTATGACACACACATGAGAGGCCTCTGAGGCCACTTGAAATTCCAGGGGGAAACATCCATCTTTGATTGCATGCTTTATTTTTTTTCTGCAGCTGCAAATTTTATGTTCCTTTCTCTGCTAAGGGCCAGCTTTAAGGTGGATGTGAAGATTTATCCTACCTTTTTCAGGTAGTTAGGGCACTGCCTTTGGTTAGCAGTTGCAGGTTAATTCAGTCTTTAGGTGGAGCTTATCTTAGAATTCTGGTCTCTGGACATTGTTAGGTCTCAATACACAGCAGAAAATACATCCCCTCTAACTCCTTCATCTGGGTTTTGAGCAGATACTAAT